>NW_003852481.1:6771367-6792145 GCF_000181295.1 Otolemur garnettii | reverse complement strand
GACAGGAATTGTAGTTCTTTTACCTTAAAGGAGTCTGAATGGCTGCCGCTTAGAGCAAGAGACGGATAGCAGAGGCTCTGGGAGAAGAGGCTCTCGGGACAAGAGCCTCACAAGATGTCACGATGATGCTGTCCTGGTTGTGTATTTCAACAATAATCCTGGTTGAAAAATAGCATTGAATTTAATTACGTTACAAGCTTTCTGCGTCTTACCTAAAATACTTTTTGTTTCTGTGGAGTGGAATATTGGTTCAGAGAGAAAGGAATAGCTTTCGTAAGCAGTTACAAAAGAGTGTGGCAGGACTCGTGAAGTGAGAAGCGACGGCCATTCGATGGCGAGCAAGTTGTTGACCTCTCCAAACTCGTCTTCTCTCTACCGTCTGGGGCTAATAAAAGCTTCCCCTCGTTATACACATTCAATGAGGTGATGTGCACAGAGCACTTACACCGAGAGCCGGCTCGATAAATATTAGCTGGTATTTTTAGGAGAGAGGCTATCAAGGAATTACAGACCCGTCATCTTGCGCCTGAAAGGCTGCTTAGCATGACCACAACACTTTTTCAGTTGAGAAAAGGGGAGCAAACAGAGGTGAAGCAGCTCCTCCACGGTCACGCAGCTCACCAGGCAGAAAGGGGGGCTGGAATCCAGGACTCCTGAGTCCCAAGGGAGCCAGCTGTACCCTTTTTTATTTGTTTTGTTTTGTTTTGTTTGCAGTTTTCGGCCGGGCTGGGTTTGAACTCACCACATCCAGCATATGGGGTAGGGGGTGGCGTGTGCCCTACTCCTTTGAGCCACAGGTGCCCCTCCCATCTGTACCGTATTTTAACCAGTCACCAGCACCAATCCAGGACAATCACCGCACTCTCAAGACATGCTGAGTCCAGCAACCTGAGTGCTTTGAGCAGCTTCCCAGGAGGGGAGCCAAGACTTTGCCTTTTTAGAGACTCTTGGGTGGTGAGAGGAGAACGTTGACGTCTCTGATCCAGAGGACTGGCCCCTGTGTGTCTGTGTGCATGTATCTCCACGTGTGTATGTCCCTATGGTTTCAGGTCCCAAACCAGTGGAGGACAAGGTTGAGGGCTACAGATCCTGAGAAGCAGCCCTTCTCCTCTGAGCAAGGTGAGAGCAGAGTGACCCCACGATTCCCACCCCTCTTGAAAGAGGGCACGGGACTTTACCCCCGACACTTAGTGGGCAGAGGCTGACCTGGGCCCCCAGTCTTCAGAGAGCCGCACCTCGGGCCTGCTCACTGGATACCTGCAAACAGCTTTAGAGGGAGTCAGGGTGGGGCCCCGAGCCCAGGGGAGCTCCCTGTCCCTTTCTGAGCCTGTCTGCTCGCCCGAGGGGTGAAACATGGAATTGCCTCCCACAGTTGCCATAAAGATGAAATGAAGTGTCCTGTGTGAACAAAAACATATGTTTACAAACATTTTTGTAAGGACAAAGTGCTGTATGATGTCATCGCTCTGACAGAAGTGGGCCTGTCCAGAGGGAGGCTGCTGTACAGGGTGAGCCGCTGGGCTGACAAATTGACTCTGAGGCACGTCAGGGAGAGGGGGTGCCCCACAGGGGTGCGGGACAAACTATGTCACTGCCCTGCTCCATCCCTGGGGTCGGGTCCCTCCCCCACTACATACATACACGCACTGCACAGCACCCCACAACATAACACTCCACACACTCCAGACCACACATACACACACACACACTCCAGACCACACATACACACTCCATGCCACCTACACACCTCACATGCTCCACACCACGCACATACTCCACACCACACACACACACTCCACACACTCCACACCACACATACACACTCCACACCACAAACACGCCCCACAAACTCCACAACACACATACACTCTCCACACCACACATACACACCCCGCACACTCCACACCACGCACACACTCCACAAAACACACACACACTCCACACCACACATACACACTCCACACCACACATACACACTCCACACCACACACACACTCCACACCACAAACATGTCCCCCACACTCTACACCCCTAACACACCCCACACACTCCACACCACGCACACACACTCCACACACTCCACACCACTAACATGCCCCACACACTCCGCACCACACATACATACTCCACACCACAAACACGCCCCACAAACTCCACAACACACACACACTCCACACCACAAACACGCCCCACAAACTCCACAACACACACACTCTCCACACACTCCACACCACACATACACACTCCACATACTCCACACCACTAACACTCCCACACACTCTGCACCACAAACACGCCCCACACACTCCACAGTCCTTTGCTCCATACCACACATGCCACCCCCACATATAACACACCTAAAACGGACACACCCCAACTCCATACATACTACATACTACACACCCACTCCCTAACACCACACCCACACAACCCACACACACACACTCCACGTATGCACACACACACGATACCCCCACACACCACACATACATGAACACACATGAACAAACACAATCCTCACACTGCACGTCCTACACGCATCACGCAGACACCACATACACACCACATGCCACACCACATACCACATCACACGCACAGGCACACTTTCTAAGCAATACTAGTTTCAGTAGATGCCATGGGGCAGAAGAGCTAGAAGGTTAAGGAAGGTACCGTAGCCCCCCTTTTAACCACGTGGGGCACCTCAGAGAAGGAGGCACTGTCCCTGTAGCAGGGAGGCCCAGCTGGGTAGCTCTAAGGAGAAAGGGCCTCCCAGCACCATCAGAGGGACCCCTGGTTCTCTAACCTGCCTGCACGGCACACTCCCACGGGGAGGTTAAGAGAAAGAACCTGCAGACCCACGGGGCCCACCTGGACCCTCTGAGTAACTGAAGGCCGGGCCTGGCGTCCACACGTTTGTCAAGTTCCCCAAATGATGCTGACGCCCAGTCGGGCTCGGGCGCTCTCAGGGCATGGTGCTAACTCAGAACACGGGCACCCAATTTCTCCTGAGTATCCCAGCCCTTTGCTGCAAACCATGCCCCGCCCCCCAGACCCCATGTCAATTGCTCCTGGAAACAGAAATAAGCCTTCTCCAAGGATTCCCTGGAAAAGCTGATGTGGGTGCTGGCAGCCTCCCCGCCCCCGCCAGACAGCTACTGTAGGCAAGACTGCTGGAGCGGGCATGCCCGATGCCCATGTTTACCCGGGATGGGCTGGAAGGACCTGGATGCTGAGCCTGGTTCTCAGGAATTTGGACAGCTGTCCCTGGACAGCCACCAAGACTCTGCATTCCAGATTGAGATGGAGTGCTGGGCGTGTGGCAGCCGTGCAAATGCTACAGGTAAGTAACTTGGTCTTCCTGGCCTGGCCTGCCAAACTGGCATCTGTCACCTCCCATTACTGTCATCTTCCATTTAGGTCCCTGCTTTGTGATTCTTTTTTAAATAAAAAAATAAAAGGCAGGGAAGCAATCTGTGGCAAGGCTCCAAGCTTCTCTTAATTGCAAATTCCCTGAAGTACCACTTCCCGGGAGCTCCGGGCCCTGCCTGCTAGTCAGGGCTCCTTCAGCCTGGCTGATTTTTAATAGGCATGCAGTAATTTCCAGCCTCTTCTAACTTTCCCTTTTGTTCATCTGCAAACCTTGGCATGTCCTCGTCGTGTGCGAGGGATCTCAGATTATTAGAATGAGCCCACCTTTTTCTTTCATCCCTTATTTTAAAAAGAAACCGGGTGAAAGAGAAAAGGGGAGAGAGTGAGCTAGGGAGAAGATGAGGAGGGAAGGAGGGGTGTGATGGCAGCCGAGGCTGGAGGATTAGCATTCAGGAGCAGGGCTGGTATCGCAGCCGTGGGACTGTGTAAGTTGATCAAATACTGAAATACACGAGGACTCGCTGCTGCCTGAGGTCCTTCGTGCCCCCCAACTCTGTCTGTTCAAGCCCCTCCTCTAAGATGCCGCAGACCTGGAAAGATGATCACTGAGGGATTGAACCTGGCGCAGCCGGGGGCTTTCAGGGCTACACCGGGCCCTAAGGCGTCTGTTCTGCCTGGTTGGTGCCCTCGCTGCAGAAGATGTAAAGTATTTTGAATATCACCTTGGGCCAAAGCATGGAGAAAACTAAAGGAGGGGGTGCTTCTTCTTTGGGGGGAGATGGAAGCCAGGGTGGAATAAATAACTAGATGTGGAATCAGTCGGCAGTATCCCCATGAGGCGAGTCAGTACCGCTGAGGACACTCAGTCTCTGACTTTGTAAAATGGGCCTGAGCGGATGTGCTGTGGCCGTGCTTCGAAGCAGTGCGGGTGTAATAAGATCAAGGTCCCTGCCAGCCACCAGAGCCTCCCAGCTTCACCCTAAGAGACATCATCTTGCATCAGTCTCCCAGGCAAGCGGGGCTGCCCCAGGTGGCGCCCGCCGCCGCCTCTGGCAGTCAGGAGAGGTCATGGAAGAGCAGGGAGGCGGCCCAGAGAAAGTCCAGGGAGAGTTAATATCAGAAATTGCTTGACTGATGCAAAATACACTTGCTAAATTGCCCTAGTGCCCAAGGAAACAATTGCATGGTATTCTGGAGGGAAGGAAGATGGGAATTGGTCTGGACACTTCATTCTTCCCTTCTCTGCTGTGATTGCCAGTACAGTGACCTGGCTCAATGGAGCCCTGCAGGCCACCAGGGGCCTGAGAGTAGGCTCTTGGCTCTCTGGAGGCACTGTACCCACTGTCTGCCTGAGGGAGAGGCATAGCTGGAGCCACAGAGGGTCAAGGAGAACTTCAGCCCCGTCAGCTAAAGCTGGGTAGCCTTGAGCAGGTGCCACTGCCTTACTAGGTTCTGGTTTTCTTGACTCAAAATGGGGAAAACATGGACTTTAGGAGAATGGCAAGAAAAGTAGACAGAAGAGGGTGTTAGAGAGGGCAATTTGATGTACAGAGATCACGAGGTCACTTTCGTCATAGGCCATGCTGGCCATCAGCTGTCTGATTTTCCTCTATGGACATGGAGTGGGGTCTCACTCCATCACCCCAGATGAGGTGCAGAGGCATCATTATAGCTCCTTGCAACCTCAGACTCCAGGACTCAAATGATTCTCCTGTCTCAGCCTCCCAAGCAGCTGATACTATAGGCAGCTGCCACTCCTGGCTAATTTTTCCTATTTTTGGTAGAGACCGGGGTCTTGCTTTTGCTCAGGCGGGTCTTAAACATCTGATCTCAAGCGATCCTCCTGCCTCAGCCTCCTAGAGTGCTGGGATTACAGGCCTGAGCCACCCTACCAATCCCGGCCAGGAAGGAGGCTTCTTGAGGACAGGACTATGGTATTCTCTGTGTGTGCTCAGTGGCCTGCACAGAGCGTGGCACTCATAGGCGTGTGTTGCTCTGAGGGCCCGAAGGCTGGCTCCTGGCAGCCCATCTCAGGCTCACTCTTTCTGCAAACGCAGGCAGATATGTGAGATTCCCCTCCTTGCCTCTCATTACTGGGCACCCCTTTCTCTGTACACTACAGCTGGGGGATGAGTAGTGTCTTTGGGTAGATGGGGCTGGGCAGCCACCGTGGTCACTGCAGATTGGATTCCCTGTGAACAGCGCCTTGGAGTTGTGAACTGGAATGCCCTGACTGCCCTCTGGGGCCACTGTCTTAACCCCTGGTCACCACTCAGGCTGCAGGGGTTAAGGCCCTGGAGGTGGCTGGACTGTTGCCATGGCTTGAGGAAGATGAAGAGATTCGATTCTCCTTCTTTCCCCCCCACATACAAACCCAGGCTCAGTGTCTGTGGCTCAAACCAAGTTGGCAGCTCCACCTACAAGTCAGTGACACATAAAATATCTCCCCATTTCCTCAGGCTGTCTACAAATCATCCCTGATAGAAAGAGAATGGAATTTGGAACCAGACACAACTGGGACCCCTACTTGAAAACTGCATACTCTCAACCTCACCGAGCCCCAGCTGCCTAATTTGTACAATGGGGTCAATAGTACCCTGAAGGCAGGGTTGGGAGGAATGACGGAAATTGAGTCTGCACGCTGCCCAGCCCACAGGAAGGGCTCCCCCTTTCCTCTCTCACCGCACTGTGTGATCACTGAGCTCCTTAGCCCCAGACCCCTTTGCATCTCACAGGGCTGTCCTGAAGGGTAAGGGGACACCAGCACAGTGCCAGGCCCATAGCAGGGATCAGGCAATTTGGGGTTTCCTCTTCCTTTGTATCTTGTCTCCCCATGTGTTCCCTTCTAGCTCAACCATCCTCTGATCCTAGAGATGAAATTCTGGTTCTTTGGGGTTCCTGGATATGTAATCCATCTGCATGAGTTTCTGAACAGGAACCAAGTTCTGCCCCAGGCCCAAGGAGCACTGGCTCCATCTGCTGCTCTCTCTGTGCCCCCTTCTGTCTTAGCAATGCCTGACCTTGCTCCTCCCTGGTCTCTCTCTCCTTTGGGGCCTCAGAGCCCCATCCTCGCCAATAATCCCAGCTCTTGGCTGCCCGGCGCCAAAGGCAGATGGTGTTGAGTAATGGGGCTTCTCTGTGGGTTGGATGGGCCAGCGTCAGCAGAGCTAACTTCAGCATCCTGCTGGCACGAGGCTTTTGGAGTTTAGCACTTTCTCTTCTTCACGACCTGGGTGGGGGAAGGGAAGGGAAGCCGGGATGGTGGTTTGGGAATTCTTCCTAAATGCAGGGGTACCTGTAGGGGAGCTTGCATTCTTAGCCTCCAACTTGCCTGCCATTGAACTTCCCCGAAAACATCTCTCTGTGTTGGCCTGTATTTCACTCTGTCGGTGTCTAAAAGGCTTCTTCCATTTGCTTTTATATATTCATTTGAAATGACTCCTCCAATATTTAATCTTTATCAGAACTTGGAAGCCTGGTATTTATTTTGCGGGTCAGTTGCTCATCCATTTTCCTGGAGGCCTCTGGCAGGAGGCTGGAGAGCCTGGCGCCCCCGGGGGGTGCTGCCATCAACATTCGTTCTGGTGACAGGAGGACAAATCAAAGCACTGCAGGCTACCAGGGAGAAGATAAATCTGGCAAAAGGCTAATGAGTGAACTATGGCTGCAGCAAGGGGTGGCCTCCAAGAGTTTCCAGGCCTTCTGTTGCAGGGAGTGGGTCTTCTTCTGGGAAGTGATGAGGGCATGCAGTTGGCTTGAGTTTTCCAGACTGAGGCAGCTGGGCATCAGAGTTTAAATTTCTGGGCAGTGACAAAGGACAGTGAAGAAGTTCTCCACTTCTCGAGAACCGTGAGTAAAAACCCCAGGAGTACACTCACACTGAAGCATGAAGGATTTGGAGTAGACAGCTAAGAGAATTTTCAAAGGGTGCGCCTTGACTAGACAGATACCTACAGAAAGTTGTGGGACAGGTTCAGGGGTGGCTGGGAATGCATGCTCACATGTCTAGGTAAGGGAATAGTTAGCAATTTCATCTCCAAATATGTGCACATACTGAACACCTGTTTTATACCAGGCACTGTACCAGGCTTTTAGGACATGAAGGTCATCCCTGTTCTTGAGGAACTTTACAGGAGCGTACCAAAGAACTGGGATGGCAAATGGGTTTCTAATCTAGTCAATTCTGTTTGATGGGAAGTGGCTGCTTGGAGCCTGTGTTCAGGAAAACCCAGAAAGTCTCCATTAGGGCTTAGGAAGGAAGTGTAGAAATCGTTTAGTGATGTCTGCATTGATGCGGCATAGATAATGGTGGCAGTAATAATAGCCAACCCTGCCGAGGGAAGGGAGTGTATCTCACTCAGCAAAAATGTTTGGACACAGCTCTACCCTGTGCTCAGTCCTGTGCCAGGAATGTGGCGGGGTGTGGTGGGGGGAGGTTGGTTGTAAATATATAAGTCTGCCAGCGGAATCCAACCTGGCTAGGAAAATGGTGATGTCATGATGAAACATTGTTATGTGCACTTGTCTAAAATCATGAAATTGGGGAGCTGGAGAGGAAAAGAGAGGAAGGGTGGGTTGGAGTTCTCAGGGAGGCTCTTCGGAGTGGAGAGGGAGTGGAGGAGCCCAGCAAAGGAACAGTCTCCGGAACATCAGCATTCCGCCATCAAAAGCTGCTCTGAAGAGCAGCTGAGACAGGAGGAACCAAGGAGGACCGCCTGAGTGAGCTGGTTTGTTCTCTCTTCCTTTTAACTTCCTCTGCCCCCTTCTCTCAGAAGCCTCTTAGGCTGACGGCTGGGGGTGGGGGGCGCTGCCTGCTCCCAGCTGGGCTGGGCCCCAGCGTTTCAAAGCGCTGCCTGGATAGAGACGCCGTCCCTGGGCAGCGGTGCTGACCCTGCTCGTTCGGGCATGTGATGAATATTTCATAGCCCAGATGTAATCCCGCCCCAGCCTTCCCCTCCTTCCCAGGCCAGTACCCCTCTCCTCACGCCCCCACCTCCACCCCAGCCCCAGTCCCCAACCGCTCCCAAGTCAGCGAAATCAGTCAAAACATTTATCAGGAATCGGTATGAACCAGCCAAGCGCTGTGAAGAGCTAATCTGTGCAGAGCTAATAAGAATGAACAAAGTCACCACAGACTCCGCCGTGGGCATTGCTGATAAGGATTTGTCAGAAGAATTGCAGGTAAGATCTGAACAGCCCAGGGAAGTGGAATGCAAATGCCTCGCTCCCCATCAGCCCTACTGGTGCCCACTCTGGGCAGGCTGGAGGCCTCAGAACAGAATGAGAAATGCACCTGGCAGTGGGATCGGCAGGGAGGCCAGCTGAGATGCAGGGTGTGCAGAAAGTGGAACAGAATCAGCTGGGCCAGGAGCAGTGTCGGGGGCGGGTGGCAGGGCCTAGTCGGGAGCAGAAGATGAGGAAAGATGAGAAGGCAGGCTAGGGAACGATTTCCTTTTTCTCTTCCATAGCAGAGTGGACAGAATATGGAGGGTAGGTGGGCAGGAGTTGCTGAATCGGGTGGGGGAAAACAATATCCCGAACAATTAGAAGCTGCTGGAGACTAGAACAAGCTTGAGGAGTTTCCTACCTGGAAATATAAAAAGCTGATTCTGCAGAGTGGTGATCAGAGTGAGGCTGTACACAGACAGGTGCGAACTTGAATCCCAGTGCTGTTTCCAGCTATGGAGCCCTCGAGAAAGTTATTTGACATGGCTGAGCTCAGTTTCCTCATCTGCACTACTTCACACGACGGCTTGTCAGGACCATACAGGATAACCTCCATGCGCTGGCACAGGGCACGGGGCTTAGCACACAGTAAGGTCCCCCCAAAACATTAGCTATTACTCTGTTGGCAATTTTATGAGTAGTTTTGCTCAAAGACAATCTATACTCCACCTTGGGTGCCAGTACACTTTTTCTGTACAAAGCTAGGTAGTAAATATTTTAGACTTTGCAGGCCATACAGTCTCCATGGCAACTACTGACCTGTCCTGTTGTAGTACCAAGGTAGCCAGAGATGGAACAGTGTGTCTCTATTCCAATGATACCTTACTTGGTAGGACAGTGGGTGGTCTGGATTTGGCCATTGGGGCTGTAATTGCCAACGGCCCCGTCTAATTGGTCTGCAAACTGTTTGAACCAATGTGCCTTATAGGAACTTCTAAAGGAGGGCAAAGGGCTGCTGTCTTTGGGCCATCAGGCTCCCTGCAGAGGCTAAAGGCATCTGGAGGAATGAGACCCCACAGTTTGCAGAGGCTGTGCAAAAAGGGCAGGGGCTGGGGGCATTCTAATAGATCTCTGAGAAGATTTCCCTATAAATGAGACATTATTGCCTTGACTGCGTTATATGCCTCCCCCTCTATGCATCTTTGCTGCAAAGTTTACTGTGGGCCTGATGCATTTTTACTGCATCTCCTAAAAGTAGACACATTTTCATCTTTTTCTGGAAATACATATCGTTAAATCTCTCTACCAATTCCTTCTGGCTTATTGGACTTGGGAGCAAGCTGTGAAGAATGATTTGTTTTCAGGCCATAAAGCCACCCCCAAGACAGGCCTCTGTCACAATGCCCCAGCCCCAGGGGAGAGTGGAGGCAGGGAGGGCAGGAGGCTTTGGTGTGGGGTGTAAATGAGGTTTTTGAATAACATTGGTTTCCTATTCCCTCGCATGTTTTAAAATCTGATAGTTTTCTCGAGTGCTGAACTTGCCAGTCTCCCAGTGCAATAATATTGTCTTGCATTTGTGTGTGGCTTTACAGCTTAGAAAATGCTTGCAATATATAGATTACCTCTCCGTCTCCACCACCTCTCGGAAAAGACGCTGGCAGCTTGGGAAGATCATTTCCACATCACAGAAGGGATGGCTGAGACCCTGAGGGGCTTCTCTAGGATACTTGTTCATGATCAGAAGAGCTAGTGAGGTGTAGTGTAGAAGGCTGAATCGTGCCCACCAACCTTTTCAGGTTCTCGTCTTTGAAGCCTGGGCAAGTGTCCTTATTTGGATAAAAGGGTCTTTGCAGATGTGAATGAGAATCTTGAGATGGGCCATAAGTGCCATCACATTCTAAATGTCCTTAGAAAAAAGAGGCAGAGAGATCACACACACACACACACACACACACACACACACACACTCTCATGAGAAGACAATGTCAGGATAGAGCTGAGAGAGATTTGGAGATGCCAGCCTTGAGGACTAGAATGGTGCAGCCACAAGCCAAGGAAGCCTGGCAACTACCCTAAGCTAGAAAGGGTGAGGCACAAGTTCTCCCCTGTGGCCCTGCCCACACCTTGATTTCAGCCTAAATGATAATGGTTTCAAACTTCAGGCCTCCAGACTAGGGAGAGAATACATTTCTGTTGTGTGAAGCCTTTTAGTTGGCGGTGCTTTGTTGCAGCTGACATAGGAAGTTTACACAGGTAGTGGATCAGGAGCTGGGAAAGTGAGTCCATGTGTGTAGGGAGGCAAGTCAGGTCTCCTATATCCAAACCCAACCAAGCTATCAGCCCGGAAAAGGACCCCTGCCTCAAGGAAAGATCAGATTTGGTAGGGATGTTGCTGAGCTCAGATAACCAGTGGTACACAGGTGTTAACTGAACCTTCCCTGGTGCCTGCAACTGTGGGCTCAGCAGAGAATTAGAGGGAAGTGGGGTTTGTGCCCTCAAGGTGCTCACAGGCTGTCTGGGAAAGCACACACGGCATGACACAGCAAAGAGAGTGAGCCAGTGTTTGATGAAGGGCCTGCCTGTGAGATGTGCACCATTGCTCACAGGTTTGGAGGTGCACTGGCTCCTCTGCAGATAGACCAGAGCAGACTGCAGAGACACTCTATTCCCCACAGGACCCTTTGTCCATGCATAATGTTGGTGGGAAAGGACTCTGTAACGCAGTGCTTACCTCCTGTCCTGAGGATGGCAGTGGCTTTGATCAGGCCGGACCATTGACCAGGTGCCAGATGTCCAGGACTCCAGTCTGGGATCTACCAGAGGAGGGAAGAGGGAGGGTGACATTAGATGTGATCTTGAAGAGGACAGGGAGGGGGTGTAAATACACAGGCGAGAGAAAATAAATTAAAACAGAATTGATTTCTCGTGTCTAATAGAGATTTTCTTTCTCTGTCTCTCCCTCTTTTTTTTTTTTTTTTTCTGAAGCAACATTTGGCATATGTAATCAGACACCATCTGAAGCCACTCGGAGGAGTTGGAGCCTAACTGGAGGAACGAGGGTGGGGCTCAGCTTTACTCGAATTTCTCTTCATCAGCCTTCCCAGTGTCCCAGGGAGAGGCTGGGCCTCATCTAGCTGAGGGCCACTGTGATGTCTACCTCGGTGACAGTCCAGTTAGGAGGGTCCAACCCCCCAGCCTTCCTCCAGAAAAGTGGACATTATTTTAGGTTGGACCCAAAATGTAAGCAGCCTAATTGGCATTGTATTAGTGCAAAGCAGAAAAGCCCATTGTTATGGAAGAGAAATCTTCTGATCCCCACCACTTAATCTTTAGCTATAGGGGTCTCTCTCTCCTGCTCACCAAATCAATAGGTCTGGACTCCGTGGGTGTGCTGAGGAACTGGGGACAGTGACAGAGTCCATGTGGCTGCAGGATCTTGGAGCTAGAGAATCCTAGTCCCCATGGGGTTCATGCTTTGGCCACCCTGCAGAGGATGGCCCGGGGTGGTGGAGGGAGAAGGCTCAGAGAGGTGAGAACATGGCTAATGTGCCCTCCTGTGCACAGCGTAGAGGAGACTTCTGTGGACAGGAGGACAGGGGCATTGGAGCACTGTGTGGACATTCAACAGGTTTTCCCTGGGGTGGGCTCTATAGCCTCTGAGCCACCTGGGTATTTCTCTGTCATTTGGGTCTTGGTGGGAGGCAGAGCATTTTCTCTTAAACCTTTTTAAAGGAACAAAAGTTCCAGCTACCTGCTTTCCAGGCAGGGCTGGTGGATGCCCCAGGCGGGGCCAATCTGAACTTCCACCCTGCACTGACCCACCCAGGAAGCGAAGAAGTGGGGTGGGTGGTGAGAACAGCCCCATGCCTGCAGAGCTGGCGGTGCCATCTAAGGGGGCGCGTACTCCTGGCCGTGCGGTCTCCTTTTGTCTCATTCTCCCAGACTGGTTTTGCTGATGACCTTCTGCATACCTGGGGACCACAGGGCACCTTTTAAATAAATTCATTTCTGCTTAAATCTGCCAGAGTCGATTTTTATTGCTTGGAATGAACACACTGAATCAAACAACATGTTTTACCAGACAGAACAGGAGGCAAAGGTGGGAGATTCATGTTCTGGAGAGCCTGGCACGAGCCAGGCTTAGGAATTATGCCATTTGGTCCTCACAAGGCCCTTTGAAATACCTGGTGAGGAGGCTGCGCGCTCCCAGCATTGCTAGTGTAGAGAGGGATGGGATGTGAAGCTGGGGTGTCCCCGCTCTGCATCTGGGGAAGCAGTGTAGGATTCACCCTGGTGGAACACCTCCTACCCTGATTGTCTCACTCATCTTCTAAGACTTGATGGACACTTTTTCTGGGACATTAGATATGATCTTGAAGAGGACGGGGCTTGGGACCCAAATTCAGAGGCAAGAGAAAATAAAGATCCTGCATGTGGAAGCCAGAGTTTATGCCTTCCTTTCTGCTCTCCGGGGGCATCAGGCAGATGTCTTCGTGTTCTCCCACCATCTGTTGCTCATCCTCATTTTTTTTTCCAGAGACTGGAGTTCCTTGAGGCCAAGAGTGAACCCTTTGTTTCCCTTAGAACTTTAGCATCTAACAAAATGCCTCACACTTTGTGGTGCTCGATAAATGCTTAGCAAATTAAATGGAGAATGCTCCAAGTCTGAGCAATGCAGACAAAACTGAATATGTAAAATTTTCATTACAAAAGGGACCGTCTAAAAGGGGGTGACCACCTTTGTATTTTCTTCAGGATTCTCCATAGAAACAGAACCAGTAAGACATATAAACATTTGTGTGTCTGTCCTAGTGCAAGTGGAGAGAGCAGATTTGCCCTTCCTCTGTCTTTCTGTTCTCTTCAGGCCCTCTACAGATTGGATGGTGCCCACCCACAGTGGTGAGAGCAATCTTTTTACTCAGTTTACCTATCCAAATGCTAATCTTTTTGAAAAACCCTCATAGACACACCAGAAATAGTGTATTACCAGTTATCTGGACATCCCTTGGTCCAGTCAAGTTGACACATAAAAACTGACCATTACAGGCAGGAATGGTTGGGCTGTGTACAGACCTCCGTCATAACTGGGCTAAAAAGTTCAAGGCTAAGTCCAAGAGTGGGGGTCTACCATGCCTCCTGGGCCACAGGGCCGGTCATTAGTTGAGACTAGTTGAGGGATAATGTGTGATGGTGGCCATACCCTTCCTGTCTCTCCCCTCCCAGGCAGCCTTGGAGCGGATGCTCACACTTGGCTTATATGGTGGTAAAGTCCCATAGTGCACCCCATAGCTCCGGGTTTTCCCTGGAACCTTCTAAGAATGGCCCAGCTCCATGAAGTTTTCCCGAAAAGTGGTTTTAAGAAAATATTCTAGGCTAAAAGTAAGCGTCTTGAGGGATGGTGAAGATGGTGGGGGCGCTTCCTGCACTCTCAGCCTTACTCCCAGCATCCATGTTGGGCTGTTCAAATTAAACGCTGAGTACAAGTGGCCTGTAGGTGGCGCTGCCTCGGTTACTTGACTCCAGGAGGTCATGTTTGTATTCAGAACAACTTTGATCAGGTGAGCACTCCATAAACATGACTCAAAAGACCATCCCAGACCACCTGTTCTGCATCAAGAGGTAGCCTTGGGAGGCAGCTCTTGTCTGAGAGACCTTTTCTCTATTTTATTATAAAACTCCACTCTCCATGGCCCGAGGTCCCCCACCTGCCTGGAGCTCAGCTGACTGAGGGGCAGAAGACTGTCCTTGGATTGTTCTCATCACTAAATAATTTCCAGCCAGCTACGTGGGAGCCTCGGAACCACATGAAGTGTTGTCTGGAGAAATCTTGCCCAGATATAACATTGAGACAACATTTAAAACCTCATTTGAGTGAACACAAAGAGAGGGCTCCTGGGTAAAAGAGACTTAATTAATCTCGTTTCTGTGTAGATACTTTTAATTAAATGTAGCTCCACATTCCTTCCAAGTAGATTGGAAGGGCCGGGCAGTCTTTGCTACTTGGTGGGGCTGAGTTGAGGGGGGCCAGCAGGTGGGCTGAGGCAATCAGAGGTGCTGGAAGTGCACTCTTGGCCCAGGGCTGGGAACCTGGGATGTGGCCCTGACTCTGCCCTCCCTCCATCTCCCAAGCCAAATGTGCCTCCAACCATGAGTTCTGCCTTCATAATCATCTACTGATTCCCTCTTTCTCTCTCTAAGCCACAACCACACTTCTAGTTCAGGCCCTCAACACCTCTCTCCTTGATTATGGCAACAGAATCCTAATTATTGACTCTCTTTCCAATCTCAGTTCCTTTCAGTACATTCTGATTTATCCAGCTAAATGATTCTTCTTGAAATGCTACTTTCATCTCCCTGCTCAATAATTCAGAATAGCTTTCAATTTTCTGATCAAATGCGAGCATTTCCTCTTGGTACGGCCAGAGTATGGTGTCTCAGAAGACCGGTCAAATTTAAGAGTGGCCATAGTCCCTGGGGAGGGACGTGAGATAGAGTGGATCCAATAAACAGTCTCCTGAAAAGAAGCTAGACCCGAGTCAGGCAGAACATGCAACAGGTCAAATTGAAGGGTCTGGGAATAAAGGAGGAATTTGGAAGTGAGGCAATGAAAACTGAAAAGGCTGGAAGAGAGGCAAGTTTCAATCGAAGGAGAAACCTGGAGGAAGTTCCATGAGCCCATGAGAAGTAAGCCATGGGGACTTTATAGGTCATCTGCCTTGGGCAGAGAAGAATCCAGTCTGGTGTGTCCGCAGAGAGAATTACACTACCTATGTGTTGGAGATTAGCTGCTCACCAAAGATTAGCTGGCACAAAAACTGTATTCACCATCTTCTCTTATGGACAGATGGGGACATGTTACTGAGTTTTGGTCAATGCAATGTGGGTGAGAGAGAGGCCTTTCAAACCCCCCTAAGAGAGCTTCTACCTATGTCTTTTTTGCTCAGTACCTAACTGGATGGAGGGATCCAGGACAGGACCTGGAGGGTGGCAAAGACATTGGATAGATGGATCCTGAATCTCTGGAAGGGTGTGTGGAGCAGATCCTCTCCTCCCAGGCCTACCACCCTACTGGATTGTGATATGATTAAGAAATAAACATGTACTATGTCAAGCCCCTGAGATTTGGGGCAGCAGTTAACCTGTCTTAATACAACTGGCAACTTGTCGTGAGTACACCGAAGAGACAAAGAATCAGGTAGACCTGGACCATGTCCCACCCCTCCAGCGAGAGCCTGTGACGTTCCTCCAGGGTAAGGCCACTTCCTGTCTTACTTATATTGCTCAGCCCTACTTTTCTGTTTCTGTAACCATGAGTAGCTCCCGTGACCGGAAGAGGCAGGCCCTGCCTCAAGGAGGAGGGTCAGAGTACTGTGTTAGTTACATTTCTGCCTCAACACTGCTGCAGAACTGAGGTTGACAACAGCAAACGTTTATATTGATGTGTGTTGACTGGGGTGGCGGCTCTGCTTTGGGCTGAAGATTGTGTTCAAATCTGCTCCGTGTGTCAGTAATTCTGGGCTCAGTAGCCTCGTGGCAGCCTGCAGAATCACAAACCACCCAGCCAAGCCACATGAGCACAGTTAAACTTCTGCCTGTGACACGTCTACTAACATTGCATTAATCAAAGCAGGTGACAAGCCCAGAGTTGATAGGGTGGAGACTCTTACTCTGTGTACTGTGAGCCATGGCAGAGTATAAGGGAAGGAAGGAATGTGGAAAAATCACAGAATGTCCAAGTATTATCTTTATAAGACAGTCACCTGCCTGAAATCCGATGCCCCTGAGCCTGCCGTCCCATGTTTATTTGAGTCAGCTAAGAGGATTCACAGAGCTGCAAGGATTGGCCAGGCTGTTTTAGGTAAGGAAAAGAAAACTGGGAGTGACAAGCTCTTATTTCTTGTCTGGCTGCCAAGTGGCCTTTGGCAAGTCACTTCTCTCTGGACCTCAATCTAATTATCTGGGCTGTGAGAGAGATGGACAGGAAGACTTCCAATGTCCTTTTCAAGCTCATCCCCCTGAAGATTCTGAGAACACCTATCTCCAGGATCCTCAACCATGATCTTTGAGATCCTATTATCTTCAAACTGGTGGGGACGCTCTGTGCTGGCAGAGAAGTCTGGGAGAAGGTGACGTCAGCAGTGCCCTCCCCAGAGGGGCAGTGGGGAGGACAGAGGCTGGGGAGAAGGTGCAAGTATATTTCTCTGGGCACTTCTAAAAGCCCTTAGATCAGGCTGCTCAGGGCCTGATAATTTTTCCATTAAGAGGAAATAATTTTCTAGGTCTGTTTTGGTTGTATTTATCTGAAGTTGACAGCGTCAGCCACCACCGCAGCGACACGCCGCCTGTCTCCCCGACCGGGCATGTTCTTGTGTGGAACAGAAAGGAACGGAGGTCTCAGCATCTCCCAGCCTGGAGGAAGGGGACGGACAGCTACGACATGACCCTGGCATCCATCTCAGGTGACCCAGCTGTGACCTCAGGTACCTCCCACTCCATTTTCTTTCCTAAAAAAGAAATGTAAACACCAACCCGGCCATGAAACCCACCACTGCGCCATCTCCGCCCCGGCCCCCACCTCCTGCCTATCGCTTCTTCTAAACCGGCTTGACAATAACCATTCATCACGAAAAAGAAAACAAAGTGCGGAGAAACAAAAACCAATCTAAGGCCGCAAATTGACGTCAAACTTTGAAAAATGGACTCTGAGATGGTTGTGCGGTGAGCTCTTTCTGCTTTCCAGAGCAGATGGGGCCAAACGCCTCCTGTCGCAAACCCTCATGGCCCTAAGTTCAACTTGGAGGTGACTACAGCCCAATGACCAGATCTGACTTTCGGAGGTGACATTGGGATGAGGCGGGGAGGAAGAATAGTCCTCCGGGCGTCTAGGCAAGGGACAGCCACTTCTTTCTTTGAGAGCTCATTTGCCTTGAGTGGAATTTTGAGTGGGCCTGAACCTGGGATAGAGTGATGTTGGCTCCGTTCCACCTTTCTGTACTCTGTCCCTTTTGGAGCTGGGGTATGAGATGCCAGCGGGTCTGATATTGGTAGAGGCTAAGGAAGGAAGAAACCACAGATATTGATACCTCACACTTGTGTATCTGGAGAGCTTTGCCAGGTTCACAGCACTGTCACGGGCACATTCTCAATTGAAGCAAGCCCAGGGTGGAGGCAGACCAGCATTCACTACTGCACAGCTGAGGAAAGTGAGATGCTAAGAGAATCTGTGACTCACTGAGTCACGTAGCTTGTGAGTGACAGGGTTGGACTTGAACCTAGGTCTTTCTGGCTCCAGAAAACCAAGGATCTTCTTCCTCTTCCAGACATTTTGATCTGGAAGGAGTCTGAAGAAATATCACAGTATCACTAAGTGACTACAATTTTTCAGAAGGGGACTCTCAAGCCCAGAAAGAAGAGCTGACCTACCCAAGGTTATACAGCAAATCGGGTCAGAGTCAAGAGTCTAGGTCTCCCAATCCACGTGCCAGGTAGAAGGGTCATGCCAGCAAAGTCTCAGGGAAGGACGGCCAGGAATCCTCCAGTGGAGTTCCCCAGGAAGGGGCTAAGATGGCGATTAGCAGGGGCCAGATGGGATGTTTTGCTCCTGGGCTCACTGTGGGATGTGGTACCTGCTTGTCCTTTGGACCAGTGCTGAGACAGTCACAGGATGATAGAAATCTGGGGGAAGGGCATTTGGCCCCCAGCTGATAATGTGGGAAGAGTCGCTTCTGTCTCTTCAGAGATAATTTCTTCCTTCTCTTCTCCTTGTAGAATCATATACCTACTCTTATCTGGTCACCAGTGCCCCTGGCCTGTCCCCAGATGCTCAGCACCCTGAAAGGCCCTGGCCTATGTCTCATCCCCTGGAGGAGAACCAGATATTGTGGACCCCCACCCCGCCCCCAAGGCCCACTGACAGATTTGCCTCTCATGGGATCCTGCCCTCTGTAAGAAGATCCTGCTAATCCAACAGGCTTAGTGAAGATAGGCTTCCCAGGTTCAAATCCAGCTTCTGCCACACACGAGCTCTATATTCCTGGCAAGTTAATTAACCTCCCTTAGCTTCAGTTTCTTTATCTGAGAAATGAGGGTGATAATAACTTTCCTCACAGGGTTATTGGGTGCTTGAAATGACTTTAGGTACTGAGGTTGCTGTGAGCTTTGACGTCATGGCACTCTACCAGGGGTGACAAAGTGAGACTCTTGTCTCAGAAAAAAAAAGCGAGATTCTGTCTCAAAACATATAAAATAAAATAAAATAGATGACGATGATTGCAAAAATAAAAAAAAGAACTGACTTTAGGTAAAGAACTTAGCACAATGCCTGAGGCATAATAAACATTCAATAAATGTTAGTTATTTTTAGTTTTTAAACCTATTCATGTTCCTGTCTTTCTGGAGACTAATGACTCATTCCAAAGTCAAAATAGATGTGTTTTTACAAAGATCTAATTGAGGAAAAGCTTTAAATAGAAAGATAGGGAGATTTTACTCCCCGACTCACCCCCTTAGAGGAACCCCACCTTGATCGGTGAGGCCTCCAGCTGAGCCCTCAGGACACAGCCCAGGGTCCAGATGGGGATCACATTGGGGGTCTTTGGATCTATCTGTCAAGATCCTCGATGGTGTTAGAACTCACATCTCTCAGCTGAAGCTCACAGCAAAAGTTTTGGAACCAGGTGATAAAGTGGACGCAGGTGGGGGAGTGAAGTGGAGAAGCCGACAGGTCCCTTTGGCCTGAGCACCATCTCACAGGGACACAGGTGGGGTTTGGAAGCAGGTGACCAGGATCCAGGCCTCCCCTCTCCATTGACTGGTCATGTGTTCTTGCAGAAGTGATTCCATATCTGTGACCTTCCATTTCCTCATTGGGAAGAGGTTGAAACAAATAACATAGATAAAAAGCAATTTATAAGTGTTATGCTCACTTTTTTCTTTGGATAACTTGAGTCAAAGGATCTTTAGACTTAGTGCCTCTCAACTCAGATTTTCATGAACTCTGTGGCCTTGTTCTAGCCAGAGCTGCTGGTTTTGAGGAGGAAAGACCTCTTACAGTCCCATCAGCACAATAAAAGATGCCTGTTTCCTCAAACCCTCTCCAAAACTTGATCTTGTAGCTCTTCTGATTAATGTAAATGGCGATTCAGTAGAAACTAAATTTGATCCAATGGGGAGGGACAAAATTGGAGGCCAAGAGACCAGTTTGGGGATTACTAGATTAGCCCAGGTGAGAGATGATAAAGTCTTGATTTAGGGCAGTGGCTGAGAGGATAGAGAGATCAAACCAGGGTAAGCACTTTCACTAACTGATGCATTTAATCTACATATTAACCTGCTCTCCAGATGAAGAAGCTTGTTGTTGGTACTTTGTGACTTACCTACAGGTCGTAGGGCTGTGGATCATTTACTAATCCATCTAAAACTCATTCTAAGGGAACCTGCTCATCCCAAACCCTCTAACAGCACATGGCCCTGCCCTTCCAGCCAGATTTGATTGCCAAGGGTGGGCATGGGACCCAATAGTAACTGATCCATAGTGCAACTATGGACCTATGATCTGGGCGGGGAATGGGGGGTTGATCGGGTCCTTTCTGAGGGTGCAGTGAAGACATTCAGAGGAAAACTGCCATTGGTGGTAGTGAATGCTAAGGCAGAAAGTCAGCACAAAGACAGGGCCAAGGAGGACGGAGGCACACATAACCTGAAATTACAAGGTACAGCGACATGGCAAGGTGTGGAAGCTGACAGAATGGAGGGAGCACAGAGCAGAACGCAGAGAAAGGTGAAAATTGTGAGACAGAAAACCCGGGCTGCCCTGGGGAGGCAGAGAAGCTGCTCCCAGGAGCTCCTGTGCAGCCAGACTGACCTTCACTCTGCCTCCTGCAGAGCCTGCAGCCCCCTACACCGGGAGACCCTGTGTCCTTTGGAGCCCCTCGCGAAGCCACAGTACACTCTGGACTGTCTTTACACCCAAAGTACCCAGTCATTTCCCCCACCTGCCTCCTTCTGTCACCTGGGCTAATCCAGGAGTCCCCTATCTGGTCTCTTGGCCTCCTATTCTGTCCCCTTCCCATTGGATCAAATCTGATTTCCACTGAATTGCCATAGCAATCTTTCTAACATGTAAATTAGGAGAGCTACCTGATCAAGTGCTGGAGAGGGTGTGAGGAAGCAGGGATCTTCTATTGTGCTGATGGGACTGTATTGTAGAGGAAAGTAAAATAGTAATATCTATTAAAAGTAAGA
>NW_003852481.1:6753807-6770438 GCF_000181295.1 Otolemur garnettii | reverse complement strand
CCCAAAAGCTTCCCGATGACTGTTACCCTGTTCCTTAGGGAACCACTGCTATGGAATGTACTGGGGCAATGGAGATGGGGAGGGAGAAATGATGAGTTTTCTTTATACGACTTTAGATCCTTTCACTGGTGTTAGTACACTTACGTAACTGCTATAGATTTTGAAGGGGGATATGGTCAAAGAAAGAGGAAACATACTTTTAAAAAAAGGTAAAGTGAATCTACTTGGCTCCCTGTTGCCTACAAGACAAATTCCAAACTCATGGGCGTGGCATGAAGGCCTTTCAGGAGTGTGGCCTGCCTTTGGCCTTCAGTCGCTGCCACCCAGCAGAGCACAGCCATCTGCCCTGGACCTGTGGGGCTGCCCACCATTCCTGAGGGTGCTCACTGGCTGCCTGTGTGAGCTTCAAAGACAGGCAGGACTTTGCTTTTGATCCCTAGTGCGACGTGCAATTCTGTGTACATAGTAAGTGCTCAATAAATTCTGGTGAATGAGAGGATGGATAAATGACTCATGGGCACCCAAAGGAAGCTGTTGAAATTGAACCCCCTATCCCTGCTCCATCAGCGTCTTCTCTAAGAGGGCGGGCTGAAATTCCCAGCTGCCTGTGTCAAGGAAATGCAAACAAACCCAGATAGCCGGGAGAACAGGCAGGTGTGGGTCGAGCAGTCTGCGTTCCAGACCCACCTGCTTCTCCTTGAAGCTCTTCAGCCCCTCCTCAATCTTCCCGATCCCACTCAGTCTAAGTGGGTAATGGCACCGGGAAGATGGAGGGCACAGGGAGTCCCAGCGTGGGATTTCAAGGGGGCAGCTTTATTATGCTGATTTCTCTTTGGAGCAAGAGTGTGTACGTGTGTGTTTCAGTGAACGGGCACCTACGGATGTGGCTGTGTGGACACATGCATGATCGTCTAAGATTAATCACAGAGCATCATGTTTCTGTGGTGCTTTACAGTTTATAAAGCATTTCATGTCCATTATCCCAGTAAGTCCCCATGAAACCCTGTGACTTAACGCAGAATGAATATATTATCATTTCCATTTTTGCACTGAACAAAATAAGAGAGTTTTAGTGACTTGTTCAGATGGCACTTTGAGGAAGCCACTGAAATCCAGAGCAAAGCCATCCCCTGGTTCTGCATCCTTTCCTCCTGGCAACCTCAGTGGCGCTGAGATGAGGGCAGTGCCGGGCTCCCCAGCATCCCTCTACCTGGGGGTGGGGGCCTCCTTGGAGGGACCCGCTCACCTCTCCCGTGGATGGCACTGCTGTAGAATCCTTAGAACTTATTAACTCATCACCTATCAGGACTATTGGATACCTACTATGTGTTACTGTGGGGTTTGCAGAGAGGCTTGCAAGAGGGGGTGCATCTGTAATGGACAAGGGGACTGGCTTCAGACGTCATCAGCTGCTTCTTTTTAGATGAGGCCGTACAGATCAGGGGAGCTGAACCATCAGAGCCAGAGGACTGGGTCTCAATTCTACTTCCCACTAACTACATGATGAAGGACAGATGTCTGAAGTCTCAGGGATTCAGTTTCCAGGACCGTAAAATAGGGAGGGGGTAAGAGATAGCACTCCCTTCTGCCACCCAAACACAGAGGTCCTGGTTGCAGGCATTCAGTAAACAAAGGGTCGCCCTGGAGCAAAATCTGAGGAGAGAGACATTTTAGCCATGGGATTTAGGCAAATTACTTAACCTCTCAGTCACTGTACAGCCTCAGTCATTGTATCTCTAAAATGGGGTCAATAATACCTACCTTGATCACTGAGTATCAAACAAGGAATGTGTGCAACATGCTGTCCACAGTGATGATGACAATTATTCCAGAATACGCAGCCAGGGAGGGCCTCACAGGAGAAGGGGCTCTTCAGTTAAAACGGAGTCTTTTGGGGTCTGATTGAGCCTCTGATGCCCTAGGAACTCAGTCAGATGTTTAAAGATGTGAATGAAGGGGTTGGGGTTAACCAGTCCAGTCTATTTTTTTTGTTGGGGATTAGATCCTGGTATGTGGGCTTCAGCCTCTCTAGGACTCTGAGTTAGCAGGTGGGTGACAGGGAGAGCCCCGAGGTCCAGCCTCCTGTGGCACTGGGACAGCCGGTGGGAGGAGAGTGGGGAGTGGTGACGTAGACAGGTGCCAAGCGCAGGGCTCAGGCTTGTGGCTGTGTATAGCAAGAAGGTAGGTCAGCGATGGCCTGGAAGAAACACTTTAGTCCTTCCTCCCCTGACATTCCTTGTAGGATCTTAGTTACTAGCCTTGCCTTTGTGTGAACAATACAAATAAAACCAAGCCCACAAGTTCATGGTGAGCATGAAATAGAAGAACACCCCGAGCCTGGCACCCGGAAGGCCCCAGGGGATATGAGTTTCCTTTGCCTTGAACGTGACTTCTATTTTGGCTCCTTTGCATCAGATATCACAAGGGCCGCTGCCCACCCCGGGAAAGGGGAAGGAACTCCTTTGCCTTAAATGCTGTGATAGAGAACAAAGAGATAGAAGCAACCCCCTGCCCAGGGGGAAAGTCTGGCTGTGGGAGCAGGGATGAGGCCTTTGGGACCAGGGCAGACTTGGCAGTGGGACACAGACAGGGAGCTGAAGTGTGAGATTCCCAAGGCCACTGTGCAGACCACAATTCGAGGATTCCCCTCCTCCTCCAGCTCCTCTTTCGCTGTCCCCCTATGAGTGGTTCTCAACCTGTGGGTTGGGTCGAGAACCACTGGAACCCTCTGTCTTCAGTGCCACTGAGAGATCATTCTAGAACTTTCAGAATCATCTTTGATTCATTTTTTTTCTTCTAGATTCAATCTGTGGTTCTTTCCAGGTCTGTGTGCTGGATACTATTCTATGCTCTTCCAACACGGCCCTCCTGAGATTTTGCCTTAGGGTGACCCTTTGTTTATTGAATGCCTGCAACCAGGACCTCTGTGTTTGGGTGGCACAAAGGAGGGCTATCTCTTACCACCTCCCTATATTACAGTTCTGGGAACTGTGAATCCCTGAGACTTCAGACCTCTCCTGTCCTTTAGTGGGAAGCAGAATTGAGACCCAGTCCTCTGGCTCTGTGAGCGCAGCTCCCCTGATCTGCACGGTCCAGTCTCTTGCTAGGGCTAGTGCAGGGATGTCCTCGCACTTCCCCACCCAAGGCCACCGTTCAAACAGCTTTCTACAGTTCCCACAGCCTCGCTGGCCTTTCAAAGACCCTCTCTAGGTTTCTTCTTTTATCTCCCAGCTCATTTTCTGACACCTGTCTCCCGCTCCTGGCTGTGGCCACAGCTCTCCAAACTGTCTCTGGGCCTTGCCCATGCAGCTTATACGCCCTTCTCTGAATAGCAAAATGAACTCTCACCCCCTCCGTGAGACCTCCCCCAACTGTGCAGGCAGGACCCCTAGTCCTGTCCTGTGTTCCCGCAGCCCTCACCTCAGCTCGGCACTCTAGCTCCCATCTACAGGAGTATTGGAATTTATTTGTTTGCATTCCTGATTTCTCCCCAGACTGTAAATTCCTTGAGGCGGAGAATGAGCCTTATTTATCTTTGTATTCCCAGTGTCTCGTACAGTCAGGGAATGCCACATAAAACATGTTCTGGACGTGTTTGTGGAGCTGATTCAAGTTAGGTCTGCTGGTGAAAGTCAGGCCCAACTTCCAGAGACCTCCACCTGCCCACCCTCACCTGAAAATTGTTCTTCGGGGTCCCCCTGCCTGCCCATGCCCCCTCAAAAATCTCTTCTGGGTCACATGCATACAAGAGCTTTGGACTGAAGTCTCGGGACCACCCTCCCCTCACTTGGGGGTCACAGCCAGTTTCTGGCCTCTCAGGGTCCCTGTGGCTCTGCCACATCCCATCTGTCTTAGTCATTGGGCTGCCATCACAAAGTACCATCAACTGGGTGGTTTAGACACAACAGAAATTTAATTATTATAGTCCTGGAGCTGGGGGAGTCCGAGATCAAGGCACTGGCAGATTTGGTCTGGTGAGGGCCTGTTTCCTGGTTATAGGAAACCTTACAGGGCACCTTCTCACGGTGTCCTCACATGGTGGCAGGCTCAAGCCAGCTCTCTGGGACCTCTTTTATAAGGACACTCATCCCATTCATGAGGACTCTGCCACCATGACCTAATCACTCCCCCAAACCCCACCTCCTCCTACCATCACCTGGAGGTTGGGATTCAACGTGTGGATTTGAGGGGGACACAAACAGTCAAACCAGAGCAGCACCGCCCCTTCTGGCATCTCACCACTGTTAAGAGAAGCAGCTGGAGAATGTAGACTAAGATCCCAGGAATTCCCATATGATGGGAATGGTCCAGATGGTTCCTGAGATGATGGAGGAGTAAGCACCATCTGCTGGGGGACGGGAGTCAGGAGGGGCAAGGTCATTCAGAAAGTTGGCGCTGTACCTCCAGGAGACCGTGGGCCTTCCCTGGGCCTCTGAGATGGAAGGAAGAGCCTTCACTTCAGCTGCTCCTCCCAGACTGAGCTGAGATTAGGGAGCTCAAGATGAGGACTTGCCCTGGGTTTTCACACCATTATAATGAATCTTCACAAAACCCCTGAGGGTGGAAACATCATCCTCACCTCCCAGAAGAAGAAATGGAGCTCCAAAAGGGATTGTGTACCTTGGCTGTGGTCAATGCCTCCCAGCTATAAACTGGGAGCACCTAACCACCGAGGCAAGGTCTAGAGCAGGACAATCTCTTGGGTATCTCTAATGACTTGACTTACTGGGGTGATGGCTGTTAGGGTTCCTCAGTCTAGCCTAAACCCGGGGTGCACAGTTAGTTCCCTGATAGTGTCACCTGGCCTTCTCGGAACTATGCTTCAGAGTCACTCTTCTCTGCTGGGTGCTGCCCAATTTTGCCAGAAAACAAAGACATCCCCCTCCTTCACCAGTTTTCCCTTCTGCTCTCCTGCCCCCAGGTCCCTTTTCTAGTGTCTGCTGACAACGACTGACTCTCTCATTGACCAAAGGGCCTCTTCTCGACTGGTCTTCAACCCCAGGTGTCCTTGTCTGTCCATGCAAAGTCTGGCTCCAGCAAGGATCCTGAAAGGCTAGTTTAGAGGGCGTCCCCCCACCCTTGATATCTGATCTCCTTGGCCTGACTTCACCCCCAATCCTGCTAAGCTGATTGAGAATTCTGCTCCTTGGAGTCCGTGATCCCCACCTTTTGCTCACTGGCTATAAATCTCCACCTGCCCTTGGGGTACTCAGAGTTGAGCCCCCTCTCTTTCTGCTATTGCAATAGGATTGCCACCTATCAGGATAGCCCTGGATATTAAGTCATCTTCTCCATATTAACATGCATCAGAATATTTTTTTTCCTTAACATTATCCCACGTTCTGAGCCCAGGGAGGGCTAGAGACAAGCAAATATAATGAGTCACTCTCCCACCCCTGTCTGTCTGTCTGTCTGTCTGTCTTTGGGCATGACAGGCACCAGTGAGGGAAGATGCTTCAGGATACTTGGGTGAGGGCTGGAGCCTTGGGACTCAGAAAGGAGCCAGGCAGGGCAAGTAGGCACTGCCACCAGAAGAGCAGGCCACCTGGGTGGTGTCTCCTAGGCAGCAGGAGCCGCCACTCTGTGCAGTGAGTGTGGACTTTACCGTGCACTCTGGTGTGCAAGAAATGTCACACTACTCTGTTTGTTAAGTTCAATAAAATCTGGCAGTGAGGTCCCATCTCAACAGGTTGGTGGGGATTGTTCTCAACCCACACTCTTTCTACTGGGCCAGAACTGTGTACAGAAGCAGCACTGGGGAACTGTCCTCTGGTCTTGTGCCCCCACTTATGTAATTGTCTCCTGGCCCACAAGAACCTGGAGGGCAATGGTTTTGCTGCTTTTGACCCAGACTTAGGGACAGATGAAGATCCTGGTGGCTTCCAAACCCCAGCCCCATCTAGCCTTGGACAGTCTCTGACCCTCTACTTCCCTGGACACACTCCCTCCTTTCTCTCCCTCCTCCGGGAAGACCTGGCACAATCCATCCAAGCCACCGAGGATGGAAGCTGGATTTCTGTCACTTCTGCCTTGGGAAATAGCTGGGTCCCTTCTTGAAAGGGGAGAGAAAATACTTTAGGAAAAAAAAAAACACACACAGATTAATGCCTCCACCACTTGTCTTGTGGGTGCCTGTCTTCTATGGGGTGAGAGTATGTTTAGGTGGTGGTGGGAGGAGGGAGCAGTGGGACAGGGCTGGGAGTGCGGGGGGAGTTTGAGTAGAAGGAGAAGCCCTCACCCACTGTATCTTATTCCTCCTGGTCTTCCAAACCACCCACCACAAAGAGGAATGGCTTAGGACACACCTGCCTCTGTGAGCTTGTCCCAGGTTTAAGGAGGCAGAGTAGTTATCAAATTTGAAACAGGGGAAGGTTCCAGAGAGAAGGGTGAAACAAATTTTTTTCTGAGACAGAGTTGCACTGTGTCGCCCTCAGTAGAGTGTTGTGGCATCGCAGTTCACCGCAACCTCAAACACTTGGGCTTAAGCGATTGTCTTGCCTCAGCCTCCCAAGTAGCTGGGACTACAGGTGCCTGCCACAATGCCTGGCTATTTTTTTGTCGTTGCTGTTGTCATTGTTGTTTGAACCCACCAGCCTCGGTGTATGTGGCTGGTGCTCTAACCATAGAGCTACAGGCGCCTCGCAAGGCTGAAAAATATTAAAACTCCTGCTAGGGATTGAACGAAGGTTTCTGTCCCTTTGCCTGACAGGGGTCTGGGTGTTCACTGGGAACCGTGTGTGTGTTTGTGTGTGTGTGTGTGTGTGGCTGGGTGCTCCACACCAAAGGGAGAGGCTGCACCCACCTACCTCGAGTGCACTGTGCTAATGAATGAGGCATCACAATGCCTTCCCCAGGGCCGCAAGCCCAGATCACAGCTCCATTAATGCACCCCTGGAGTTCATCGTGATTGGCATCGCTACAATAAACAGTAAATGAGTGAATAATAATTGGCCATCTATTTGAAAGTGTTTCTGAGGTTGCCATGGCAATCACACCTTTTATTAAGCTTTATTAAGCTGCAGCCTGGGAGTGGGGCAGGCAGGAGCTCAGCCTCCCAGGGCACACTGCGGGGGATCTGACCTGCTGCACGACCTTTCCTGGGAGGCTTTGGTGCACAGGGGCCAGGCCTGGGGACAATGCCTTTTAATTTTTTTAACCACTCACCTTCTCTGGGGCATTTGAGGAGGATGCATTTAATCCACACCTAGAAATGAAAAGGTTTCCCTCCTGTCTTCCCCCTTCATCAGATACCTTAGGAGTAGGGACGGGGGCACAATGTTGTTTTATTCCTGTCCCCGGGAATTTCCCCTCTGACCCGTGGTAAAAATTAAAATCAGAAAAATTTTGGAAAATAAGATAAATTTTATTGTAGAATGACGATGAAAATCGTTCAGAGGAGGTGCTATTATCTTGTCTTTATGATTCCTCTCCCTCCCCACCCTCCCCCAGTGAATTCTAAATCCCTGTGTGCAGGGAAAAGATTTGAATGTGAAACTACCTAGAATATCAGATCATTGCAATTCCTGTCCACCACATACAAGAGGTGCAGTTTTATTCTCACAGGCAAGAACAAGGTATATTTCTGCATCCAGGGGGCAAAACAATTCTCTCTCTCTCTCTGACTCTCTCTTTCTCTCTCTCTCTCTCTCTCACACACACACACACACACACACACACGGAAAGAGAAAAGAGATTCAGGAAGTTCTTTCTCTGCTTATGGATCCGCTTTTGCTGAATTCTGGTCTTGATGTCAGTGGATCAGCAGCCAACCATTAGGGGTGATGGACCATGAATTGTGGCAGGAACACGCATTCATTTCTGTGGATTTTCAAGTAGGTGGCTTATTGTTACACCTGCTCAGAGACTGCCCACTTCTGCAGCAGAAGGGTCCTGCTTGGAAATGCATCAAAGCAAGGAAACATTAACGTAAAACACTGTTTTTAACTACAAAAAGTATATGTTACCTTATTGTTTATTTTAAAATACTTCCGTGCACTATAGTCTGGGAGCAGAGTAAACAAATTTAGCAAACAAAATATAGACTGCAGTTAAATATGAATTTCAGGTCAAATAATTTCTTAGTATAAGTGTGTCCCAAACATAATATATTTTATCTAGCAACCCTAACTGCGAGATGTCCTTTTGATCCAAATCCTGTGGGGCAATTGGTTAACATGGGAAGGACCCTAATCAGGAATACAGATTTCAGATTGAGATAGTTAACATTTGAAAGACTCCACGCAGAAAAAACACTCCGAGGCAGCTACTGCAAGACCTCTAGCTATTTTTATATACTATCAACACCAGTGACTTTGCTAATTAGCATAATGGATGTTAGCAATAATTTTCTTGTGTGAAACAGAGCTCGAGATGTGTATATTGGCCAGAAGCGTCAGATACAGGAGCTCTTCCCTGCCTTGCATGGGAAATGTATAGAAGTTAATCAAGTTCAATGATGACCTATGCTCTCGGGAATGGTGCCCAAGGATTTTAAACCAATGTTATTTAGTCATTAATCAGATAATTTTAAAGCCTGACTCATCAACTACCTCTAGAATATGGCCACATCTTCATACAAAGTGCGGTCACATAGCCTAAAAAGGTCCAAAGGCTAGAATTTCCTTGGGTTTGGTGGACAGGCTATTTGTTTGGGGCCAGCTTGCTAATAAATATTTGAATGCATGGGAGAATCCAGCCTGAACCTGGTTTTTATTGTAACATACCCCCTGGGAATGAGAGCATCGCCTTCAAGTATCTACAGAAAGAAACAAATAGGTTTAAGTCCAGCCATAACAGAGGAGATTCTTGCAGTAACCAAGGCGGAGAGGGTTCTGGTTCTCAAAAGTGTGTGAACAAAAAAAATGGAAGATTTAGAAAAAGTTAAAAGTACTGAAAGGAGTAGCTGACCAAATAAAATGGATTCCTGGGGCAAAAATTATATTCAAAGAATATTTTTAAAAAACAAATTGCCATCACAATCGTTAAGTGTGTAATTCAGTGGCATCAGGAATATTCACAACACTATGCTACCATCACCACCATTCACTTCCAGAACTGTTTTATCATCCCAGACTGAAACTTTTGCCAATAGAAAAGAACCCAAACTGCGTCAAATAATTTAAAGAGATTTATTCTGAGCCACGTATGTGTGAGCATGGCCCAAGAAGCCTTGAACAAGTGGTCTTGCCATGATTGGGTTGCAGTTTGGTTTTATACACATTGGAGACAAGGGAATTATATGTAAAGTCACAAAAACACATGGAAGGCATACATTAGTTTGGCTCCAAATGGTGGGACATCTCAAAGTGTTACAGGTTACAGGTGGGTTTAAAGATTATTTGATTTGTAATTGGTTAAAGAAATGAAGCTTTGGATCTTAAGGAAGTCTGCTAATCAGAGTCAAGTCACTGGACTTAGGCTCAAGTTATCTGTTTAGCAAACTGATGAACTGCAGGTGTGGTTGAAGCCTTGCCTTGCATAGCCTTAGGCCTGTTCATGTGTTGCAACCCACCGGGCCCCTGTGGCCCTGGTCTTGATCACAGCAAAAGGAACCAGCTATGACACAGATTACAAGTACAAGCTTGTAGGAGGAGGGCTAGCCTTTCTTAGCAAGGTGGCCCCGAGCAACCTCCACACCAGCCTTTTATTGAGACCTTACAACACAGGTGAGGGGAGTAATTAACAAATCACTACGTGCTGAAGGCTCGGGCTCTTCTTCCACAAAGAGCACCTGTGGATGAATGGCCCGAGAGTCCACCCCTCCGCTGCAGATCATCTTCCTCAGAGGTCATCTGACTGATCATCTTGCTCAGAGGTCATCTGACTCTTGGCGTCCCCTACATCATGGGTTGCAAAGAGCATCTTCCAGAAGGGAAGGGGGCATGATCAGGCAGGTCTGACTCTCTTTACATGGCCAACAACTCAGCTGTACAGTATTTCTGGGGTCCCTTTGGCCAGAGGAGTTTTGTTTAGTCATGGAGGGCACTTAAGGTTTTATTTTAGTTCCCATTTTGTACCTATTATAATAACGTTTTTTTTTTTTTTTTTTGCAGTTTTTGGTTAGGGCTGGGTTTGAACCTACCACCTCTGGCAGATGGGGCCAGCGCCCTACTCCTTTGAGCCACACGTGCAGCCCTCTTTATTTTTTTTTTAAGATAGAATTTCCCTTTGTCACCCTTGGCTGAGTACGATGCATCATAGCTTACAGCAACCTCAAACTCTTGGACTCAAGCAATCTTCTTGCCTCAGCCTTCCAGGTAGCTGGGTCTTCAGGCAACTGCCACAACTCTCGGTTATTTATTTATTTAGGCTGGGGCTGGGTTTGAACCCACCACCTCTGGTATATGGGGCCGGTGCCCTAATCCTTGAGCCACAGGGGCCACCCACTCTTGGTTATTTTTTAGAGACGGAGTCTTGCTCTTGCAGGCTGAACTTGAACTCCTGAGCTCAGTCAATCCACCTGCCTTGGCCTCCCAGAGTGCTAGGATTACAGGTGTGAACCACCACGCCCTGCCTTATAACTCCTCATTTTCCCCTTCTCCCCACCCCTTGGCAATCACCATTCTACAGTCTATTTCTATAAATTTGCCTATTCTAGATCCCTTAAATAAGTGGAACCATACAATATTTGGCCTTTTCCATCTGGCTTCTTTTGCTTAGCATAATGTTTTCAAGGGTCAGCCATGATGTAGCGTAGGTCAGAATTTCCCTCCTATGCAGGGCTGAGTGATACTCCATTGCATGGACACACCATATTTTGTCTGCCTGTTTGTCTAATAACAGACATTTGCTCAGGGAATTTTTTCTGACTGTGGGCTGGAGTTTGAGGCCAAGCCTGAGTTCTGCCATTACCGTGTGACCTTGAACAAGTCACTCAGCTCTCTGAGATCCACTTTCCTTATCTTTAAATGCCTACACATTTATTTTTCACTTCGATTTCTATTGAGAAGATCAAATAAGGGCAATGCATGTAAAGCGGCCTTGTGAACAGTAAACGACCACATCACGTAGAGTTGTGCTTATTCTTATTGGCAGTAGAAAACATCAGAAAACAAAACCTTTTCCCATTTTACTCCAATGCTGGTGATTTTTCCTCTTCTCAAGCTTTTACCCATTTCTCAAATACAATTGAATGCAAACACCTCGAGGCTCGGTAACTTGTAGCTCAATTTATTACCAAAACTTTGAAATATTTAACGGTAAATTCAATTAGTAAAAGTGTAATTACTGCCTGAATAAACTATACTTTAAATTTTAATATGCCAAACTGGATCATTTTATGAATGGAACAAGCTCTCTGTTATACATTTTTAATGCTCCTAAACTAACAAAGTGACACGTAACCTATCAAAGACACTAAAAAAATTATTGTGTTCATTTTCGCATTCTGCCCCCATCTCCACCCTGCCCTCAGCTGCAGCAAAGGAATCCATTTTATTTGATGATGGCTTCAACAGTTGCGTTTTGCATGTTCAAGCACTCACATCTGTTTCTGGGTTAACTAGTCCCAGTTCTCTAACTGGAGTAAAGAAGCTATAAGGGGTTAGGCTCCCAGAGTTCAAAGCAGAGTGGAGAAGGCGGCCTTTGTAAAGAAGCTCCGTTGGGCTCCCAAGTCGCTAGCCTGCAGCCACACAATTGCTCTGCTGGTCTCCCTGCTGGTCCTGGATTTGGAATTTTTGTAAGCAGTTTCTCCGTTTGAGTGCTTGGGGTGCTGGGCTCTGGGGATGGAGCAGAGGGCAGTGGGGAGGTGCAGGCGTGGCAGGGTTGGGTCTGGGCTTCAAACACACCAGGAGATTGCAGCAGCCTCTATTTCCCAGCCAATACCCAGGCCTTGGGCGCTTTCTGACTGCCTTCAACCTGTGCCAGAGGAGAGGGGAAAGAAAAAGGAGGAAAGAAAAGATGAAATAATGTTCACAAAGCTGTCTCTCCCTAGCCCATCCACACTGTCTAATTTTCAGCTGGGCTTCCAGCTCACGGGAGACGTGAAGCCTTATGTTGGCCAAGTTCTCTCACCCGCAGCTTCCCAGGCACTTGGAGGTCCAGCAATTACCCAGTAATTACCCCATTTATTGCCTCATTACGGGTGACCACCTTTTGGCAGGCATTTCCCTGGGAAGGTCTCTTCTCCAGCATGGGCTTCTTAACGCTGGAAGGGAGTAGGCAGGCCTGCTGGACCTCACTGCGGCTGTGGGGCTGTATCGGGCTCCCCACACACACCTTCACCCCACCCCTGCTTGCTGTTGCTTGCTCTTGGCCCTGTGCCCAGCCCTTTACCTCTATCCTCACTAATGACTAGCTAGGCTGAGTGGGTCACGCGAGAACTATACCCTAACATATAACTCACTCCTCCTGTCTCCCCTACAATGGGCAAGGTACCACCAGGAGTCTCCTTAGCAATTGATTTCCCCATGGACCTTCCCCGATCCCCACACCCACATGCTGGTCTCTGGTCCTTGGTTCAAGAGGCCTGTCTAGTGTCCCTAAGATTCTGATACCTGACACCTCCTAGTTCTAACAGCTTCACCTCCTTGCCCTGGGCTCTGGAGGAGCAACTTTTAACTCATCTCACTCCCCGGTGAGCGTGGACATGGGGGGCCGAATATGCCAATGCCTGTGTCTTTCAAGCAGCTTATGGGTAAAGTTAACTTAGTCAAAGGAGAATGGAGCTGGAAAAAGAACACGGGGTTTTACAGACTACAAAGGAGTGAATCGCCTTTAGGGGGTGGAGTGGGAATTGGCAGGGATGCATGGCCACTGGCTCTGGGAGGAACCTTAGGGGCTCATCTAGTCCACCTCCTCATTTTACAAAGGAAAGAAGGAGGCCTGGAGCAAGGTGGCCGTGGCCATGAACTGAACCAGTGGCTGTGAACTGAACCAGTGGTCGAGTCAGCAGCGGAGTCTACGCCTCTTCTCTTCCAGTCCAGAGCTGTGCCCGTGGGTGAGAATCTTATTTTGCGCAGTCTAATCAAATGTCTTTGTTTATTTGTTCTGGCCTTCTCTGCCGCACAACAAGCCTTCCTCATCCTCATCCTCAACCTGAGGTCATCAAGTCTGTTTCAATCAGGCTTATGAGGGACCCCGAACTCTCCTCTGAGCACTGGCCTGGGGGCTCACACGTGGCTGGGATATGACTTGTTTGGTTGCCCTATCAGCATCCGTGTAACACCCCAAAGTCCATCCTGCCCTTTACCTCCCTGAGCACATGGTGCTTTCCCACACTTCCAGACAGCCTAAGCTTGCCTCTTAAAGACACTCCTCACTCTCAGCCCCAGGTAAATTTGTGCCAGATCCACCCCTGGCAGCAGCATCCAGGCTTGCAGGGGGCCCAGGGCAGAGACTCAGGCTTCTGTTTGCACATGCTCTGCAGAGAAGACTAGGGTGGGCCTGGGCACCCGATCTTACTGTCTGCAGCTTCCTCCCTATGGAAGCTCTTGTTGCTAAGTTACCACAGTCCCTTCCAGGCAGCCTTCAGAGCTGAGGAAGGGGAGGTGCGCAGATGGCATCAGGATCCTGGACAAGCAGTACTCAAGGCTGCAGGCCAAAAGCCTTTGTTTAGGAGGAGGAGTGTATCTCAGTCACTTATCCATCCATCCATCCATCCATCCAACAAGTCTTTATTGAAAATTTCTTGCATGCCAGGTTCCTACCTGTCGGGCTTCATGCCAGGTAATGAGTGAGCCCATCTCTCCAGTCTCACCTGGCAGCCCACTCTAGTCTTTGTCAACCAAGCTCCAGCTATCTGGTGCCCTGCGGTAATGACAGCAGGATGCTAGGCAGTGGTTGCTCCGTGCCAGGCTCGGTTCTAACAGCTTACCACGGGGCTACTCATCTGATCCTTGCAACTCTCCTATGAGGGGATGCTTGCATTATTGTCCACGTTTTACTGAGAAAACTGAGGCATAGAGATAGTGCCAACAGCTAACTAGTACAGGGCCGAGTCAAGATTAAATCCTGTGAGTGTAGTTCCTAAATACGTCCTTTCAACCAGAAACTCCCTCATTTCTATTTGTCTTTATGGAACAAAGGAGGCTTAATAGAGGATTTCAAGAAGGGGGTTAATATTGACAGAAGGTGTTCCAAAAATCATACTGACTGTTGCCTGGAAAATGAACTAAATCAGGGCAAGAGTGTAAGACTGAGTGAAGCTGGTCCTGTGAGGAGGTCTTTGCAGGAGTCCAGGTGAGAAATTTGCACAGTCAAGCCATAGTGGAGGCAGCAGGAAGACTTGAGCCAATAAAAAAAATCATGCAAATGTCCATAGACTTGATCTAGATGCATCTTATTTTCCAATGTCTACTTTCTACTGTGCTCCTTTTTTCTGCCCCTTGGCACCTTAGACAAAGTCTTTAACTTATCTGAAAAAACACAGTTTAATCAAGTTTAAAATTTCGACCCCAAATCCGATTTAAACTTCATCAACTTCCCTCAAGCCTAACCAGGCTTTGCATTTGGAGTGGAAATGATCTATGTTCTTGTCTGTCATTCTCTCCCCACTGCTGTGTGGTTTGGGGAGTGGAGGTGGTGAGCTCGGTCCGGGGAGGGGGGAAGCACGTCCTCTTCCTCCCTCTTCCGAGTCTGTGCCATCTGACTTTAAGGCTGGGAGAGGAGGTAGAGCCAATTTTAGATAGAGGATGGCTTTGTGAGAATGGTAGCTTACCCATAAGTGGTTACAGAATGAATGAATGGCCAAATGAGTAAACCAACTTATAAACTGTTTTGCTGATGTGGTAATGGCTGCTCTGGAATAAAGTTCATAAAGGGTGAGACTCCGAGTGTCCATATCCAGATAGGTAGACACATTCTCTTTGCTGTGTGCTTTGCCCTATTTTACTATGCAGTATGATAACGGCCTTGAGAGGTGATTCTGACAGTGACGACTCTGGCATTCGGTGCTCCATGGACCAACCCACCTCTCCAATTTTAACCTCCCTGCACAATTTTTCTGCTCCACTAAGACTCCTTGCTTTCTAGTATGTTTGAGTATCTTTCTCTTGATGTTCCCTGTAAGGGGAGTTATACAGTGAAGCATCGCCCAAGGATCTGTAGATAAAAGAACTAGCATTGTCTGGTAAGAATGAAACTTTGAGATTGGTATAGAGCAGAGATAGGCAAAGTCACCTTCAGAGACAGAATGGCTCCCTTGCCAGCACCACTCGCCGGTAACCTGATAGAATGTATTACTGCATCTACAGGAAGCATGGGTTAATCAGAAGTGGGGCTGCTCAGCCGTGACACATAAAGAACGGAGAGTCGCCAAGGCAATGGCCATGCAAAGTAGGGGGTGTTTGGGCCAACAGACTGGCAGTAGTGTGGGTGGCCAGCCCAATGGCCGTGATGGAGGGGGGAATATAATTGTGATTCCATTTCAAGTCGCTCAGTCTTTCTGGCCAGAACATCCTGTTTTAGGGATGGACACATCAGACCATCTTAGTGTGACATCGTCATATGTTAAATTTATCTAACTCTTCTTTGTTTTCATCGAGATAGTATTTCATATGTGTATCACAAGAGTAAGAATTCGATCAATATTAGCTATTATTATTCTGACTATGAGTTGGTTTTCTACATGGGGAGAGGATGTACTAGTCAATTAAACAGAACAACTCTGTCCAGGGACAATATAGTTCTTTTTTTGTTTGTTTGTTTGTTTTTTTTGAGGCAGAGTCTCACTCTTTCACCCTGGATAGAGTGGCATGGCATCATCACAGCTCACAGCAACCTTAAAATCTTAGACTCAGCCTCTTGAGTAGCTGGGACAACCTGTGGGCCACCACACCCAGCTACTTTATCTATTAGTAGAGACGGGCCTCACCCCTGCTCAGATTGGTCTTGATCTCTTAATCTCAAGCAATACACCTGCCTTGACATCCCAGAGTGCTAGGATTACAGGTGTGAGCCACCATGCTGGGCCAGACAATACAGTTCTTGACAAATCAATAAACTATTCCAAATTTCTGTATGTTAAATGTTAATATTAGATTGCCTCTGAAATGCGACTCTTTTCTCAGGTGTAAGATTGGTAATCAAACCCTGGATGGGCAAATTCTCAAAGGAAATGAATGAGTTCTTGGGGACCCTCCTGGAGACTGCCGGCTTGGAGTAGAACCATCTATGCCTTTCCCCTGGCCCAACCTAGCTTTGTCCTGTCTGAAGCCTCCTCTTCCTAGGAAACTCAGCTCAGCCACTGTCCTCTGTGAAGCCCACAGTGTGTGCTCCCACTTCTGCGTTCCTTAGTACCTGCTCTATTCCCCCACGGAGCACAGCACAGGGGGGAGGAAATGAACTACAGAAGTTAAGCCCATGGGCTTGTGGAGTTATGGGCTCTGGATTTGGATAGCTGTGTAATTTGGAGCAAGGATTTAATCTCTCTGTGCTTTGGTTTTCCTCACTGTAAAATTGGTGTGATCACCGTGTTGACCTCATAAGGGCGTTGCAAGGCTTCCTGAGCTAATGCATGCAAAGCCCTTGGTGCCGCACCTATTACATAGTCAGTGCTCGTAGAAGGTTAGTCATTGCTGTTAATGGCTGCTCATTTTTCTAAGCCCACGTCCTGTCTCTGCAACTCACCGGTGAGTTCTTTACAGTACAGACTAGCGTATGAGTGTCAGTGCCTCCATCTATCAAACGGGAAT
>NW_003852481.1:6750994-6753345 GCF_000181295.1 Otolemur garnettii | reverse complement strand
GATGCCCCCTGCTACTCAGCCTTCAAGGCCCAAACACTCTTGTCTTCCTGACTTTCTCTCTCCAGTGCACGTCCCCTGACTTGTCAGTCTCCCTCCCCCTAGCTTCTCATGCATGTATCACACATACAGTCACGCACCTGGTAACCACGTTTGGGTCAACACCGACCACATGTAGGATGGAGTTCCCATAACATTCTAGCATCATCTTTTTACTGTATCTCTTCCATGTGTTTAGATATGTACTGATGCACACGTATTTACCACTGTATTAGGATGGCCTGCAGTGCTCCGCTCAGTGGACGCTGCACAGGCTTGTACCAAGGAGTGGTAATCTCCACAACACAGCCCAGGTGTGTGGCCGGCCATACGGTCTAGGTTTCTCTAAGTTCTTTTGCTGTTACGTTTCTGCACAAGGAAATCCCCTAACGACTTGTTTCTCAGAGCCTATCCCCATCATTAAGCGACATACGACTGTAACATATATGATATATCCACGTCTATACCTGTACTAGTGGGCAGAGACTATGTCTTATTCATAATTTGCTCCTCAGTTTCCAGCTGCTCCATTGATATCACACACAGGATAAATGGCGCAAATGCTTGATGGTGACTGTGCCGTGAGCTCGTTTTCCAATGTGGGGGTTGGAGTTGCTCTGGTCCATCTGTACTCTGGCTCCGAGTCCCTGCAGTAGGCTGCCTGGGAGTCAGGCTGTGACTCTGGGGGAAAGAGAGATCATAGCAACGTTGGACCTTCATGCAAGGCTCGACTCAGAGCAGACACGGGGCGGGGTGGTTTTTATTATTATCAATGTGTGGACCGTGGTGGGTCCTCACTCGGCCGCAGGGGATTAGTAGCAGGGATGGAATGATTGTTGTGTTCACTGGTGATCTGTGCCCAACTGTCAGTGCAGACTGTCTCTGGGAGAGGAAGCTTCTTGCCTTTTTTATTTTTCTGTCTAAAAACCCTAGAGAAGCTGTGTGGACACAGTTTTTGTTTTTCTTTGCTCCTGGCTGGGAGGGAGGTGAGCAGGCCCTTGATTTTCTGGACTGTGTGGACCACTGACGCTGTGAGTGATCAGGGCGAGGTGATGGTGTTAGGACTGCTGGGGGAACCTCACATTCAAGAATCTTAAGGAGAGGATCGTTATCGATAAATAAACACAGACACTGCTCCAAAGCAGAATTTGTGTTTTCTCTCAAGGCTCCTGGGAAATTAGCAAGCAGCCGTGTAGCTAAGGACAGCCAGTAACCCCTCCTGATCTCAGATTACTGCTAATGGTAAGCGCTGGAAGCCCAGTGCCACACAGGTGAGGCAGGGGAGCTCAACCCCCTGAGGTTACAGGGACGTGCTTCATCTTTTGGGATTTTCCAAAATCGATGTGGGATTTTCGATCTTTTCTTGCTAAAAAAAAATACAACTCAGTACAACTTACTTGCTTAAACCAAGTTCCTTCTCAAGAGAAAGTTGAGGGACGATGTCTTGAAACCGTCTTCTCTGGTCACAGAAGGCGATTCCATTTCTGCAGGAGTCACCATGAGTCCTGAGACCAGCAAGTGAGCTTCTGCAGACCTCTCCGAAAGATGAGGGATGTTCTCCTAAGAGTCCCTCAACCTCTCATCACCCCTTAGTGTTCTGTGGGGCAACGGTTCCAGACATTGATGCTCCTTGAGAAAATACTATGTACTCAGGGGGTCTGGGAAACACTGTCCGCTCACTCCAGCCAAACTGGCTCTTTTGTTCTTCCTGCACCACACTAGACCTCGTCCTGCCTCAGAGTCTTGGCACTTGCTTGGCGTGTTCTTCCTCCAGATACCTGCGTGGCTAACCCCTTCCTTGACCTTTGATTCCTACTGAAAAGTGAGGTCTTCACTAGACCCTTACCCATTCTCCTTCTCTGCCTTTTTTTAAAGCACTTACTACTAACTTTATTTTTTTTTTGTTTGTTTTATTAAATCACAACTGTGTACACTGATGCATTTATGGGGTTCAGTGTACTGATTTGATATACAATGTGAAATGCTTACAGTGAACTGATTAACACAGCCATCGCAATTATACTCTTAAGAGATTTGAAATGTACCATTGCTTCATGCACATTAGGTGAGGTCCCCCCAAATACCCTCCTGCCTCCCTCCTCCCCTCCCCCTCTACCCCCTTCTCTTCTACTTTCTGGACTATAGTTATGTTTTACCATTCATATGACTGTGTACATGATTATATACTGATTTCATAGTAGTATTGAGTACATTGGATACTTCCCCCCCATTCTTTAGATACTTTACTAAGAAGAATATGTTCCAGCTCCATCCAGGTAAACATAAAAGATGTGAGGTCTCCATCTTTTTTATGG
>NW_003852481.1:6737419-6750213 GCF_000181295.1 Otolemur garnettii | reverse complement strand
CTTGGGAGGCTGAGGCAAGAGAATCACTTAAGTCCAAGAGTTTGAGGTTGCTGTGAGCTGTGATGTCACAGCACTCTACTGAGGGCAACAGCTTGAGACTCTGTCTCAAAAAAAAAATCATATATATTAGTCACAACCAGCTTTTTAAAAAATGGAACATAATAGAACTCATAATAGTATATTATATGTAGTAAGAATTTGCAATGTTTTGTGAACATTTTGTTGGTGTGTGTATAGATTTGTCCTATGTACTAGTTGAAATTTCTAGTAAAATGTTTACATTTCTGGTAAAATGTGTTATTGATGGGTTTCAAAACCCTGGCCTCAAGTGATCCTCCCTAAGATACATTTCTTAATCTGGCTCACGGCTAAAAGCATTTAAAGCCACAACCTTACTAGGACAGTAAGTCATTTATCCTGAACCACCATGCCTAGCATAGTACCTTGTACAAAGTAGGCTCTCAAAAAATTTAAAACAAATCAGTTGATAAATGGAGTTTCAGTGGCCTGAGCTATCAGAGACATTAGTTAGAAGCAGGGTAGATGGATTGGGCTGGTTGGTTTTCAGTCCCATCACCCCTGATGAAGAGATGCCAGCCTGGATTTCCAATGTCAAGACCTCCCTCACTTCCAGCAACCTACAGACCTGGGCAGCTCTTGGGTTGAAAGACTGGAAGAGCCATTTCTCTTAAATAAAGCCCCTTGCTCTCCTTCTTAAGTCCAGCACTGTCCTTACTCATAGGGGCAGCAGGAAGCTAATTATGGTGCACCCAGATTATCATCTGGAGTCAGGAAACATGAGTTCAAACCCTATTTTCTTACTGATCGTATGACTATAGGCAAGTGGCCTCCCCAAGCCCACGCTTCTTCCTCTGTAAAATAAATGTAATATTATCTGCCTCTTTTAGAGTTGATGTAAAGATTAGAGAGAATATTTATTACCTGTGTCTGGCAATATACACATTCAATAAATCATAGCTATTTATTATAATGTAATATAATGGAATAATCAGTATTACCCTAACTGACTTTTAAAAGTGCTGGGAATTCCTTTACTAGTAACCCATTTGTTTGAGTTGAGGCATCATTTACTAGAAAATGCCCTCGGAGTAGATGTTTCCCTGGGAGGGGCAAACACTTGAAATCGTTATCAACATCTTTGAATTTGTCTTTCTTCAACGTGGGATCAGCTGAAATCTGGCTTTGATAGGAAGATAGAGGGAGAAGCAGAAACAGGGGAAGAAGTCTGGAGGAAGGAGCCAGTGAGGGGCCAGGGAGTTGGGGTGTCTAGGACAAGTGTCCTACCTTTTATGACGTCCGGCTTCCACAGCAGGACGCCGGAGGGTATTGCATTTCTTCACTGGTCTCCAGTCTCAGTATATACTTTTTATGTGAGAGACCTAATGGTCAGTGAGGCGTGCAAAATGAAATCGGGGGCTTCTTATTTAAAAAGGAGAAAAAAAGATTTTCCTCTCTTTTCTGGGTGTGTCATGGTGGTTTTTATTTGCTGCTTAGGGGATGCTCAGTCATGAGCTCAGTCTTTGCAGGAAAGCCCCCAGGTTTGGCCCCAGGATGTGGAGCTGGGGTGCATGCACTCCACCTCGTGCCCCAGGACCACACCCTATCGGGGTGGGGATGCTGTAGTCCCTGGGCAGGGGTGGGGCTGCAGGCTGCTGAGAATCTACCCTGGGGCCACAGGAGGTGGGGGTCACGACCACAGGCAAGCAGGTCTCTAGTCCACCCGCCATCCTCCCCTGTCCCATCAGACTAGCCTTCCAAAATAGATTGGAGGATTAAATTATGAATTTCAAAATGAAGACCGGAGAGCATTAAACCCCAAGCAGGGAACTCGCTTCTGCACGCAAAGCTCCTTGTGACGACACCTATTACCTGTCCACAATGGTCACACGTCCTTGCTCTTCAGCTCTGCTGGGAGCTGCTTTCAGGAACCCACCACAGCCTGGCCCTGGTCTTCCTCTGACCTCTTAACCCTCCTTCTTCATCCTGAGACCCCTGGACAGAATCTGGGGGTGGGAGGTGGGGCATAGGAGGCAGGTGATGCTGTTCCCTGCTTCTGCAGGACAAGGGAGTCACCAGTGGGGCCCCCATGGGTGCGGCTGATCAGCGGGAGCAGAGGGAGCAGGAGGTTTATCTTCTCTTCCTGCTCCAGGTCTTATCACAATGCTTCCCAGAGTGAAAAATGATTATTTGTGTACTTTATTAATCACCCTGCCCTTCCCCAGGAAAATGGCTGTAATCTTTCCATTGTGGAAAAGGAGCAAAAGTCTCTCTCTACCTTGGCTGGAAGTGAGCTCCGTGTTCAGAATGTGCCAGGGCTGGGGACTATTGGCACCTCTTGCCATTCTGTCCCACCAGGAGAGGGAGAGGAAGGGCTCCCTGAGGGAAAGGGGCAGGTTGGATAACAAGAGTCAGCATGGGGCCCCTCAAAGACAGCCACAGACCACGTGTAGGAGAGAGCCCCCACAGAAGACACCAGCAGAAAGGCCATCAGGGCTTAAGAGTTGGAGTCCGCACACCTGGGTTCAAGTCCTAGCTCAGACACTTCCAAACTGCGCCACACTGAGACTCTGTTTTCTCATCTGCAGAATGGGTATAGAGATAATTCCTGTTTCATACCACTGAGGTGCGGATCAAATGAGCCAAAGTACAGAGAAAGTATTTCTCACAAAACTGTAAAGATATTTGTCAACTTCATGGGAGGTAACAAGAACGTAATTCACAATTGCATTACTGGTTCTGGGTACTCCAGCATTATGGCTATTATACCTTTTTTAAGTACAAAAGTACTGGTATTTTTGTTGATGCAAACTACTGTTATTTTATAATAGTAAAATAATAGGATTTAACTTATAATTTCTGTAATCCTGTACTATTGCCGAGTATAATGTTTATGTGATATAAATACAACTTAAAGTAGATTACTATTATATTCTAATAAATACCGAATATTATTATTTCTAAAGTTTTAAAATGTGAAATCTGAATGAGTCAAGTCGTGCAACCTACTGAGAGAGTTACAGTGCCTTAAAATTTCTGATCAAACAAAGATGGATTACTTAGAGTCCTTTTTGATCACAACCTTCCTCCATTTAAAACCCTCCCAAGTCTTATTTTTATGCCCGTTTCTCAGTATTAGTGGGAAAGTTGGGCCTTATTGTTTATAGATGTTGGTGATTTAGGTTTTCTCCAGGACCACTTCAGATCTCCATCCACTACCAGAGGTGTCTGGTGGGGTTTTCGTGGACTTTGGTGGGACAGGTGACATGAGGTAAAGCAGCAGTGGGAGGAGATGGTGTGGTGAGGGACCGACTGGGGAGTGAGAGGACCGGAGGGGCCCTGCCACTCCCCTGGACCTCAGAAGTCACCTCTGAGATAGACTTCCTCCACTCCCCTACCCTTAAACTACCAGGTCCAAATTTATAGTCTTAGGGCCTTGGACACAGGATTCGCAGCTCTGCTGGAACTGGTTTCTTTTGTTGGTATTGGTTGGAACAGCGTCCAAGGATAAACCATAGAAGAATTGTGATTCAACCTCTCATTGTGATAAAATACTGGCGTTCAATATAGTTGCATCGAGTTCGCTATTTTGCTTGGATAATGCCATCGCTATGTTAACATATGAGAATTTCGTGTGAGCCCACGCTGCCATTTTTGGGACCTTAGCAAATCACATCATCTTTCTCAGCCTCGGTTTCCTCATCTTTACCATGGTCGTTAAATCAGATCGACCTGTTGCTGAAGCCCATGTGATAATCTACATAGTATTTTGCTGAGTAGCTGGCCCATGGCGGGGACTCAGAGAAGATCGGCTCTTCTTCTTAGATGTTACTATCCACCTGAGCTTTGAGAATCATCTAATTAGATGAATCCCACCACTCTCCCCTTTCACCCTCCGACAATGTTTAATCACTTGGCCTAACAACTCAATTACACCGTGTTTGTGGCAACGGCTGTGGTGGTGAATTGAATTCTCTGATTAACTGAGTGTTACTAAGAAAACGCCTTTTGTCTTCACCTGGGCAGTCACACATCTTTGTAAAATAGAGTATAATCCATTTTCCTGCCTTAGCAAGTGGGGCCAGAGACAAAACAGGCCATCTGTCTCTTTGATGACTCAGGGTTCTTCTCCAAATACTGCACAGTCTTGTGAAAAGAAAGGGTAAATAATTCTGGGGCAAGTATATCCTGGCCTTGAAAGTGGATCGGGATGAAACCTACACCAACCTGTCGCTCCTCTTGAGAAAACTGAAAATCAAAGCTATATACATATGTGGTGAGAGTGGGTGGGAAGAGGGCCTGAGAACCTAATTCTTACACTAATTAATGATTTCTGGTTCCCAGTACTTGGTTTTGTTTATTCAAGGATATTTTTAGCATGGTGGTTGCTGTTTCTGAGTGTCCCACACGTTTTATGTGTAGGAAACTTAATCTCCAAATTCATATGTCAATTGGAGGTGGAGCCTTGGGGAGGTAATTGGGATGAGATTAGGGCACTAGGGTGGGGCCCTCCGGTGGGACTAGAGGAAGAGGGACCTGAGCTGATTGTACTCTCTCACCCTCTGCCATGTTCTACCACGGCATGAAGGCCCCTTGCCAGGTGTCAGTACCACGCTCATGGACTTCTTGGGGTTCAAAACTGTCAGCCATGTAATCTTCATTTCTTTATAAGTTACCCAGTCTCTAGTATTCAGTTATAGCAACAGGAAACAGACTAAGATGTTCTTGGTGTTCTTTGAGACGGGAATTCTGCAGCTGGGCCACCCTCTGAGAAGTCTGGCATCAGTCTACTGGGGGCAGAGGAGCAGGAAAGACTAGGGGCTTCCGGAAGGTCCCTTTGGTGCACACCGTCCCACAACCTGGGAGTCACTCATAGCTCCGTGCTGCTGTGTCGTGGTCTCACCCGCATATTATCCGCCCCTTTGTCTCTCTCAGGACAACGCCCATTGTATAGATGAAGAGCGTGAAGTTCAGAGATGATTCCTGACTTGTGAGAGATTCAGCTGGAGTTAGGCTGAATTTTGGGTGTGTAAAAGACTTGAAGACCTTGACCTCTAAGGCTGTATCTCTTTTACATTATAAATATATCATGCTTAAATATATTTGGGGGTCATTCATATCATTCATTCCTATCTCAGAAAGAGAGAATAAAAAAAATTTTTTTTTTGAGAGACAAGGTCTTGTTCTGTCACCCATGCTGGAGTGGACCCTCATTCTGGAGAGGGTCCTGCCCCACTTCTCGGAGGACAGAACGCTCTGCAGAGAGGCGAGGAAGAATCCGAACAGGCAAGGCTTGCTGGGGTTAGATTGAACCCTTATTGTCCAGTCACAATCCTACATGGTTGTCGATCAAGCCTACATAAGGAACCCTGCCTAAAAATGAAAAAGGAAAGCCAGGCCTGGTGGCTCATGCCTGTAATCCAAGCACTCTGGGAGGCCGAGGTGGGAGGATCACCGGAGCTCAGGAGTTCCAGACCAGCCTGAGCAAGAGTGAGGCACTGTCTCTAAAAATAGCCAGGTATGTGGCGGGTGCTTATAGTCCCAGCTACTCAGGAGGCTGAGGTAGAGGATCACCTGTGTCTAAGAGTTGGAGGTTACTACGAGCTATGATGCCACAGCACTCTACCAGGGTGACAGAGGGAGACTCTGTCTCAGAAAAAAATCCAAAAGGACAGAGTTTGGAGAACGTCTGGCCAGCTGAACACACGGAGGTCCCCGCAGGGCCATGTGCTTCTTCCCTATACCTCGTCCTATGCCTCTTTCCATCTGGATCCTGTGTGAGATCTTTTGGAATAAACCGGTAAATGTTAAGTTTTTCCCTGAGTTCTGTGAGCCACTCCCGCTAATTAATCAAACCCAACGAGGTGGTTGTGGGAACCTCTCCTTGAAGCCAGTGGGTCAGGAGTTCTGGGGGCCCAGATTTGTGACTGATGCCTGAAAGTTGGGGGCAATTTTGGGGACTGAGCCCTCAAGCTGTGGGTAGACAGTGTCAGAATTGAATTTGAGGTACCCAGCTGGTGTCTGATGCTTGGTGTGTGGTGAACCCCCCCCCCCACACACACATTTGTTCACGGAAGACTTTTCTATGTTGATGACTGTTGGTGTAAGCAGAGGATAAACATGGTTTGAGTTTTTCCCAGATGCAGGGTGGGCACTGTGTGCAGGCCAGAGTCCTGGACTGACAGTGGGACACAGAGGTACCTGCAGGTGGGCTCTGAATCCCCTCCCGTTACCAACATGCTGTGCATGGACTGGGCAGCCTCGGTTCTGGGTCAGGCCAGAGTGGCCTCCTAACCCTTTTCATCTGAGTTCCAGGTACTCACTGTCTCAAGATGACCAGTTACGGTCCCACAAATGTTTGTGGTGTGTCCTCTAGTTGCTGAGTTCCATCTTAAGTCTTTATGAATTATATATTATTCAACTTTCACAACAACCCCAGGTGTAGTACAAAGAAGCCCATTTTATAGATGGGGCAACTGAGGTTTGGAGAAAATAACTTCCTCAAAGGCGTATAGTTAATAGGGCATAGAATTTGAACCCATGACTTTGAGATTCCTTAGTCCTTGCTCTTATAGAAAAGCACTGGTGATCCCCCAATTTCTAATTTATATAACATTATTTGTTGGTTATATCAGAGTCATTGGGGAGCTTTAAAATTCTATTATTGGGCCCACCTTGGAGATTCTACGTTAGTAGATTCAGAGTGGGGCCCCTGAATCTCCAGTTTCAACAAACCCTCAGCTGCACCCCACATATATCAGTGTAACCCCATAATAATTGGTGTTCCTTCAGCTGTCTTCAGCAACTGTAATGCCTTCTGGCTGGCAGCCCACCCGGCCACTCCGACCCCTGGCCAAACCCCAACGTGAAGGTTAATTTCTAATTTTGGAATCTGTTTCTTGTCCCTCTGTCTCACTCTCCAAGTTTCTTTTTTTGGAATGGCATCTGTGGTGGTTACTGTTCTGTGTCCACTTGACTCAGCTACAGTGCTCAGCTACGTAATCAAACATAATCTAGGTATTGCCGCAAGGTGGTTTTGTAGGGGGGTAGCATCTACAATCACTTGGCTTTCAGTCCAGGAGAGATCACCTGATAATGTGGATGGGCCTTATACAATCAGCCAAAGGCATTAAGAGCAAAAAATTGAGGTTTCCCAAAATAGAAAAAAATTTTACCTTAGGATGGCAGCATTAATTCCTGCCTGAATTTCCAGCCGGCTGCTCTGCCTTGGGAATGTGGGACTTGCCACTCCCACAGTGGCGCAATCCAATTCCTTGGTCGTGGTCTGTGTCCTGTTGTTTTGTTTCTCTGGAGGGCCCTGACGGAGACAGCACCTTTTCTTCCCTTCTAGTTCCTTCCCTGCCCACTTCTGTGGTCCAGCAATGCCTGCCGTATGGCAGACACTGAGCTGAACGAAGAGTATACCGTGTCAGTGGAGAAGACGCCTTCTCTGCCCTCAGAGAGCTCACGGTTCCCATTATGCAATAAGGGACTTAGAATTTACACGCCGCTTTTGCTTATGTGTTTTCTTCTATAATCCGTATGCCCCTCTGAGTTAGAAAGTACGGCCGTTGCTCTCTTACTTGACATGAGAGGGTGCGGCGGCACCTTGTCACTTGCCCTGATGACAGACTGTGGGAGAGGAGACCTCCGTTCTGCCCCAAGCTGCTTCGTACCCCTGTGCACCTGTCCCCTCGGCTCCAGCTCGGTATCCATCACTCCCTCGCTGATTCCCATTAGAGCTGTTTATGGTTCTCTTTTGACACATTATATCATATCTCTTGCGTTTCTGTTCTTTGTTTACGTGAATGTTTCCTTTCTGTATTGGGAGCTTCTCAGGGGCCAGATACAATGCTTTATTCAACAAACGTTTATTCAGCACTTACAATGATACGAGCGAATTTTCCCATTGTAGTCATTCTGAGTGCTGACTCTGGACTCGGATGGGTGTGTGTGAATCTGACTGTCCTCTAGGAGGACCCTGGGGCAAGTTACGCACCCTCTCTGTGCCTCCTCTCCCTCATCTGGGTAGCAGGGGTCCCAGAGTGCCTGCCCCTCAGGGTTGCTATGAGGGATAAAGTAATTTACAGCAGGCACTTAGAATGGTGGCAGACGCTCAACAATATTAGCTATTAATAACAGTAATTATTATTATTTTCAGCATCTCAGCAAAGAGTAGGTAATTCCTAAGTGAATGTTGGAGTGAATTAATGTAAGATTTTTATTAACCCCAGAGTCACCACGTAATCTGAGGTACTCAAGTTGGCAGATTTGGGTTCAAGTCCCAGCTCTCCTGCTCACTGGACATGCGTGTTTAGATGACTCGTTTAACTCTTTATGCCTCTGGTTCTTCATTTGCAAATAAAATAAATTGCAATCGATGGCTCCTTTTAGGTCTGAAAGCCTGATCTCAGACCTCATGCCTGTGTGCCCCTGGCATCAGGTGGCATGAACTATCCTGCCCGCAGGGGTAGCCTGGAAGCCTGCAGGAGAGATAGCCACAACCTGACTCTGAATGGTGGGCGGCCACAGCTCTGGACTTGCTGGCTTTGGTTATTAGCAGTGAGGATCCTGATACCAGATTTATAAAGTCAGCATTTGCTGAGTGGTCTATTGTGATCAGCTCAAAATAGCCTCACGCCTCCTCGCAGGGTATCAGGCCTTCTCCTAATACCCAGTAACTTCACACTCAAAACATCAGCCAGCTATTGTGTAACTCCGGTGACAGCAGGTTCTTGCAACAAATCCTGAAAGCTGTCTCTTGGATACCCTTAACGTATTCATAACATTGGTATTTATGTATTTATCTCTGAAAACCATAACCTTGGAAAAAAGCATTTAGGGGAAAGAAGGCTGTAGTGATTAAAGAAAGCTCTGTTCATTTGAACAACATTAAATACAACTGGCATGATGACAACTGTGAGATCTGATAGAATATAGAGAAGGCTGCAAATAAAGGGCTTGTATTTTTCCCTGATGTAACATAATGGTCACATTTTTCTTTCACAATGGTTTTGCCGAGATAAAGAACAAATTATACTGATTTGATTGCTACTTAGAAATACTTAAAATTGAAAAAGACAGCAGGTGGGCCTGGTTAGAAAGGATGGTTATTTTAGCATAACAGATGCATGCATAAAACATCACCCAGCCAATTTTTTAATCATAAGACCCCTCAAACTTTTTTCCTACTACTTTTCCTTGGGATGTGAGCAAGGGGGGGAAATGAATAGGTGCTGTCTGAGAGCAGTGCCCTTTGGGCTCGAGAAGCCAGCCATCCCCAGAGGAGCCCACAGGAGGAGCAGGTTTGAGGGTGGAAGTTCAGATTAAGGTCTGGGGGATTACAGGGGTGGGAGGCAGAGCTGGACCTGGGGACAACAGGAACCCAGGAGGCAGAGGCCAAGTACACAGGGCTCCAAGTTACAGGAAACAGTACTTTGCCCCTTTAAAATGCAATTTTCTGATGGCCGAGGCTTTCATGCAGATGACAGGAGCTGGGGGCACCGTCAAACCATCATGCTCTTTGGCTTCCACTTTCTTTGTCATCAAGAAACTCAAATTCAAGATTGCAAACTGAAGAGGTGCTCATTTGCCACTCCAGATGGACGCCTTGGGGGCCTGCAACCTTGCTCCCAGCTCCCGGTCTTTACCCACATTTTCTCTGCGTGCAAGGTGTACGAGCCATCCACTCGCTCAGCCATTTGTCAAAAATGAAAGAACTACTTTATTCCAGGTGAGTGGGTCCTGGAGTTGGGGACTATAGGAAATAACAGGATTTTCAAATGCAGGTGTACAGAAAAGTTTCAGAGGTTAGCTCTGCCTTGCTTAATACAAAGCCTTTTGATCTTGGCTCCAGCTCGCTTTCCTGGAAACCAGGCAGACAACCCCTTTCAGATTTGGAGGCAAGAGTTAGCAGGAGTGTTTCTGGCAGGATCTAGGCGAGAACCCCAGGTTGGGGATGAAAATGGCTCTCCCCAAAGTGCTCCGATTCTCCTGGCCCGTGGTTTTGTTCTCGGTTTCTCCAGGTTGGAGATCCATCCAATTTCTCTCTTTCTTTGAGCATTTGGCCTCAGCCACTTCCACACAGTACTTACAGGGGTCACATCCTCCCCAGGTCTCCTTAGACTTTTTGTTTTTTTTTAAAGTAAACTTTATATTCTAAGACCGTTTTAGATTTACAAAAAAATTGGAGTGTTCCCAGAATTTTCCCAATGTTAATGTTTCACGTTAGTATGGCCCATTGGCCATGATTAATAAAATAGTATTGAGACATTATTATTAATTACAGTTGACACTTTATTCAAATTTCCTTCAGTTTCACCCACATTTCTTTTCTATTCCAAGATCCCGTCCACATGACACTTAGTCATCACGTCCTCACAGCTGTGACCGAGTCTCAGTCTCCCCTTGTTTTTAATGACCGTGACGGTTTTGAGGAACCCCAGTCCGGTGTTTCATAGCCTGTGCGTCACTTAGGATTGGTCTGACTTTTTTGTCACGATTAGACTGGGGTGATGGGTTTTTCGGAGGATGACCACCGAGGTAATAAGGTGCCATTTTTAATCACATCTTATCACAGGTGCAAATAATCAACATGACTAACCGTGGTGATGTCAGCCTGGATCCTCTGGCTGACAGTGTGTGGGAGGCTCCTCCACCTTCCCCCTCCCACTGCGTCCTCTTGGAATGAAGGTACCATGGGCGGCACACACGTAAGCGTGAGGGTCATGTTCACCCCCTCACTGGGGACAAAGTATCCACATCAATTATTTGGAAGTTTGTTTGCACAGGTGATTTCTCTCTCCCTTGCCCCTTATTTGATCATCTCAGTATAGTATTGGTATGGACTCACAGATATTCCTTTTACATTTCATGTTGTAATAAAATACTACAGTATTTATTCTGTGATGGCAAAATACTACAGTTCTTATTCATTTATAATAAACTCCTTCAGGACTTATTTGCTTATAATAAAATACTACAGCACTTATTCAGTTATAATAAACTACTTCAGTACTTATTCAGTTATAATAAACTACTTCAATACTTATTTGGTTACATAAAATACTACACCACTTATTCAGTTATAGTAAAATACAGTACTTACTCAGTTATAATAAACTATTTCAGTATTTATTTGGTTATATAAAATACTACAGCACTTATTCAGTTATAATAAAATACTACAGTACTTATTCAGTTATAATAAACTATTTCAGTATCTATTTGATTACATAAAATTCTACAGCACTTATTCAGTTGTAGTAAAGTACTGCAGTACTTATTCAGTTATAGTGAAATACTTCAGTACTTATTCAGTTATAATAAATACTTCAGTACTTATTTGGTTATATAAAATACTACAGTACTTATTCAGTAATAATAAAATACTACAGCACTTACTCAGTTATAGTAAAATACTACAGTACTTATTCGGTTATAATAAACTACTTCAGTACTTATTTGGTTATATAAAATACTACAGCACTTATTCCATTATAATAAAATACTACAGCAATTTATTCAGTTATAATAAAATACTATAGCTCTTATTCCATTATAATAAAATACTATAGCACTTATTCAGTTATAATAAAATACTACAGCACGTATTCAGTTATAATAAAATACTACAGCACTTATTCAGTTATAATAAAATACTACAGCATGTATTCAGTTATAATAAAATACTACCATACTTTTCCAGTTGCTTTGGCCCATTGGGAGTGCTTTCAGGTCGGCTTCTATGTCCCTTTGACAAGCCCCCTCCTTTCATTTCCTAAGTATTTCCTTTCTGGAACTATAACACGCTCCAGGCTGATCTTAAATATTCCCTAGTCCAGTCCTAGAATCTTCTTTGAAGAACGCTGTTTCCTTATATTGAAGAGTGGTTTGAGACAGGTTAGTGCTAAGCTCTGAGTACTGGGTATTCCTTAGACCTTTTAAAAACTCTGCTCATAAGGGTCCTCTTTGTCTCACACAAATTTCTTTTTTTAGCCATTTCCAAGGTAACTTCTCTGTCCTTTTCCAGTGGCCTGTCATTAAACAGAAGTTGCCTCACAACTTAATATTTTCCAAAGCCGCCATATACACTAAACGTAGCCCTGACCTACAACTAATGCAGCCATGGGCGCCCTGTCCACGAGGAAGGGCAGTAGCCATCACACCCCACTCTGTCCCTCCAAAGCTATGTTGCACGGCCCTTCAAAGAAGACCACAACTCTACCTACTCAAAAGGTGAAGAGGTAGATGTCTGGATGGTAGAATTGCCCCGTGATAAACAGCCCCCTTAGAGGAAGAAAAGAATCTCAGTTGGGAACCTTGCAAATTAGGCCAATGCCTGAGTCCCATGGTCTGGGTGAGGCTTTAATATGCTGTGGCCCAGGGTAGCACCAAGGCTGGGTCCCTGTGCTGTCCTGTTGGTTGGACTTTCTACCTACCCTGCCTGTGTCTTTTTCCTTCATAAACCTTTTCCTTTCAGACTTCTCCACCACCGGTCATGCTCAGATGGTCAGACTGCAGAAGCTGGTAGCACCATATTGTAATATCAGGGTTACAAGGGTCCATTGTTTTCTGGGCCAATCTCCCAGTTGCTGTCTGAGTCTCTTTTACAACGTTCCCTCCTAGTGGTTTCCCAGTGTGGTTCGAATTCCTTCTATGTCAGGGAGATCGTCACCTACCCAGGAAGTCTTTTACAACTTTGGACAACTGCAACCCCTGGAAAATTTTCTCTCATTTTCCCCGATTGTGTTTCTAGGTAGTTTTCTCTTATTAAC
>NW_003852481.1:6719058-6737354 GCF_000181295.1 Otolemur garnettii | reverse complement strand
AAAAAAAAAAAAATCTAATTCTATATCATGAACATTTTTCCAGGCTTTTAAATATTCTTTGAAAACATAATCTTTAAAGGCTTCATAACGTTCCATTGTAGTTATGCACTATAATTTATTTAACCATCCTCTGATTGTTGATATTGAGATGGTTTCCAATTTTTGGTTATTATACGTAATATGCAGTGAGCAGTGCATAAATCTTTATCTGTATTTCAATTATTTCCTTAGGGTAGATTATTAGAAGGGGTATTACTGGGTGAAAGGGTAACTGTTAGATTGTATTTTGATAGCGAGTAGAGGTTTACTATTCTACAAAGAGATCTGGATATCACTATGTGATAGGAATCTAGAAAGCAAAGGGGAAATTTCTGAGTAGTGTTTGGAAGCCAAGGCTCCTTAGTTGTAACTGATTTGTGGTATAAGGTAGGTCATTGTATCTTGAAGAAGTAACTGCGATGACCATAATTGTGTGTTGTCTTGTGTTGACCTAAAGATGAGTAGGTGATGTATACAGCAGAAATACGAAGGCATATTTTGGATGGTTTGCATAAATCTGCAGGTAAGGCCCTTGGCAAGATAAAAGAGGCACACACAGGTGGAGAAATGCCAGAAGCAAGGCTGCAGGAAGGCACCCACATTTTTGAGACCAAAGTCAACCTGTCCACAGTGATATAGGAAGCAGCTGTTCCAATGGGCCCCCCTGGAATTACTGAAAAGGTCAGAGATTTTGCACATTCAGGTGGAAGGCTGACTCTTCTGAAGAGTTAAAATTGGGGAAAAGGGACAGAGTCATGTTGGAACAAAGTCTGAACAGGAGGCAAGTTTTTTTTATTAAACTTACACTGTACATTTTGAGTGATAAAGAGGAACAATGAAGTCTTGGCCTTTATTCTGAGTTTCTGTTAGAGGATGAGAGGTGAAACAATGCATTTGAAATAAAATGGTAACTTGGGATGGCGCGTGGTACTGAAGAGCATAGGCGTTAGCTCCCAAGGGAGCTGGGATTAACTGCGGTCTCTTCCACCACTAGCCAGGCAACCTTGGATCGGTTAACATCTTGAGCCTCGGTTTCCTTCTTTAGAAAATGGGGATTATGCTTCTTACTGAATAGGCCTGCTGTGAGGGTTCCATGAGATTAGATTCAAATAATAGTTTAGTAGCTACTGTGCAATTGGTGCCCAGTTACTGTTCGCTGTTGTGGCCATGTCTGCTGTGAGCTGGAAGCTAAGAGCCCAAGCATGTCATGGAGAATTTCAAGACCGTGGAACGTGTGAGTCAAGATCAGAAGTAAAGACAATGTTGACTTATTTCATGGCCATGAATAATGGTATTCACACAGAATTCGTTCCAGAAGGTCAATCACTCAACTAGGTTTGCAATGTAGAAATTCTGAAGCCTGGAAAAAACTCGGTCTGCACAAAAGGAGTGAAATGTGACCCCCTGGCTTGGAAATGTGCCCAGGTGCTATTTCTTTTTTTTTTTATTTTGTTTTGTCTTGTTTTTAATTTCTAGCATTTGAATTTTTAAATATTTTATTCTGGTAAGAACACTTAACATGAGCTCTACCCTCTTCAATACTAGGTGTGTATGACACATGATTATTGACAGAACTAATTTCGTTAGGGCCACCAATATGGTCTGTTTGGGAACAAACCCTTGCATAGGCCACCTTGTTGAGATGGATGTTTGTAGGTTTACTTTGGAGATACAGAAAGTGACAGCATCCAGCCTGAAACCTCATGCCTGTGGCTCACGGTGCCAACTCGAAGCTGCTGCATTTGCGGTGAGAGTCTAGGGAAGGGGGAGACTTGTGTGACCCTGGGCAATTACATTGCTTTCTGAGTCTCAGAAGTTATTTTTGCTTAGAACATGGCAAAGTTAACAACAAAAAAGGTGGTTACCAATCAGACTGTGGCCTTATCCACTTTATTCGTTGTAATTATCTCCTAAAGACTTTGGGCTCTGCAAATCCCAGATTCATGCTCAAAAAATGGGGATTAGACTCCGAGACAGGCATAGTGTAGCCTTCAGCCCCCAGGCTGCCTCGGCATGGAGGGGCAGCACAGGCAGCCTTAAAACAAAATTCTCTTTCCTTGCAGCCCACCTCCCCCGCTGCCATTCCCTGCTCTTCCCTACTGTTAGTGAATCATGGTATCCTCCTGGGACACTTTAAGCCTTCTTTAAAAGGTAATGGGGTCAGTCTCCCTACTCCCAGGCTCTTGTGCCTGCAGGTACCATCCCACTGTGGCCCTCAATGAGGTGGTGGGCCTACTTCATTTTATTGAGTGGGTCTCTTTCCTTCCCCCAAGAGAACGTCCTTTCTGCTTCTTGGATGATTCTCCATTCCCACCAGTGGAGTATCACTCCTTCCCTGCTCCCTGCCAGCCCTAACTTAGGGTGCATGATTCAAGGGCAAGCTATGAGATCCCTTGTTTAAAACTTTCAGAATCTGTGCCCAGTTGCTTTGAGACACAGAGGAAGAAAGCAAGGAGCAGGTGTGGACACATGGACTGTCCCAGCTGTTCCCCGGAGCTCCATTCTGTTTGTTGAATTTGCTTCTCACTCTGGGAGCATCCCCAATGTCAGCTTGGTTTCTGGCCCATTCTGTGAGCTCATTCTTGGCCTAGGCTCTTTTGACATGCTCCACCTTGACCACAAAGGAGTACAGGCTTCTATTTCCACCACCTTTCATCCAGAACCCTCCCCAGCCTGTGCCCACTCTCTGAGCTGGCACTCGTTAACAGGTCTTCCATGGGGCCCCTTCTCCATTATTTTATCTCTCTCTTTTCCTGAACTCCGAGCTAAGGCCTTTGAGGACTGTGGTGGGAGATGGTCAAGGGCGATAGCCAATTGTCTCTCTTCTTCCACCATCTACCAGATCTTTCTATTGGGAGAATTGCCAAGTCAGTGGAGGTCACTGCCCAAGAGACTAAGGTTCAGTCTTGACTGTCTTCTTGATGACTCCAAGTCTCATATCTCTGCTGAGATGTATGGGAGCCTTATGGAAAGCTGAGGGCTTCCAGACTACATGTCTGGATTCGTGTAGGGACTAACAGGAAGCCTCTTTCGGGGGGTATTTGTTATCTATTAAAATAGGTTACAGTACATTCCAAAAAAGAAGTTCCAATAATCCTGGAGTGGTGGCAGCCTTGTCAGAACAGGAGCAATTGCAGTGAGCCAGCCCACGGTCAGATGGGCAGAGCGTGCTTCTCACTCTCTAAATGAATGACCTTGTACGTGTGCAAGTCACTGATATACCTGGAGCCTTCACTTCTTTATCTGCAAAATAAGTATGCAAGGAAGATGTTTCTGACAGTATTGGTCTGAAGATCAAATAAAATAATAAATGTGAACGTGTAGTGTATTTTGAAATGTCAGGCGTGTTTCCATGTTAACTATTAATAGTAATATGTATTATTATTAGCCTATGATTCCATGGGATGCTTTAGCAGCAGAGAACAGAAACCCAGAGTCTACCTGGCTTAACCACAGGGAAATTTGTTCTCTCATAGAACTGGAGCTCCAAAGGCAGATCAGGCTTTGGGGTTCATTGGTTCAGGATCTCAGGGGTGTGGTCAGGGGCTCAGCTTCTTTTTGTCTCTCTGTCCTGCCACCCTGGGTATCAGCCTCATCTTCAGCCTGGTCTGAAATGGCTCAGCAGATTCGAGTATCACCCAGACACAGTGCCTTCCCCACTCCCTCTAGCTGTCTCTCAGGACAGAGGGTGCTTTTCTCAGACTCTACAGCAGCCCTGTCCTCGTACCTTATTCTCTAGGAATTGGTTCATAACATGCCTATTTCTAGAACACCCAACTACAAAGGGTCCTTGGACCATCCAGACCCTGAATGTTGGAGGAAGAGGATGTAAGCACTGGTGGCTGGCACTGGACCATCTGAGGGGCTCTGTCCTACAGATGGGGTGAATGGGTGTTGAGTAGGCAACTCTAGTATCTCTCTCTCTCTTTTTAAATTAAATCATAGCTCTGTACATTAATGCAGTCATGGGGAACAATGTGCTGGTTGTGTATACAATTTGAAAATTTTCATCAAACTGGTTGACATAGCCTTCATGGCATTTTCTTAGTTATTGTGTTAAGACATTTGTATACTACGCTGTCCCCATGATTGTTACTAGACCGTACATGTAAAGGTAGAGACTATCTCAATGTGGCCTCAGTTACATCCACAGTGCCTCCCACAGTCTTTGGCACATTGTAGATGCCATAAATATTTGTTGAATGAAATAAAAGACAGGCAATCTGAGGTTTGATGAGGACAGGAATATGCTTGGATGCATCTCGCTATGTAATAGGTACCCCTTGCTGAGTGCCGGGCCGCTTCTCACTTGCCTGCTCGCTCCCAGCACTGAATACCGTGTCTTCCACATAATAAGTGCCCCATAAAACTGTGTTAAGTGCATGGATGGCACATATTTTATGGAAGAAATTGGACTTTTAATAAAGATAGCAGGTATTTACAGAGTGCTTCCTCTATGACTGATGTTGGAGTCGGTGAGCACTTTATAGCTATTAACTCCTGGGATTCTCACACCCACCCCTGGGTCGGGCACTGCCATTATCCCCATTTTATAGCTGGGAAAACTGAGGCAAAGAGGCGTTCACACACTTGCTTTGGGCCATGGCTGGTGGATGAGTGAGACTGGGAAGGCTCAGAGTACGTGTCTTTAACACAGTGCCCAGCAGAGAAGCTTCTAGCATATGGCCTTCTTGCTCTGCCTGTGGTGGTCTTCTGGCCATGGAAGGAGGAATGGCCTGTCCAGTGACAAGGCTCTGTTGCCCCTTCCTCTGCCTGCTCCTGTCCCCTGGTGGCTGGCTGTAGAAAAAGCCAGTGGACCACCTTTGGAAGCCCCCTCACTCATTAGATGGCAGTCCCATGATAGATGAAGGGAGAGACCAGGACCTGTCAGACTGGACTCAGCCTCCCTATAACACCTGCCTTCTGATCACAGATCCTCCTTCTGCGGGAGCCCTGGTTTGCAGGAGTGCACTTGCTTCTCTGAGGAAGCCGGCCAGACATCGCTGTTTATCAGTGAGCGTCCATTGCAGGCATTCCTCCTGATGGTCGGGAAGAGGCACTGTTTATGGGGCTGCCACTCTGCATAGCTAGAAGGAGCCAGGCTGCAGCAGAGGCGCGGTTGCTGCTGTTGCTGTTTGGCCTGGCTGACTGGTTGTGCATTTGTGGGCCCTCTGGGGTGTGGAGATACGTTCTTCTAGGGCAGCACCAGCCTCTGCATGGGCAGCTCAGCTCCCCCTCAGATGGCCGCAGAGAACCAGCCTCCTTTCAAGCTCTTGGTTCCATGACCCTAACTTCGGCACAAGGTCAGAGGGGCTGTGGAAGTCTGGAGGCTGCGTGCCCGGCCATCACTGCTGCACTTGTGTCCCTCCCACACATCAGGCCTGGGGCCTGTTCTCAGGGCTTTGCACACACTGTCTTGTTTGTTCTTTGGTGCAGCCCTGAAGATGGGAATTATTGATATGTAAAGAAACTGAGGTTGAGAGAAGTTAAGCAACTCGCCCAAGGTCACTGAATTACCTGGGATTCAAATCCAGGCAGCCTGCCTTCGTCCTTAACCATCATGCTCTATGCTTCCTATCTCCTTGTGCAAGAAATCGGGGTGATTCATCAGCAGAAACAGTTCCACCCAGATTGTATTAACTCCCTTCCACCATTTCAGTTCTTTCCTTAGGGAAGTATTTCTTCAGCTCCAATAGGAATCTGTATATAACGTAAGACTAGAAAAGGCTTGGCATTAACTTCTCTTGACTGTGTTTCATAGAACCCAAGATCCCTATGGTTAGAAGGAGACTCCCATCTTCTGGCCTCCAGGCAAGAGTCCCTTCAATATAGTCCTGCTGTCCTAATGACAGCTTTTCTTCTCCATTGTTTCCAGCGAGGAAGTGAGTAGCTTCCATTTGAAAACACAAAAGGCCAGCCTTGCAGTCAGCGAGGCCTGAGTGCCTGGAGTGCAGGTGGAAAAGGGAATGGGCAGGGACTATTTGGTGAGCACCAGCCACATAATCCCCCAGGGCCCCTCCAGCCCTGCTCCTGTACACTGAAGCCAAAAGCAGATGACAGCCTGAAAACAATTTGTCCAGTCGGTGAGTAATGTCTAGTAACTAAATGCTAATTAATTTGCTGTTGCATTTGAGTTAATTTATGAGGTGTTCTCTTCACCGAGTAAATTTTAATTAAGAAGAGTAAAACAAATGACAAAGTAATTTCCAAAAAATTAATTTTCAGTAAACACAAGCCATTGTTTTTCTTTGTATCAATAATAAAAGTTAAAATGAAGCCTTCTGAATGCTCCCTCCCCCAACTTCCTCGCTACTAAGGACAAAGTTGAGCCTCAGCCAGGTTCTTGGAGCGTCATGCAAATTAGCAACCAGACAGGGCCAAAAGGAACTGGGCAGACAGCCTGAGAGAAATCAGGCACCAGGCCCCAAAGAAATGCAACAATTGCTATTTCTCTGGTGCTCAGTGTGTGTGATTTTCATCCATCTCTGCACCTTTTAGGAGCTTGGATGAGGAAAGGTGTGCTGTCCTTGCTTTTGGTAAAATACGACACGGAAAGCAAGAGAGGGAGGCATTTCATCAGTAATTCTTACATTAATTAAATTTCATAAACAAATAAGAAAAGGAGAAAGTAAGAAAGCATCGACTTTGCCCAGCTTGGCCAAGCACTGTACTGGGAAATTTTACACAGCTTCTCTCACAATTCTTGGAGGAACGTTAATATCACCAGTGTCCAGATGAGGAAACTGAGGGTTCAGAGCTGGCCAAAAGTCACAGGGCAGTAAGTTGGATTTGACACCTGCTTTGCAGCCTCGCAGCTCTCGGCCACACCACGCCACCATCTCTTCCATGACATGTGTAACAAAATGATTTTTGAAATCAATTTGCAAGGCTGCGCTGGGTCTGCTGCCCAGGGCTTGCTGTTGATGTTTGCTGCTGCTGTTCCGTATCTGGCCTGCTTGCAAGCTGGGAATTGGGGTGCAGTGGTGGGCACCTGCAGCTGGAGGGGAGAGAGCTGGGGAAAGCTGAGGGGCCTTGGGGAGATCAGAGTAGCTTTGAGTGAAGTGCAGGGCCCAGGGGGGAATGAGGTGTTGGAACCGTTCCCATTGCCCTCCACAATCCCCCCATCCTGAATCAATGCTCCATTGAACGGGTGTCTGAGCTGAGCTTCTGTGCTCAAGAGAGTGAAGGGATCAAATCCAATCTTGGGGCAGCTAGCAGAGGTGAGCGTGTCCGCTTGGGAAGCCAGGCCCCCTCTGGTCGCACGGCAGAGCTAACTTTCGGGTCTCTGTTTCCTTAGAATCTGCTTGTCCTACCGCAGTCGCTGGGGGCTCCTATGAAAGTATGGATTTGTCTGGGTTTCTCTGTTTAATCCCAAATCTGTCAGGCCTTGTTAAATTTGATGGGGCCTGAAAGGTCTGGTGTTAAGCAAATACTCGGTGACCAGAGTCTTTGATGAGAATCAAACTGAAGCTTAATCCTGAGGTAATGGCTTCCCCATAATCCCAGGAGGCTGGGGCTCAGCGTGGGGAGGTGGGATTCAGCAGGCTGGGAGGGGGAGCTGGAGAAGGGGAAAGGGGGGCCGCTCCCTTCCGCCAAGGGCTCCAAGTCACCCCCAGCACCACAAAAGACAGTCTCTGCCACAAATGGGGTGATGCTGCAGGGACAGAGTCCTTGGGTCCTTGTTTATGCGGGTGGCTCTGGATAAAGAAAGAAAATTGAAAGGAGGCCAGGGAAGAAGGGGGATTAGAAAGCCACTGCAGGATTCGCAAGTGGGCAGGCCCTGGGTTTCCCTCTGCTTCCATCTGTGTTCTGAGAAGCATAATTGTCCGAGCAGAGGGGTTGGCTGGGGTCTGGCTGAGACCTCCTCTTTGCGCAAGGAAGACCAGAGTCCACAGGCAGTAGACAGAGGGCATCAGGGTGGGGACACGGACCCCCACTTCCCACCAGACTGGGTATATGGGGCCAACATGGCTGCATCTAGAGTCGCTTTGCCAGCCAGGGCAGCTGGACACTCTGGCTTAGTGCAGTGGGCTGGGGCACCCCGGGGGCACGGGCTGGGGACACAGAGGCAGGGAGTGTGCAGGCAGTGGCCACACTGCGAGCCGCCCTCTGTGATAGATAGGCCTGATCACGCCATCTCTGCCTGCTCTCTGGAGAGGGCTGCCAGGGAGCCTCGTCAAGATACCTGATTAAACATTCATGGGGAAAAAATAAATAAAATAAACATTTTGCAAAGAGATGCTTAAGCAATCAGGCGCTTCAGGGGGTGGGTTACTGCAGCGCCATAACCACATGCCTCAGGGGTAATCGGCATTTAATGTTCGAGGCACCTTGCGAGGTGCTGATGTGAGGAACCCTCCCCGGAGGCCCCCCACCAGGAGGCTGGGGTATCCCAGCCGGTTCTCCCTAGCTGTTCATTCTTACCTCTCTCTCACCCTAGCTTTGCTTTGTTGCATCAAATATTACCTGTGTGTGAGGCAGGAGCATGCTCTCTGGAAGGGAAGAAGGGAGCCGGGCCCAGCTTCTGCGAGCTGTGGGCTTCCAGAACCCCATCTAGAGTCTTCCACGGAGGCACAGCGCTGCCCACCCCTGCCTTTTGTCCCTTAGCAAGAGTTTATGGAGCTATGACAGACGTGTGTGCGTGGGCTTCCTGCCTTCTCAGAACTGGCAAGTTCTCCGAGGGGAGTTAATATGTAAACATAATGAGGCTGGTGGTGATAATAGGCACTTGCTATGTGTCAGACACCACTGTGAGATGCGGTACGTGCGTTATCCCATTTAATTTTTATAACAACCATAAGGAGGAAGAAAGATACTGTTAGCCCATTTGATGGATAGGAACGGATAGGCATTGAGAGGTTAAGTAACTTGCCCTGTTAGGCAGAGCAGGGATTTGAACCCAGATACTTTGGTTCCAGACCTATATTCTTCCACTAGCTGTCTCTCTGATAACTACAAGTAAGATCAATGCTTTGAGTTTCTTAGTCAGGATTTGGCAGCCAGGGGAGGTTTTGAAGAGGAAACGACCTCTTAACCAAGTCCTTGGAGACACCGGACTTGAGCTCAAAAGCAAAGGGCCAAACACTCAGGGTGCAAAGCACAGAATTTAAATCCCAGTGTCCTCTAATCTCCGGGTGAGATAGTTCCGGGCTCACTTCCTTCCTCTCCTTAGCTTCCTGCATGCAGAAATATACATCTATCCAGGGAAAGTAGCCAGGGGCCCCTCTTTTTCTGGGTGCTGCAGGGGCTGCTTGGACAGTTGCCCTATCACTGCTGCAGGCATCACTCAGGCAGCTGTACAGATGTTTGACCAGTGTGTGGATTAAAGAAGTGAATCCATCAGGGCCTTGCGTTCTGGGCCTTTCTTCTTCATTGAACTCCCCTGAAGAGTAGGGACTGAACTTCTGGAGGGATCCATCTCTCTGGCAGCAAAACAAGCTCCTCAGACCAGAAGTTTTCTTTGCAAATTAAAGTAATTCATTGTGCATCTATAGTCAAATACACGCCTGCACCCTTTTATTAATATGGTCTCTGTTTTAATTGGCTTTCTCTATAGGTAATTACCTGTCAGATAAAGGGTTACTCATTGCATGGAGAATATTTACCCACTGGGGCAGGGGCAAGGCCAGGGCCACAGCACTGTAGGAAAATCATCTCCCAAGTGTGAGCTGTGGGCCAGGTGGGGTCTTGAGCGGACTCTGGGAGGTGTTCACCTGGAGGTAGAGCAGAAGATTCTGGAGGAAAGGATCTCAAAGCAGCTCATTCATTTACAAACTCTGATAGAAAACCCTTCTGAGCCCGCCACTTTGCTAGGAGCTGGTCAAGGTGACAGGTGCCTGATATTCCTACCTGAGCCAGCAGGTGGGAGTTGCAGTAGTGGAAGGTCTCAGGTCCCCAGCTTTTAAGGAAGAGCTGGACTTTCTGAGTTAGAGCTGGCTGTTCCTTTGCAACCCACTCAGGGCAGTGGGAATTAATTGCTCTCATGGAGACCATGGGTATAGACACCTATGGCCCTGACTAAGGTTTAGTTCAACCTCTTGATTTTGGAGAAAAGGAAAAAAAATCCTGGAGCAGAGACACGGATGCTTGAGGGCTCACAGCAGAGTTGGAACTTGAACCCAGCTCTCTAGATCCCCAATGCATGGATAGCTTTGTTCCCACGCCACCCCAGATGTCAGGGCTGAGTGCATCCACGGTGTGGAGGAGGGAGTGTGCAGCAGCTGGCCTGGCAGCTGGTGTGTTTTCTGCTGTAGCCCTATCTTCTGCATTAAGAAATGTTTTCTTTAAAAGGTGGGAATCCTGGAGCAGGGTAAGGGCTTGCTCTAGACTTCACTTTTTGTATCTGTCCAGCAGAGTCCATTGAGAGAGACAGGGCCCTTGGAGGTGAGTGAGGAGTGTTGCCCTGCTGTCAGGGAGGATGAAGGCTGAGCTGGTGATCGATGGGTCTGGCAGTGACACCCAGGTGAGGCATCTAGCGGGGGCTGGGTCCGTGGTGTCACGTGGGATGGACTCTGTCTTTGTGGCCGCAGAGGAGCAGCTGTGTGTCATGTGTGTGTGTGGTGTGCGCACACACATTAGAGGAGGCAGACACTGCCCTGGGGACAGTGGCAATGATTTTTTGCTTCTCTACAAGGAATGATATTATATGTTCTGCGAGAGATTTCTCAGCCTGGCCTGGCATTTGGAACCAGCTCCTAGTTCTAGTGTTTTGTTTCCAGGTAATCATACCTCACCCTTGTCAGGCAGTGAACTAAGGCCTCTTAGAGATATTTTCGGTTGTACATCTGAGGGTTTAGTGGAAAGTGGATGGGTTCAAATCCTAGCTTCCCCTCTAACTAGTCATGGGATCTTGGGCTGATTCTTCAATCTCGCTGAACCCCAGATTTCCCATCTATGTGTTGGGGCCATTATGGGATCATACGACACAGAACATAACAAAGTATTCACTGTTTGTCCCCCACACCTATGACAATTTAGCCTGTAGCCTTTTTAATAAAGGGTCTGTCTGACTATTGTACCTTCAAACTAAATGAGACAGGGAGTAAGATAATATTTCGTTAACTATAAATCAACTCACTAGTTGATAGTAGTAGTGATATTATAGAAAAGAACCACTTCTATAGATGATATAACTTTGTGCCTTTTTTGTTTTGTTTTTATTTTAGTTATTTTGAGACAGAGACTTTCTCTGCTGCCTAGGCTGAGGGTAGTGGCATGATCATAACTTACTGGGTCATTGAATGCCCAGGCTCAAGGGATCCTCTTGTCTCAGCCTCTTGAGTAACTGGGGCTACAAGTATGGGCCACCATGCCCAGCTAATTAAACATCAATTTTTTTTTGTAGAAACAGGCCTTGCTGTGTTGCCTAGGTTGGCCCTGAACTCCTGGCCTCAAGCAATCCTCCCACCTTGACCTTCTAAAGTCCTGAGGACCTCTGTTAAGCACAAACCCTTATCAGTGCAGGGCCGGGGCACAGAACAGCATCAGCATTAGGCCCTGAGTGAGGGGCTGCTTTACTCTGGGGTGAAGGGTCCGAGCAGCCAGAATCTTTGACTTCTTTCCTCCCTGACTGAGCTTTTCAGATATTGGAGATTCTCACAGCCAGGTTGACATAATGGTGTAGGGGTTTTACTAGTCGTGAAGCCTTAGGAAAATTACCTAAACTCTCTGTGCCTCTGTTTTCTCATCTCTAGAATGGGAAGAATAAAATACCTATATGATACATGAGAACTAAATGAAGCATGGACGAACTCCTTGCCCATAGTGGGCTCTCAAGAAATGTTAGCAGCTTGCCTCCCTTCCTTCTCTCCTTCCCTCCCTCCCTCCCTCTCTCTTTCCCTCCTCTTTCTTCCCTTTTCCCTTCCTCCCTTCCTTCCTTCCCTCCTCCCTTCCTTTCTTCCTTTCTTTCTCTTTCTCTTTCCTCCTCCTCCCGCCTTCCCTTCTTTCCTTTCCTTCTTCTCTCTCTCTCTCTCTCTCTCATCTATTATTTGGTTTGGGTATCAAACAGACTTAAGTTCAAACTCTGCTAGTAATTAGATGTGGTGCTATAGGTTGTTGCTTAATCTCTCTAAGGCTCAGCTTCTCCTCCGTTGAACAGGGATCCTAACAGGATTAAATGAGATATTGCACATGCACAGGACACACGCTCAGTTGATTGTATTTATTATGTGATGTGAGTCTTCCTGCACTATCACTGAGATCTTCTCCAAGGCTCTTATCTCTACTGCTCCTGGCACGCCCTTCTGAACACAGTGGTGCAGATCTCAGAGAACGGGGCTGGTGAAATATCCTGAGTCTGGGCTCCCCCATTCTTGTCGGCAAGGCTGCTTTAAGTGAGGCAACTGGTTCCCTCACAGGTATGGAGCCCTTTGTGATTTTTAAGGTGACTTCATGTGTTCTATCTCCGTTGGTCCTTATAGCAGCCCTATAAGTTGTATGTTATCCATCTTGTTTCATAGATTAACAAGAAAACAGCCTCAGAGAGGGTAAGTGATTTACTCAAAATCATTCAGCAAGTAGCCTGCATACTTATGTCCAAAAGTCACGTCTTTCTAATCAGGGTTCAGCCAGAATAAGGATTATTTATTTATTGCCTTTTATCTTAAGAAAGACTTTCTCATACACTCTCTCGTCTGGTTGTCACAAAAACTCCATAGGGGTGGGTCTTACTACCGTCCCATTCTGCAGACCCAGAGAGGCTGCATGACGTGTTCCCGATTGCTTAGCAAATAGATGATGAAAGACAGCCTTAAATCCACGATCTCTGACTTCAAGTTCTGTGGTTCTACTTGTCATTTTCCAGTCCTCTCTTCAAAAGCCATTTATCTTAAAAAAAACAAAAAAAAACAAAAAACCCAAACACAAATAAAACACCTAAGACAGAGGCAGGCAGCTACCCTCAGACAGGCAGGCTGTGCCGGAACTTTTTGACAACAGCATGGATCAAGGTCCCCAACAGAAAGCGGGGAAATCTACCAGGCAGCTCTCCACTGAAGGGTGTAATTAGAGCGCTGACAGGCTGTACATGCGATGCCATTAATGGGTCCACCTGTGAGAGGGACCCGGCGAGCACAGGTAATTTGGGCAGAGTGGCACACTCAAAGGAGCTCCGTGCTGCAGGTGCCCAGCCTGACCCCCCAGGCCAGAAGCCTCCCCAGGGAATGGGAGGAAGGGCCCGGCCTGGACCCTGCTGCTGACACAAAGCTATTTGCTGCGGTGTTCACTGCACATTATGCTAAAAGTGTGACAGATTTTAGAAGCAGTCTGGGCGGGAACCATGGAAACAGGCTAGGGCAGAGGAGAGGCTGATTGCTGCCGCTGCTTCTGTGATGGAGAGACAGAGAACTGGAGGGGGTGCCCTCCCTCCTCCTCCACCCCCGGCCGCTGCTGCTGGGCCTGAACCCCTGGCTGGCTGCAGCATTGTCCCTGCTCTAACGCAGCCAAACTGGGGAGGGAGGTGAGAGGCAGTGCCAAGGGCAGGGGAGGAGGCTCTCCTGGGCTCTCCCGCGGGCCCCAGTCCTAGGAGTCAGCTCCTCCATGTCCGGTACCTGCTGTGTGTCCTCCCTGCACATCTCCAATCCTCTGCAGGACTCTGCAGGCCTAGTGTCATCACCCTCACGGTGGGCGTGAGGAATCCGGGGGCCGGGAGACCAAGCAGCTTGCTCAAAGTCATGGAACTACTAGCGGAGTGTGAACTTGGGTCTGGAACTGTCTGACTCCCAGGCCATGCCTGTCCCATCACACCATGTCACTTCCCAGGTAACAGCAGCCCTCTATGGACATTTACAGACTGAGTTTTTAAGCCAATCATGTAGCGAAGAGAAAGAATCTGTGAACCCCCTCTTTAATATGCACGGGGTCACCAGGGGTTTCCACAGTGGTGGTGCCGTGGGAAGGAGGAGATGAGATCGTCATGCTTTCTGCAGGCTGAGTGCCATTTGGTGAAGAGCTCTGCCCTGTGAGGTCTCTTGTCCTGTGAGTCTTCACAAGCTCCCCTCTTTTCTGCTGCCTTAGTTAGGGCCATCCCCATGGTTCTCAGCTTCTTGAGCAGCTTTCTGGTAGAGGCGCTGAGCTGGGCACTGCTGATCTGGCTCCTGGGTTCATGCGGCTATTGGTGATACTGACCATGGAGGAGGATGGGGTCAAGGACACGACCCAGTTCTGAGAGGTCAGGACAGATCCTTTCAGGGCCCAGAAGCCTCTGAGAGCCCTGAGTTGTGCTTTCAGGAGACAGAGATCAGAGACTCATACCAAGGAGATTTGGAACATGTAGCGTTAGGGCGCCCTGTCCAAGGAGATCAGCTCAGCTACAACAGAGAGACACTTTGGATATGTGTCAACACAGGAAGAGGGTCAGACTTAAGGTATTTTATGCAGAGAATGAAGGGGATAGTGGAGTGGAGGTGGGGACAAGGACCTTAAAGCAGGTATTTTCTAAAAGGCAGGGGAAGATGTGGCCTGGGTTCCACAAGACAGTCGATGGAGGGCCAAACCACTTAGAGGGACTCTCTTTACTGTTCTTCTCTGGGAGGAAAGTTGAAAAAAGTTCACAATTAACCCTTCATCCATAAATTCACCTTGAAAAAAACAACCCCACAGCAGTGAGGGCAGATAGGACAGGGCATGGGGGGTTGTGGACACCCCATTTTTATGGAGTGTCTGCCTCTCCGTGTTTTGGAAGAGACATGTTTTTCTCCTGTCCTTCCCCAAAGCCCTTGACCTCTGTCTCTGATTTCGTTCCCCTGGAAACTTGGCCCAATATTATCAACCCCACCCTGGGCCACCTTGTGGCTTCATTCTTCGCCTGGGACCGTTTCTGCCCCACGAACTTTAGACAAGTCTTTCCCCTCCTGAAGCCCTCCCTAAATCTTGCGTCTGCCTTTCCCATTGGGCTATCATTTTCCTTTCATACATTTTCTAAAAAAGTGATCACCATTCATGGTCCCTGTTTTTCCTTTTTCCATTTGCTCTCCAGCCCCTGAAAATCAGTTTTCTCCCCCTGCTGGCGCATGCCCCAGTCGGCCAGTGCCTGCTAAGCATCTAGTCTGTGCCACGGCGTCTCAGGTGCTGGGGACACAGCCAAGTAGCCCCTGTCTGTACAGCTTACTCTCGTCTAGTAGGGCAGATGACGTTCATACAGAGGAGAAAAGTTAATACACGATTATGACAGTGGAAAGCGTCCAGAAGGATGAGATGAGGTGCGGCAGGTGCAAATACCAGGTAGCTGTGAGCTAGTTATGCAGCCAGCACGAGGGGCCTGTGGCCGGCTCATTGTCCAATTCGGTGGATGCTTTTCTGTTATGAGATGACTGTGAGATTTCTCTTGAAAGAGACTTTGCGGAGTGTTCTGAGAGGCTAGAGAAGAGTTCAGAGTGGTTCAACGCAGCCCAAGGATGAATGAGCTTTAGGAGGGGCTTCTTTGGGCTTTCTCTACCTACAGTGCCTATTCTCTCCCTTGGGCCACCATCTATTCTTTATTAGAAAATTCATTGGGCTGTGTTTTTGGTGACGCTTTCCCAGATCCCTCCATCTGCATCCTACCTGAACTACATCATACTCTACGCTAAGTGGCATGAAGGATATACTCTAACACTCAGCATGGTGAGCTGGTATTTTTCATGTATGTATACCATCCCCTGTTAGGAGTCAGGGAAGCAGGGAACTGGGGGAAGATGTGACTTGTCTCCTTTTTATGCTCTTGCCCCTTGCCAGTCTGTGCAGATACTACCCTGGTATGTGTAGCAAGAAGGGAGGAATGAAGATGGATGGATAGATGGCTGGATGGATAGATGGACAGATGCCTCTGAAGTCTTATGCAGACACACTCCGTTCACAGAAGCATCCAGTTATACTTGAGTGGACTAAGACTCAGAAGACCTGGGTTTGGGGTCTGCACAAGTCATGAAGAGTATGTTGCTGTTTGTAATTTTCATCTCTTGGCGCTCCATTTTCCAATGGGCAAAATGAGAAAACTTGATTTGATTTTTAAGGCTCCTTCACACTCTAAATTTCTATTTGTCTTCTGTCTCATCAAGGGAAATAAGATGATCTCTTGGGTAAAAAAAGATGTTTTCTGCTCATCTACAAGTCTTCACCGGTTGCCCAAGGCGAGGCCATCCACTGGTGTGTGGGGTTTTATAATAATAAAAAGAGGCTACGCTTGTCAGTTTCAGTGTAATTATAGTTTGGTTGGAAAGACCAGGATTGGTGAAAGGGAACCACTGTTTTCACTGGACTCTTTTGCTCTCAGAAGCCAAGATAAATATTCTCTTGACCCCATAGCCCCAGCTACCCCCACTTTCTCAAGAAAGGATTAGCCTTCTTCCAGATGACGCCTCTGTAGGAAGATTCTACCTGTTTGGGAAATGTTTCTAACCTCTAAGGCCCTGCCCTGGTTGTTGAGATTATAATCTAAACTGACGACAGACTTTTGGGGGTTTCTTTTTCTTTAAAAAGCCCTCTTATTTTCATCCTCCCCACCCAGCTTCTTCCCTCCTCTCTCCTCCTCTGGCTTCATTATCCCCCTTCTAGGTTGATACTGAGTCTTATTAAGTGGTGCTGTGTCATAAACTGTTGAGTGTGTCAGCTGGAAATGGAACATGATTAAGTATATAAAGGAGCCCCAGCCTTGCCTGCCACAACATTACATAACAGAAGCCTCTGTGATATGAGAGCACCTTTTTTTTTTTCTTTCTTTCCTTCTGGTGAGCTGTGAGACCTGCCTTTCACGAGGTGAGCTCTGCTGCTAAGTCCTGGGCTTCCATTGCCTGAGGTGTGGGCGTGTCTGGTTAGCCATCCTGGCATAATAAAAGCTTTCTTGTAAGAGCAGCTCTCCCTCTCTCTTTTTATTATTTCAGGTTAATGTGAGTGTATAAACAACCAAGTCATACTGTTTGAATTTGTTAGGTAACGTCCCTCTTGTAGGTATGTCCTGTACCCCAAAGGTGTGCCATATACTCCCAAGTTGTGCCCATTCAGTGGGAGCCCCCCAACCCTCCCTCCCTTCTTCCCCCTCCCCCCAACTTGAATTGAAATGAGTTTTTCTCCTATGTGGGAATGAATTAGACTGTCTACTGGCTTGAGTACACTGGATACTTGCTTTTTTCCATTCTGGTGATACTTTACTGGTAAGAGTGTGTTTCAGCTCCATCCAGGTTGATAGAAAGCTGTGAAGTCACCCCCTTTTCATGGTTGAATAATATTCCACGGTGTGTTTGTTTCCACAGTTTGTTAATCTATTCCTGAGCTGATGGGCATTTAGGTTGTTTCTACACCTTGGTGACTGTAAATTGAGCTGCACTAGACAATCCAGTGCAAATGTCCTGATGACAAAATGATTTTTTTTTCTTCTGGGTAGATGCCTACTAGCAGGATTGAGGGGTCAAACGGAAGATCAAATTTGAGTTCTTTGAGGCTGTATGAGTTTGCAATCCCACCAACAGTGTAAAAGTGTTGCCTTCCCTCCCCATCCACCCCAGGATCTGCAACTTTGGGACTTTGTGATGTGGGTTAATCTTGTTAGGGTTAGGTGACACCTCAGGGTGGTTTTGATTTGCATTTCTCTGATGATTAGGGAGGATGAGCATTTTTTCATATGTTTGTTAGCCATTTATCTCTTGTCCTCAGAGAAGGTTCTGTGCATGTCGCTTGCCCAGTGATATATGGATGGGATGGTTAGCTCTTTTTTTGTTGATGTATTTGAGTTCTCTATAGATCCTAGTTGTCAACCCTTTGTCTTGAGGTCAACTGTAGTTCAGATGACCCACAGTTGCAGCACTCCTTGGTTTTTTGGTGTTTTTTTTTTCCTCCCCAAATATTTGTTAAGCCTGGATGAGTCCAAGGAATTTGGATGGTGTGCTCCTGAGAGACCTGGGTTCAGATGTAGTCACCGCAGTCCCTGTTGGCTGGGATACACTTCCACTCACACCTCAGATTCCCCCAAAGCATGCTCCTTTCTTCTGGGTTCCTCCTGAAAGCCCATCTAGTTCCAGAAATTTCTGGGGTTGGTCATATAATGCCCACTGTGTACTGTGAACTGGACCCTGTTTATCAGGCCAAAGAGTAACAATGTAAGCAGAGATGGGGCTGAGCCCTCATCAGGGGCCCAGGCAGGATGTGAGTTGCTCCAAAGTCTATCCCAGTGGGTGAAGTGGAACCCAGGAACTGGGGACTTCTTTCCCATGTCTACCTGGTAGGATGTGGCAGGAATTGATGAGGAGTCAGTGCATGGTCCTGGTTAGGCAATTAGGATGGCACTA
>NW_003852481.1:6717178-6718201 GCF_000181295.1 Otolemur garnettii | reverse complement strand
ATAGGGCTGTGTACATTGGATACTTTTTCTTCCATTCTTGAGATACTTTGCTAAGAAGAACATTTTCTAATTCCATCCATATAAACACGAAGGAGGTAAAGTCTCCATCCTTCTTTAGGGCTGCATAGTATTCCATGGTGTACATGTACCACAATTTATTGATCCATTCGTGGGTCGATGGACATTTAGGCTTCTTCCATGACCTAGCAATTATGAATTGGGCTGCAATAAACATTCTGATACAAATATCTTTGTTGTAATTCGATTTTTGGTCTTCTGGATATATGCCTAATAAAGGAATTGCAGGATCAAATGACAGGTCTATTTTATGTCTTTCCAAAAGGAATGAATTAATTTGCATTCCCACCAGCAGTGTAGAAGTGTTCCCTTTTCTCCACATCCATGCCAACATCTCTGGTTTGGGGATTTTGAGATATGGGCTAGGCTAATCTCACTGGGGTTAGGTTGTACCTCAAAGTAGTTTTGATTTGCATTTCTCTGATGATTAAGGATGGAGAGCATTTTTTCATATTGCATCTGTGCTTCTAAGGGGCCTTCCTTATAAGCTTATCATAATAGCACCTTGATTCAATGTGTCTTTTCTGTGTCCTGTAATGACTTTGTTTTATAAATAAAAATGAGGCTCAAAAAGGATGGTTGACACAAAGACCTATGTGGTTCCCACCTTGTTTCTCCTTTTTGTTTGGAGTTCGGGACACTTGACCCACAGCCAAGGGTCATTCACACCCGTGAATCTAGGAACTATGGCTGACCTTCTCTGGGAAAGATGAAAGTCCTGCCTTTCTCTGACCTTGAGCAGAGGTTACAGTGTCTGGGAGGCCCCAGATTCCCTCCTGAGTCTCAGACCCTCATTTCCACAATGCCTGCTGGATGTCTCTGCTGCAAATTCTCCCTTTCCTCGCTGCTCTCAGTCAATCAACAACAAGAGCTATAGATTCTACTGTCTAAATACCTCTTAAATCAATCTCCGCCTGATCGTCTGTACAGACGTGGCCTCAGCTC
>NW_003852481.1:6715427-6716638 GCF_000181295.1 Otolemur garnettii | reverse complement strand
TGGAATTCTCCCCTGCTGCATGAAGAGCTCCTTGAGTTTAGGAATTAAACTCCAGCACGATGCCGGCTATAGGTCCTTGACAAATGCTTTGAATGAACGTAGGCAGTTTGCAAGATGAGAAGGGAGAGTTTGTGGGTAAGGGCTAGACTGGGGAGGTTAGAGGCTACAGAGAGGACAGATTTTGTGTCCCCACCATGTCCCCAGGGGTTAGCTGTCACTGATTTTCAGGGACTCTCCCGATGTAAAATATGCAGGCCTCTTCTCTTTTCATGTGCCTACATTCACAAGTCAGATAAAATCCTTTGTCTGACCGTGGGCTTCTGTTTATGCTTCGGATAACATCCCCCCGGTTTCTAATAGGCGTCTCCACAAAGCAGTTCCCTGCCTTCTCCCCGACACCTTCTCTCCTTCCAATGTCTGACGCTCCTAGCCTGAGTTCTACCTTGCAAAAGTCTGTGTGTGTCCAACGGGTTGGAATGGGGGGGGGGGAATGAGGGAATCTGGGCTGGAAAATGTGATCAGAGAATTCAGAATCTCTCAGGTTCCTTATCAACCACCAGTGTGGTGAGCCGCTGCTTCTCAGCTCGAGAGAAAAGCCTGTGAGTGGTTCCTGAGAGCAGGAGCTCACCTCCGCGGCCCGTGGGAACTGGGCGTTTACCTGACATTTATTTGGCTTGCAGTGTTTTGTCCAATTCTTAGACATGGCTTTATGTGTTTAGCTTGTGTACAGAGTTTACTCTCATAAACGGCTTACATCCTGTCTAGAGGGACAGCGAGTCCGGGGCTAGAGTCTGTGAGCAGAGTGTGATAGAACTCTGCTGTTTTATTAACCGTAATAACCAGAAGTCTCCAGCCACTCATATATCTGCATAGAGGGTTTTTCCAATTTCCAATTATTTTTAGCTTTCAGTACAAACTGGACAGAACATTCATTTCAATGCGGTTGAGCTTTTTATTCTTCCTAAGCTGAGATTAAGTCATCTGCTGTGTGAGCCGTAAGTCCGGGAGCAGTTGGAGTAAGGACGTGGACGTCTCCCTGGCACCAGAAGTGGTCTCTGGAGCCATGTGGATTGGCTGGAGTTGGAAGAGTTATTTTCCCACTTTCTTTCCACCTTGCCTGTGAAATTTACATCCTCGGCACCCACCTTTGGTCCTATAAAAACTGACAGAAAATATCCGAGAGATTTACCTTCCAAAAAAAGAAAAATCAC
>NW_003852481.1:6704985-6715244 GCF_000181295.1 Otolemur garnettii | reverse complement strand
GACTTTAAGTTACAAACTTTAAGTTAAATTATGAACCTTTTAGCTTTGCATTAGAAGTGGTATCTGAAACCTGATTTGCTAGATCAAACCACATTAGTTGTGTTATGTTATTTTCTAAAAACACATTTCAGAGAAATAACTCCAATCTGTGTTGCATTTTATAGAGCAAAATAATTGAATGGCGGCTGTTTGTAATTTTAGCAATCTCTTAACCTTAATCATATTTAATGGCTTTTCTCTTCAGGCTAACAGGAGAGAGGGAAAAAAAAAGACTCCAGCTCTCTTATATAACGGCGCTACAGTAATGCACCCTGGTCCTTGGCAGCCCTGTAAATTCCTCCTCTCTGAATTGTTGGTTCGGGACAATCATTCAGCGGGGAATTACTTTCTCATCTATGAAATAAATGAGATGTTAAACTAGTTTTCTGCTTCCTGTGGTACAAATGTATCAGTGTGCAGCCCCGTGCAGTGAGAAAACAAATGCCCAGGGCCTCCGGTGATGGCGGCCAGAGCTGGAGAGGGACTCAGGGCTCCGGGATCAGTGAGTGAGAGTGTGGCCCGGGGGATGGAATACTGAAATGAAATGAGAGGTGAAAGAGAGAGAGGGAGGGTGCTCGGAAGGTGCTGGAACATACCGCTGCGTGTGGCAGAGCCAGGGCGGCAGCTCAGGGAAGCGGGGCATGGGGATCTCTGTGCAGCTTCCCACGGAGGAAGATAAGGAGTGATGGGCTGCAGGGGACACTTCTTGGGATTCCTTCTTTAGAACCCGAAACACACATCCATGCAGGATGTCCTTGGCTTTTATGCAACTGAGGTGGGACACTGGAAAGGGTTCCCAGGACACTGGAATGGGAAGGGTTCTTCCCATTTTAGGGAGAGGGAAGCTGAGACCCTAGGACGGGAAGATGGTAATGGCCACTGAGTTAGAGCTCAAGTTGGGATTAAGACTCACGTTCCTCCAGGGAGCGTAGACTGAGCATCCGACCCCTGCAAACACAGGAGCACACCAGCCTGTAGCCCGGGTGTCTCCTCTACTGTTACTGGGTCCTCCTCCTTGCAATGACCACCTTCAACAACCTCAGCTCAAGGCTTTGAACCCAGATGGGATTTCAGCTACTTACAGGATCTATTTGGGATGAGCTCTATCTTAGGGTGCCCTCCTCGGCACTTTGCTGCGTGCTCTGTCGTATACAGCAAATTCCATTTACAAGCAGAGCTCGGCTCTCTCGGCTGGGCCCCTGTGAGCCCTCACTCCACTCTCGGGGAGGAGAGAGCCGAGGATTGAGTTTGTGTTCTCTCTGCCTCCCATCAACCACAGATTGGGAGACCTTCTGAAATCCTAGCAAGAGGTATTTTTTGGAGCACCTACTGTGTGTCTTAAGTTGTGCAGGCACTATAACTATATCATCTTGTTTGATTTTTGCAGGAAACCTATGTGGTGGATATTATATGCCCATTTTGTAGGTGAGGATACTGAAACTCAGTATGGGTAACTTGCCCCAAATTACACCTAAAATAAACGAGGTAGTAGGAATTTAAACCCACTTCACTATGCCTAAGCATCACTTCCTCTGGGAAAACTTCCTCCACTTCTCAGAGTAGTTAGGATCTTTCTCATGGCCCTTGGTACTACTCCTTAATTATTTAATTACCTGTGTAATAATTTCTGTGTTTCCTGTAAACTGTGAACGTGAGAAGCATAAGGATCACGTATGTCTTCTTGGTCCCAGCCTTGGTGAGTCTGCAGTAAACTCTGAATGGATAAACACAGTCGGCTGCCCACTGAGCCCATGTGCTTCCAACCCAGCATGGAAGGGAACCATCCAGGATGGAGGGGCAGGTCCCGGGGGCGGCCAGCCCTGTGTCCCACTCCTTCCCAGCCAAGCTCCTGGGGTTTCAGGAGCCTGTGTCTTGGGCCAGGGAGGCGCTTGGAGACTCACAGTTGGGCTTAGTTATTCCTGGGACCCAGTCTGCTGAATTGTTGGTTCAAGACAATAAAACAGTGCTGAGAGCACTGTTCTCAGATTGTGAAGCCTTTGTGTGTCATTCCTAATTAGAAAATTGCCTTTGGAATTGAAATATGTTTCACAGATGAGTTTACTGAACTCCTTGCTGAGGTGCGATTCTCTCCTGCTTGTTGTGAGACAAGCCTACTTGGAGGACGCATATGGAGATATCAACATATCTGTAAATGGCAAAATCGTCAGTGTTCAAAAATAGTCACAGCTTCTTGGGTGCTTGCAAATAGCTGGCCTGACCACTGGGGAAAACTTGGGGTCTGACTCTGTCCACGGGGATGGGGGAGGACGGCAGCTGGCTTCCTCCAGTCTGTCCCCAGGGGTTAGTTCTGTGCCCTTTCCTGTGCTTCTCCGAGGGAGTCCTTCCAGAGATAAAGCCAGAAGCCCAGTCTGCCGCTCACCCAGACCTCAACAGCTGAGTTGAAAACGCAAGTCTTCACTCACAATGATTTAAAATCGTACCATTTTCTCCACTAATTGCAAGCATATTTTTGGCATCATTAGAGAACAAACCTTCATGTACCTAACATACTTGAAATTGGGAGGCATTATTTTTTTTTTTTTAAATCACCAGCAAATATGAAGATTGGCCAAGAGGTTTTTTCTATGTCATGATTAGAAAGAATTTGCCAGCCATTGGTCCATGGCAAAGAGCCTAGAAAAGGTGTACATCAGATCTTTATGGGTGAGGAGGTTCATATTTGTAAAAACAAATACAGCAGAGACACATATCAAGTTATGTAATTGCTATTACAATTGCTGCAGGTTGTGTATTATCTTATTCAGTCTTCCCAATAGCCTAGCGTCTTTAGTAAGAAAAAAGTCTCAGAGAGGCTGAGTAATTACCCAGTGTTATACAGGTATGAAGTTGAACCAGGTTTTTTTTTTTTTTTTTTTTTTTTTTTTTATTTTTTTGAGATAGGGTCTCAGCCTGTTGCCCAGGCTAGAGTGCCGTGGCATCAGCCTAGTTCACAGCAACCTCATGCTTCTGGATTCAAGTGATCCTCCTGCCTCAGCCTCCCAAGTATCTGGGACTATAGGAGCCCACCAAAATGCCCAACTAATTTTTCTATTTTGGTAGAGACAGGGTCTCCCTCTTGCTGAGATCGGTCTCAAACTCTTGAGCTCAAGGGATTCACCTGCCTTGGTTTCCCAGAATGTTGGCATTACAGGTGTGAGCCACTGCATTTGGCCTGAACCAGGTTTTAGATTTAGATTGAACTAACGTGGAGGCCCATGTCCTCCCCATGCTGTGATAGGCCTGAGGGAACAGTGCAAGGGATGCTGGGAGAGAGGGGCAGACTGAGGCCATTCTCAGCCAGCACCTGTTCACTCCAGTGATTCACTGCTTCCTGGGCCTTTCCATCTGAATTTCCTGGTGCCCTCTCCCTGGACCACTATGTCTGCTATCTTCAAAAGCCTTTCCAAGGGCAGGTCAGAGCAGGATTATTGCTGGGCAGTGTCTCTTTTCCTGTGGCTGTTCTGACAGAGGGCACACTCCTTCTCAGACTCTGGGAAGGGTCCTTCCCTGCCCCTCCTGACTTCTGCAGACAGCCAGCAGCCCAGGCTTTCCTGGGCTTGCTGCTGCATCACACTGATCTCTGTTCCTGTCATCACAGGCGTTTTCCACTTCTTATAAGGACGTCAGTCAGATTAGAGTAGAGGGCCTACCCTAAGGACCTTGGTTTAGCTTGATTACATTCTCAAAGACTTTATTTGCAAAAATGGTCACATTCCAAGGCACTGGGGATTAGGACTTTAAAATATCTCTTTGGGGCTCACAATTCAAGCCATAGTAGGCAGGATATCCAAAGCTCACTGCTGCCTGGAAACTAAAGAGGAGAAACGCAGTCAGGTGTCAGAGGCCCTTTGCAAGGACTCTTGGAGGAACAGAGGAGTTCTTGTTGAGACTGGCCAGAGACCCCTCTGCCCTCTCCCCCTTCTTCCTTCGCTCCCTCAGCTGGCATCCCTCAGGGGCCCTCTGGACTAGTGCTCACACCTGTTATTAATCAGGACATGAAGTGAGGGGGTGGAGCCATTGTCACTTGGCTCCCCAAGAGGCCTTCCCCCCAGGTCTATTCTTGGTTCTAGGGCCACTTTCCAAAGGCAGGTGCCATGGTCCCCACTATGGATCCTTCACAGGGGGCTCCATCGGTGTCCAGCCCCCATCCAGTTTGAACTGGGCTGGACCTCCCTGGCATGGCCCTCAGCCTGCTGGGCGTGGCGGGGAATCAGAGGATTTGCCAAAGAGACATTGCCCCCTTTCTCTAGCCCTCCTCATTGCTAGGGCCTCCTCGTTAGCACTGCATCTGTCTTGTTACCTGGGAGTGTTGGCCGTGTGTGCGTGTGTCTGTCCACGACATCAGAATGGAAATATTAAAGAAAGCCAGCAACTCCCTCCTCTCCATCAAAAGTACAAATAACTTAGTTATCTGGGGAACATAATGGCCTGACTTCCCCCATCCCCCTCCATAACGAGCTCTTTCCAAGCCGCCTCACTGCGATCCTAATTGTTTTTAAATGTCTGTGCTAACCGCTTCATACCGAGTGCATCAGTCTGCGGCGGGTAACTGAGAACCATACTGCCGCTGAGGATGACACATTTTGCAGTAATTAAAAACATACTTAAGAAGATCCAACCCCTCTGCTGCTAACACTCTGTGGCAAGTGTGGGGGTCTGGGGCTGTTGGGCGCTGTGGGTTGCAGCTGAACACAAACCCTCCCCCTTGGGGTAGGAGGAAGCTGCCCACTTGTTCAGGCATTGAAAGCACCAGACCAGGGGGCCTTCCTTCTGAAAGTGGCCTGTAAGCCCCTTCAGGCCCGGAACAGTCTCTGTGGAGTTGCCATTCTTTTGACCCCTCCATGCCAGGTCTGCGAGCTCTGCACAGGTCAGCACTTAATTGTCATGGCCCACCTGAGTGCTTATCCCCCGCCTTGGATGAGTGAGCCTGGCCATGCAGAAAGCAGGGCCCGAGCCTGCAAACCGGGCAGCAGGCAGAAGGAAACTCTGGAATGAATGAATCATTTTAGTGATTTTCTCTTTTGGGCTTTCTGAGTCCTTGGAATCTAGGAAGAGGCTCTCCATGTGTTTTCTGTAAGCAGATGTCTGTGTTACCTTGTTCAGCGAATCTGGGATCTGCAGGGTGAAAGCACGGGAAGGCGTGGGTCTGGCAGGATGTTTGGGGCAGCCGTGGATGGGCCAGCGCTTATTGTATAGCCAGAATAGTGTGTGCACCTGTTTAAGTTGTGATAACTGTTTGCCAGCGTGGCTGGGAGACACATAAAAGCTCTACTGGCAAAGACAGGAGTGGGAGGCCAGAAACGAGGTGAAATTCTTGGAGGATGCTGAGGCAGATGATAGCCCAAGCATAAGGTAAGGACGGGCAGACCTGGTGGAGGGGGTACAAAGAAAGGTTAGAAAGAGGATGGTTGTAAATTCTTGAACCAGCGAGGCAGGGAGAGGTCATGAGTGTCTTCCTTCTCAACCTGTGGGTCGCGGCCCCTTTGTAACAATGAAAATACATGGCGGCATTAGGAAGGTTGAGAACCACTGCTATACATGACAGTTGTACTGGGCTGGGGCTGGGGCTGGGGCTGGGGCCAATTAGAGAGTCTCACACCTCTAACTACAAGGAGGGCCAGACAACGTCCGGCTGGAGGAGCAGTTGGTGCTTGGCGTATCCTGATGCTTCTACCCAGAGCAAGGCTCCCAATACACTGTAGGGTCTACAAGCTGACCCCAACATCAGCTCCCACCCCACCAAGCTGCTCCTGGCTCCAGCTGTTGCAGCATCTGCTGAGGCCAGGCTAACAAAACCCAGGATCTGCTTGGGGGAGCTCCCTTCTCTCTGGCCTCCGTGCTCTGAAAATCCCTCCCAACCTCAATGGCATAGCCCAACCCCCGCTTGATAGGAGTATGTTTATGTGTATGCACGCAGGTTCAGAGAAACATAGACACAGCTTCACAGATAAGCTTACCCAACCCTAACTTCCCATGGAATTTAATTACACTCTGCCTCCAGGAAAAGCTGAACCTGGGTCCTTGTTTTAACTTAAGCTGTGTGAAAACAATGCATCCCTCCCCCTTCCAGGTCTTAGGCAACAAACAAATAAATTAATTAATGAAATCAGCAATTTTGCAAAGAGTAGAGCTCCGAAGTCCGTTTGCTGCTGGAAGGAATTCTACTCCGATGCCCCCTCTGTCTGAACCGGGAGGTGAAGCTAATGCCGAGAGCTGAGATCCTTCTCGACTGTCAGGCGGTTCGCCTGTAACCCGCTCATTATGCATTAACCTGTAAGACAATATGTTTTAAAGAGAACCGCATTCATCACCTCAGAAAAGTCATATTAACATAATTTGTGGGAAAGAACAATGGGGGGAAAAATGTTAGTCATTGTTGATGGAACAGGTAAGTTTCAGTAGCATGATCTGTTGAATATTCATACAATATTGTTTTTGACATTTAAGAACTCAATTATCCGATGACTAATCAGTCTTTTACAGTATGTTATTTTTGTGACTAGAACTGAAATACTGATAAGCCCCAAGAGAGCACAGTGTTCAGATGGATTTATTAGCAGTTTTCAGCCCTGGCTTTCTCTGGCATGCGTGTCCAGGGGAATTTAGTACCTGTGACAGTGAGGGACCCGGGGCCTGGCTGGTGTCAGCGAGCGCATGGAGCCCAGATGCTGTGCTGACTGATTTCGCTCTGGTGATTTTTTTCCTGTTAGTAAGGGGCAGCCAGGATTGCACCGTGCCCTGGAGCTCCAGACTCTGAATCAGCTCAGCTCCTCCTGGCTACACATCCTGTACAGGTCAGGGGTGAGGGAGGCCTGTGCAGCCTTCACCATGACGCTCACCCTCAGGCATTGGACAATCTATATAGCAAGGCAGGTAGACATTGTAATAGTCAAAATAAAGTCTACTTTGGAAAATGTTAATCACTTTCTCTAGATCCCTGTGGTATATTAAAGATTGCAGCAAATTCCTTTCTATTCAGCCCCCAGAAAGGAAGAGTCAAGTTCCCTTCCTCTTGAAACTGGGCTGCCCTTAGTGACTTTCCTAACCAGTAGCATGCAGTAGAAGTGACATTCTGGAACTTCCAAGACAAGGTTGAAAGACCTTGCAGGTCTTTTCAGAGCGCTTGTTCTTGGATCCCAGTTGCCATGTTATGAGGAAGCCCGAGTCATTCCAATGGAGAGGTCCACATAGAGAGGACTCCAGGTCCTTAGATGACAGCCCCAGTGGAGCTCCAAAGTGGCAGCCACCAAACTAGAGAAGGGTAACAATAACGATCCCTGCAGGATACCATGGGAGCAGGAGGATACTTCCCTTTGCTGACTATCAAACTCTACTCATGCTTCGATTCTTGGTCTGGCTCAAGGAGCCAGTACCCAGCCCTGACTATTGCAATGGTATCAGGGATGGACAATAACCGGCTCTGTTGAGGTGTGAGATTAACAGGTCATAGAATAGAATATTAGGTATGGAGTTTTCCCATGCCAGCACCTAGCGTGATGCCTGGCAGAATGCAGGGCTCAGGGAATGTTTTCTTTCATGACTAAATGAACATAGAAACAAACATTTATCAGGCAGCGTAAATAGGCAAGGAACTTTGTGGCTTAGTTATCCATGACTCTTAGCAGCGTCCCTGTTAGTCAGAAAGCAGAGGAGCCAATAACATTTGCCGAGTCTGATCTATGTGTGAGGAGTTCTGCGAGGGCCTTTATGTACATAATTTAATCTTTTAAACAAATTTGAGGGATGTGTGTTATTATATCTATTTCAGAAATAGGGATAAGGAAACTCAGGTAAAAATTTCAGCAACTTGCTGAGATAAACATAACTTAAAAGTGGTACCATTAAGATTTCAATCTGGAGCTGTCCGACTGGGATGTCCTTGAACTTCCCACTATACTTATAAACCCTCTTTCAGGAAGAAGTGAGAGGCTGGGTACTCTGGAAGTGAAACTACGAGAATCTGTGTTCAAAGATAGGGAGAAACCAGATTAGGGAAAGAGGTAAGACGTTCAGTCAGTAAATATTTATCAAACACTTGTTTTGTGCCAGGAAATACCCTAGCATTTTGTTCACATGTAATATATAAATGAATGAACTGGAGAAAAATTCCTGCCCTTCCTGAGATTATAATCCATTGAGTAGTATTATCCAAGAGTAAAGATAACACTGTAATAGGAGTGTTAGATCCAGGGTGTCTATTCAAACAGCTGCCAGCAATCTGCAACAGGGTGTCTATTTAAACACCTGCCAGCAATCTGCAACAGGTCTCTATTTAAACACCTGCTGACACCTCTACTGACAGCCTGCAGAGGTTCCCAGGGCAGAATGGAGGTATCAGGCCAGGAGCATGCAGGACAGTGCAGTTGGGATCCTGGCTCAGGTAATGAAAACGCCACTGCCATTCAATGATCAGGTAGGAAACTTGGCCTGTGGGGCTACTCAGCATTGGATGACACAATAACCCAGAGAGCTGACATCTGGAATACCAATAGCTGATATCAGATAGGGAGGGACTCAGTTCTGAGATGTAGGTATGCTGATATTCTCCTGTTTATTAGGATTTGTCTTCTGAGATTGGGGCAGAGTGGGGCCTACACTGGAAGCTTCTAGAAGACAAGCCCTCTCCACTGCTCAAGGGTAGCCAGTAGCAGTCACAGTTTTCTCCATACTGAGGAATTCAGACCATGTGGCTGCCTACCATCCCTAACTCCAGTGACCACAAGCTTCTTGGGATATAAGCAGTAGATGGTCTTTGAGGTCAGGTTGAGGGTCTTTGCTTTCGATCTGGAATCAGCAATCGCTCCACAGTTATAATCAGTTCTTGGTGAATGGCATGAATTTAGGTTATCTTCCTAGTCTCTCCTGGGCACAGGTAACCTAAAATAATGGGAAATCTAAACACCCTTTACATTTGGCCTTGAGATGCATGATATGATTTTTTTTTTTCCGGTGGGTTTACTTTCGTAATGATGTTTGACTTGGGATGATATTAAAATTTGTTAGCTTTCCCTGAGTGTACAGCAGCTGGGGACTGGGGGGAAGGCAGTGGCCCAGAGCTGCTGGAAAGAAGCTGCTGACCCCGGGTATGCGAAGGATAATCCCTGTTGCTGACTCTGCCCAGGTCTGAGGTGCGAGGATCTCTCTGCCGGGATCGATGAGGTCACAATTTGATCCCTTAGATCCCGATTCAACAAGATTTATTGATGTGTCAGCCCCTGTGATAAGCACTTTGACATCTTTATTTCGTTGAATCTGCCCAATGGCCTCGTAATGTTGGTATTATTATCCCCAAATTATAGAAGAGGAAATTAGGCCTGGGAGAAATGAAACCCTTCCAAGTTACATAGCTTGCAAATGATGGAGCCAAGATTCGACCCCGGGTTTTCTCATTAAAAGCCCGCTGCTCTTCCCGCATCTGGCTTGTACTTGCGGTAACACACGTTCGACCAGCGTTTAGTGAACACGTCTTTGTCACGTGCGGCCTCAGACTCCAGAGATGCAAGATGAATAAGGCTTTGCTTCAGGATGTTGGGCAAGGCCCCAAAGCTTTTCTCTGCTCTAAAATTCAGATAAAGGTAAGATAAATGCCAGGAATTAATCACAGCGAATTTTAAACACGTCCCTCGGTGGCTTATATTCAGGGGTTGTAGCTGTTTGGGGAAGGGAAGTAGGAAGTGGCGGAGGGGCTGGCACACTGGGGCGTGTCCTTGAGTCCCGGGCAAGTACAGGAGCTGTTACCTGCCCACCCCAAAGAACTCAAACCCGCCCTATGTCCGGCTTTCCTTTACAGATCCCAGAACAGGCCATTTCTCTCCCTCCATCAAGGTGGCTGAGAAGATGGATAGACGACGAGGTTAGACGCTGCTCTCTGGACGTTCTCATAAAGGCCAGACGGCTTTGCACTTTGCTCTGAAATCTGTCCCACCAGCTCTGCTGACTTCATTATCACCCTTACAGCTCGCAGAGTAGCGGGAGGGAGCCGACACCCCCAGCCTGAGAAGGGCCGACCTCTGTCTCTAGGCCACCTCCTCCTTTCTAGAGGGAAACAAGTGGCAGTTGGGGTCTCTCTGTGAAAGTCACTCTGTCTTGGACACAATGTCCTGGGGCTGTGGAAGTTGACAGTACAGCGACAGGAGCACTTACAGTAACTGCCAAGCTTAATAGCATCTTGTGATGAAGTTTTACTGTAAACAGCCAAGAGGGCGGAGGGCGGGGGGTTC
>NW_003852481.1:6703379-6704746 GCF_000181295.1 Otolemur garnettii | reverse complement strand
TCCTCCTACACCTGCTGGTAGATGGGAGGGAATGTCAACCATTGCTGGTGACAAAGCCAGTCCAGATCTCAATCCTGGGGCTTCAAGGATACTTGGTACCCCTAAGGGCTTTGCTTTCAGGAATGTTCCACCAGCCAATGAATCATCTGGGGGTCAAGAAGTCCTGCCTGGCTATGCTTGAGGCTGGTATGGTGCCTCGGCAGCTGGGAAGGGCACAGGGATTTTCAGAAAAGCAGGAATGGGCTCAGCCAGAAAGTGCTGCCTGCCCAGTATCACTGTGGGCTGCCAGCTGTGGGGGGTGATGTCTTCCCCCCAGTCCCCACTGGGGAAGGCCCCGCACACCCAGTGAGAAGTGGGGGGAGGCAGAGGGCAGGTCTGTTACTCAATTCCCAACAAAGTGGCTTGCGTTTAGCTGTGTTCTGTGGGTACCCTATACCCGCTCTACTATTACCTCCCCCTCCCATCTCATGTACGTCATCATAAGAGCACTTTCTCCCTATAGGTACAAAACCAGGGCCAGGAGGGACTGTGGTGAGTAGGAGTCAGGGAGACTCACTTAGCTTTCTTGCTCTCACACCCCTACTATTTGTGCCCCCTACATGGTGGTGCATGTAAACTTGGTAACGGGGTTTCTGGGCATGCTCAGGGCTGCAGAAGCAGGACCAGGGTCATCAGAGCTCCACCTGACCACCCCTGTGTGCAGACTGCTGGAGCAGGGCCAGGGTGCAGATTGGAATCTCAGGGTAATGCTTATATATAGAAGTAGCACGGGGGTCAAAAACAGTACTAGCAATAATAGTGATAATAGAAACGTTCTTAGATTCCTGAGGGTTTTCCTGCTTTGCCTTTTCTTTGCTTCTTTGCAAACTCTTCCCCATACTTGGAAGATGGGAAGCATCTATCTTCACTATTTACACAGGGGAATCAGGTTCAAGGTCACACTGTCTATCCGTGGCAGGGCCAATGACATAATTATCATGATGGATAGCATTTTTTTATTGAGTGCCTACTCTGTGCTGTTATTTGATTTTATTTTTACAGTTGCACACAATTATCTTCCTATTAGACAGAAGAGGACCCCTGGGCACAGAGGGGAAAATCGATCTCATATCCTTAGCCAGTAGGCAACGTGGCCTGGGAGTCCAGCATGCAGAATGTCTGCCTTCCACACTAATTTGTGGTGGTCTCTAGAGACAGAATGACTCCTCCTCCTCTCCTCTAAGGCACTAGGGTGCCCAGGGGGCAAAAAGGGCAAAGCAAGTGTATAGTCTACTTAAGCTGCCCTAAGAGAACGCTACAAACTGGATGGCTTCACATCAGTCAGTCATTTTTTCACAGTTCTAAAGGCTGGAAGTCCAAGCTCAAGG
>NW_003852481.1:6701020-6702949 GCF_000181295.1 Otolemur garnettii | reverse complement strand
TGTCCATTTCACATGCAAAATACATTCATACCATCCCAATAGTCCCTAAAGTCTTAATGTCAATTAAGTTTAAACTTAGTTCAAGCATGGACTCAAAGGTCCAAAGTCTCATCTAAATATCATCTAAATCACTCATGGATGAAACTCAAGGTAGGATTTCTTCTGAGGCAAATTTCTCATCTGTAAGCCTGAAAGATTAAACAATTTATATGCTTTCAAGACACAATGGTGGACAGGCCTAGGGGAGACATTTCTATTCCAAAAGGGAGAAATAGGAACCCAGAAAAGGGTAACAGGTCCAAGGTTAGGTCTGAAGCTCAATAGGACAAATGATATTAATGCTTAAGGCTCCAGAATAATTGTCTTTGACTTGTCCTATCTTTCAGAGATACTGGGGTAGAGGTTTGGCCCCCAAGGCTTGGGGCCACCCATTCCCATGGCTGTGCTTAGTGCAGCCCATGCCATAGCTCTCACGGTTCAGAGTCATGTGCCTGCAGCTCTCCCAGGTTGGAGTTGCACACTGGGGGATTTAGTGTTCTGGGGTTTGGGGAGCAGCCTTGCTCCCATTGACCCACTAGGCATTGCCCTACTGAGGGCTCTCTGCAGTCGCCCTGTTCCTGTGTTTGCTCTCTGTCTGGGCTCAAAAGATCTCTGGGGTGTCTTTTGAAATCTAGGTAGAGGTAGCCATGCACCCACAGCCTGTATACTCTGCTCACTCATGGAGATGGCATTGTGCAGATGCTGCCACCTGTGCCCTCCAGAAGGGTGGCCAGGCCCAACTGGGGTTTGACTGAGGCAGCTTGAGCCACACTGGGAATAGCTGAGGGGTGCTGTGCCGACATCAGGGAGCAGAGACTTGAGGCAGAGCTGGGCAGCAAGCACAGAGGTTCCCCTAGGTCCCACGGGGCCCTCTTTAGACATTGGCACTCTGGATGTGCTGGGAGATGCAGCCCTGCCACTCTCCGAAATGCCTGAGGGCCCGTCTACTGTTTTCATAAACAGCACCTGGGTCTGTCCTAATCTCCCCACCAAATGGTCCCTTGGCCACACCCTTGGCGATCTCTCTCAAAAACGCTTTTTGGTTCTTTACAACATGGCCAGGCTAAGAATTTTCCAAATCTGTGAGTCTGCTTCCCTGTTAATAATAACCCCCGTCTGTAATTCGCTTCTCTCTTCTCACAGTTTATCACATAAGCATGGAAGAGAGGTCATGCTGTACCCTCAACACTCTGCTGAGATGCTTTTTCTGCCAAATATCCGATTTCTTCATTCAGAATTTCGGCCTCCTGTAAAACACTAGAACACAAATACAATCCAGCTGATTTTTTCCCACTTTATCAGAAGGACTGCTTTTTGTCCAGTTTCCAATAATATGCTTCTCATTTCCACTGGAGACTTCTTCATGGTGGCCTTTATCATCCGTGTGTCTACCAATCTTCTGTTCATGACTGCTTAGGTAAACTCTAAAAAGATCCAGGCTCTCCCCATGGCTCTCTACTGAGACCTCACCAGACTTGCCTGGAAGGTCCTTTTTATGCTAATGTACCTCAAAACTCTTCTAGCCTCAGCCCAGTAGCCAGTTCCAAAGCTACTTCCACACACACTGTTTAGTATCTGTTATAGCAACCCCCCATTCCCAGTATCAATTTCTGTCTTAGTCTGTTGGGGCTACTATAACAAAATCCTTTAGACTGGGTAATTCATAAACAATGAAAATGCATTTCTCACAGTTTTGGCAGCTGGGGAGTCAAAGATCAAGGTACAAGCAAATTTGGTTGTATAAGGAGTCAGTATCTCCAAAGATGGTCTCTTCCCGCATCCTTACATGGCCTAAGTGGGCCAAGGGAGCGTGCTTGAGTCTCTTTTTAAAGGGCACGAATCCTAAGAGTAGAATGTGAACGTTTTAAAATAATAACTAAGAAAATGACA
>NW_003852481.1:6685326-6700750 GCF_000181295.1 Otolemur garnettii | reverse complement strand
TGTCCTCAAGTGGCCTCACCTCTGTTCACACGTATCTCTGGTATCTCTTCCTCTTATAGGTCTGCCAATCCTGGTGGAGTAGGGCCCCACCCTTATGACTTCATTTAACCTTAATTACCTCTTTAAAAGTCCTGTGTCCAAATTAGCCATATTGGGAGTCTTGGCTTCAGCATAGGAATTTGGGGGCTGGGCGGGGGGACACAATTCAGTCTGTAACAGTAGAGACCTGGAAGAGTGAAGATTTTGACTCCTGGGAGTAGTTGCATATGCCAAAGGGAAAGAAGGATCCAAAAACAAAAGACATAGACATCACTGGTGGCCAGGACTTTCCCACCAAACCTGGTTCCTCCAGGGAGCTGAGCCAGAGTAACAGTGGTGCAGGATTCCACTGAAAGGGGGCAGCGTCAACACCCACCCTCCCATTTCATTCTTATTCTCTTGCCTTTCTGGGTATCTGTGATTTATCTCAGGGGCTCACCTGACACCCTCGACAAGTGGGTGTCTGCAGGATAAACACACTACAGAGAGCTTTAGAGGGGTGGTGTGTGTCCCTTGGCCAAAGCCCCACACAGACATTCATTCTTTTCATGAGTGACCAGAACTTTCCTTTGGAGAAGAGAAGCAGGACAAAGCTATGTTCGGTCTGGAGATACCTTTGACCCTTTGGCTCAGGGGCGCAAAGATGAAGGGGAGATTGTGCTTCCTCCTGGTGGTTTTTCCTGTGGTTGAAGTGGCTAAGGTGAGGAGGAGGTTCCTTTCACCAGGTCTTCACCTGTGACCTGTTTGCTGCAGTCACAGTCTCTTTAGGGCTTCTGGGGACCTGTGCGAAAGGGACGAGGCAGGACCAAACCCCAGGTGCTGGGTGAGGTCCGGGAGAGGACAGAAGTGCCACCAGCTTAGGGTGCACTGTCCTGCTCCTATACTGCTTTGCCTGGCCCCCAGCCCAGGGCCCAGCAACCTGCAGCACATCCAGACCCCTCTATCCCACCCCTTTCTCTCTCCATCTCTCTGCCTTTTACTGATCCATCCCACCCGGCCCATAAGGCGCAAAGCCCCAATAAAGGTGGCTTTTCTTTGGGGTGACTTCCTGGGCCAGGAAGAGAGGTCAGAGGTGCAGGCTGAAGGGAGGCTCGGGGATTATCTGTGAATTTCAAACACCCCTGTTCTTGCCTGAGGCTAAGGGAGGCAGTTTTCCTCCTGCTTTTGCATTTACCATGGTGACAAACCTTTCCCCGGGACAATTACTTACCCCTGTCTGCATGGCTGGAGGAAAAGTTGTCTGAAGAGAAAGCTGTGACTGCTAGACTCCGAAAATTCCCTGTTGGTTGGTTTTAATCTATAGTAGAAAACCTCCACATTATTCTGCCATCCTGGGATGTGACAGGTATTAATAACCCTATTAGCTACAATCCCATCCGGCGCTATTTACACAGGCCGCGCCTGAGTCGCAGCAGCCACTGGGTTGCAAGAGACTGTGGACGTTCAAAGCTAACAAGACTCTGGCTCCTGTTTTTCTCCTCTGAGCCCAGGGTGTTGACAAATTAGGTTTTCCGAAGGAGATTCCCGTCCCCACGTGCCAGTGCTGCGTATGGACCCGCGCCAAATAGCTGTGCAGTTGTAAGGTGATTTCATAACTTTGAGGAGGCGCCCGTGCCTTTCTCCTGCTGCTTCCTCTGCCTGAAGAGCTGCGTCCTCCCTGCACCGCGCCCCTGCTCTCACATCTGCAACGCCTTTGTATCCTTCAAGGCCTGGTTCAAAGTCACCTCTTTCTTGAAATCTCCCCTGAGACCCTCAGCTAAAAGTAAACCTCTCCTTGCACGCTGACAGCACCTTATCTGCAGCTCATTGATGACACTGTGATGGTTAATTTTATGTGTCAGATTGACAGGGTGAAGACGTGACCAGGCAGCTGGTGAAAAACTATTTCTGGGTGTGCCCATGACGGCGTTCCCAGGACAGAGTAGCATTTGAATGGGTAGACTGAGGAAGGCCGATCACCCTCGCTGATGTAAGCAGGCATCCTCCCATCCTTTCAGGGCCCAAGTAGAACAGAAAGGCAGAGGAATGGTTAATTAGCTCCATCTCCATTAGCTAGACCAGCCATCTTCACCTGCCATTGGTCATCAGAGCTCCAGTGTTCAGGCCTTTGGATCCCAGGACTTACACTAGCGGTCTGCCCCGGTTCTTAGGACTGGAGACTTGAACTAAGTTGCACCACTGGTTCACCATCCCACTTGCCTATGTCAGATCGTAGGACTCGCTCGTTTCCATAAGTAAGTGAGACAGCTCCTATCATAAACCTCCTCTTAGATTTTTTTTTCTTTTTCTGTTTATGTCTTAGTGGCTCTGCTTCTCTGGAGAGCACATTGACCACTACAGATACCACGTTCTGCTCTATGTTGCCTTCCCAGGTAGTAAGAGGAGCTGGGCGGCATTTGGACTGTCTTGAATCTGCATCCTGCTTTGCCCATCGAATGCAGTTGATCCATGCCTGCTGGATGAGGGAACATGGACAATGCAGGGCGGAGTCAACCCAGGGTAAGTGCAAAGCTTGCTCAGCCCTGCCACAGCCCCGATGAGCTTGGGAACGTGATCAAGTCGGGACTCATTCAGTGTAATGCTGTACCTGACTGTGCCACTGGTCTCGAGCACAAAGATAGGGAAGAGAAAGTGAGGACTGGCTCAGAGAAAGTGAGGCTGGCCAGTGCTGAGGATGGACACAGAAAGAGCTTTAGAAGGATGAGGCTGTAAAATAATCTGGACCATTAGCAAGAATGAGACGGGAGAGGCAGAGTATGTATGTCCGGTCAATAGAGAAGGCCAAGGAAGACCGGACTAGACCTTAGACTTGGAGAACTGGGAGGATGGGGAAGGGGGGTGGGCAAATGGATAGCACTGATTTTTAAAAAGATGTTTACTAACCCACGTGGTACCTTTGTGGGAGTTAGAAAATAAAGTCCTTTACTCAGGGTGACACAGCTCCAGGTCAGATTGCACAGAATGATGCAGGCTGGATTCTAACCCTTATTACCCCCCCCTCAGCTGGACACTTGTACCAGTTAGCTATGGCCACAGAGTGCTGGTAACAGATGGTAACTCACTTACATTTTGCTGATTGGATGTTCAGTTGATGGTTGGCTGAGCTCACTGGCATGGCTGGGTTAGGGGGGGCTTGGGAGGTTAGACAGGGCTCATCTGGGCCAGTCTACCTCTGTCCCATATCTCTCTCTTCTCCTTCCTTGCTGGATCTAATCTGTGCCCATCCTAGTCAAGACAAGGGCTGAGATGCAGAGAGCAAGCCCACATGCTTTTGGATCCTTTACATGTTCTGCTGGCCAGAGTGTAACCCATAGCCAAGCCCAAAGTCAATGAGCAGGGGAGATAATTTGCCTCCTTGAAGACAGGGATGGCAGAGTCCGAGGTGAAGAGGTGATGAATTGGGGCCACTAGTGCATGCAGTCACCTGCGTACAGGGCACGTGAGTCCTGACCTCAGAGTGCAGCCCTGCCAGGCACGGAGGTTCTATCTGAGCTCTGACTTACCTGACTCACATGGAACCTTTGTATCCTATTCTCTGTCTGTCCCAAACCTGTCACCTTCACCACTTAGGATGTAATGCCCACTTCTGTCTTTCTGCTTTCAATTTTTGTCTCTTCAGACCGATATCCTGCCCTTCTCTCCTGCCAATCATCCTCTGCCTGCTTCTGTGTACAGCCCCACCTCTTTCAATCCCACCCCTACCAGCCTCTCTCCTACCCAGCTAAGTGACACCAGGACATAATGTGGTGTAAAAATGGTGGGAGGAGTGAAAAACTAGAAAAGCGGGGGTGATAAGGAGTGGAGTGAAAAAAGTGTTTTGGGGGGCACATGAACTTGAAGACTTAGTCCTTCCTCCAGCTGTATAAAGGCAGATAGTTGAGCTGACTTAGGGCACTTTCTAAGTCATCTCCAAAATATCCATTGGCCGTATGTCTCAGAAGTTCATACACTGGGTGTCTGCAAGTTCTCCCTGACACCCCTCTTCAAGGCCCAGAGTCTCTGAAATCCATTCTGATTTTGCTCGGCATTACTGCTGTTTTTCTTGGCCAGGTGCTTTTTTTTTTTTTAATGTTTAAACCAACCAATTTTTCTTTTATCCAGAAGAAGACGTGCACTCCCGGAGTGTGTGTGATATACCCATTAAGGAGAGAAATGGAGACCCATTCTTCCTGCAAATGCTTCTATTGTGAAGCAAAGAATCCAAACATTTAATCCTTGATGCCCGGACCCCACTTTATTGCGGACCCTTATTTTGTGCACTTACATTCTCTCTGTACACACAATTCCTTCTTGATGGAAACACTTGTGTGTTTTCTCAGTGGACACTTTGGGGAATCAGGCCCTTCACGCTGCTTTTTGGGTTATTACGCTGTCACATTTTACCACTTTGCAGAAAGAACATATTAAGCAAAATAGAGTTCTCAGGAGCCAGGATTGCTATTGTTAGAGAAACAATACTTGGGAAATAATTCCCCCCAATTTCGTCTTCATTTTTTCTCTGCTGTGCAAAGAGAGGAACAATTTATTAACCGGAGGCAGACGATGTTACTACTGGTCATGGGCAATGGAGGTGTATGGGGTCCACAATACCCGTCGTTTCAGCAGCTTAGAAGGCAAGAGACTTTGGGAGCTGGAAAAAAAAAATTCCCAGTGGGGAGGGTTGCTAAGGAAAAAAGCCTCATTTGAATTTCACAAAGCTTTTGAAAACAGCGCTGGTGGTGCCCTTCTATTTCCACGCAGACCTTTTTTGTTTCAACTGCTGTCAGCTGGTGGAGGAAGGAGGCTGGGGTGAGGGAAGGGGCAGCCTCATGATTCTGTTGCCTCCGCCCAGGGCTGGTAGCCCCGCTGACCCGAAGGACCTCAAATGATGTTTATAGCAAATATCTTAGAATCCACCACTTTCACCGCTGCCCTGGCTCTTCGCTACCTTGGAGGGTCTGGCTCCTGACTTTGGTTTGGCTTGGTTTCCAACCACAAGCTTGTTCTTGGACGGAGTGGTAGATCTTGGATTTCTGTGTTGACGGTTAACCCCGGTTTCCTGAATGTGCATCATACTCATACCTCGGGCTCATGTTTTTGGCCTCTCTGGATCAGCCCAACCTAACCAACTTGGAGTCTAGGATTGCTCTTGGCTGTCCTTTAGCATGACTGGCTCCAGCCCCGTTCTGGGGGTGGGAGGTGTAACAAATGCTTGGTCAACATGATTAGGCGAGGTGACTTCTGAGGCCCAGTAAGTCAGAAGAGACCTGCATCTTAGACTGTAGAAAATTGTTGAGTTGAAAGTGCAGTAAACCACAGGTATGAATTTGAAGAGTTGAGACAGATTCCAAAAACTGTGTAAGGTTTTCTAAGGTATGTACTGCCTTGAATCAGTCCTAGAGCCATCTCATTAAAGTTGACAAGTACATAGAAAGCATTTGGACTCTAACTTTGGTCAGACTGAAGACTTTGGGCCAGAAGATGCCAGGAATGGGTGCACCCAGGGTCTGCGGGTAGCCTGAGGCTCACAATACATCCTAGCACAACACAGCCCTGCCAAACAGACATGTAGGCAGGAACTTTACCCAGCTCCATAGGAGGGGCCTGTGTGTCTCTATTAATGAAGCAAAAGATATTGGAATCCAATTGTTGATGGATCATCACACGCCGGGAAAACTCTCAGCTGCATTGACTGGGCGAGCAGGGGGTATCGTTTTGAACTTCTGGAGTTAATGAACTATGGCCTGAAATTTACAACCTGGTCGTGAGTGTTATGGATTTAACTCCAGAGCACAACTCTGGGGAGCTGGCACACTCCTCTGGCCTGCATGAAGGCCAGAGACCCTCCAGGGTTTGGCTTCTGTATTCTCCCTTGTCTCTGCAGCCCATTAAAGGTAGCCAAGAGGCTGCTGCTTCCCAGGGCCCCCTTGCTGCTTGTTGGTAACAGACATTAGTTTCTTAGCACTGTTGCAACTATTATAGCACAGAACAGATAACCAAAAAGATCAGCTAAAGCTAGGGTCCTACTTGTTCTGGTTGCCTTGAAAGAATTTAGAAAATCAGCAACTACATAGGTTAAGTGGAGAATGGGTATTCTTTCAAGGTTCTAATTTAGAACACATCAAGGGAATTTTTTTTTTTTCTATCTGGACACATTCATTTAATGGGTTTAGTCCACAAAGAGGTTTCGAGTTCTAGGAGGGAAAAGAGCAAATGGGAGCTTTTGAAGGTTACTCCCTAATCTTGTTTGGGAACCAGATGTGTACAAGGTATGACAATTAAGTTTGTGAACTTGCCACTGTGCACTTACATTAGCAGCACTGTACAAACAACTCAGTAAGGTTTCACAACCTTGGTATATCAGTGTCTCACAGCTGAGTTCATGTCGATGTGTGGTGGTGTCTCACTGAGTGATATTCATTGTCATTGTGTGTTTTTGTGTGCCATTGCATTAAAACATTGAATTTCTTATTAAACTTGGCAAGAGTGGAAGTAAAATCAGGGGCATGGGGATAATGACATGAAGAAAATGGCAGTGTATAAATGGCTTAAAAGTTTTTCTGAGGAGAAATTGTCACTAATGAAGAGAGGTCAGGGCAAGGACTGATGAGCAGAACTGACAAAAATATTGTAAAACTTCATCGAGTTGTGTGTCAAAATTGTTGGCTGACTGTGAGAAGCATAGCAAACCAAGTAAATGTTGATAGAGAAACAGGAAAAACTAAACTAAAAATCATGTCCAACAACTCATGGCCCTTGTATCATGACAATGTACCAGCTCACACGGCACTGTTGGTGAGGGAGTTTTTAGCCAGTAAACAAATAACTGTATTGGAATACCCTCCTTGCTCACCTGATCTGGCCCCCAATGACTTTTTTCTTTACCTGAAGATAAAGGAAATATGCAAAGGAAGACCTTTTGATGACATTCAGGACATAAAGGGTAAACAATGACAGCTTTCATGTTCATTCCAGATAAAGAGTTCCAAAATTGCTTTGAAGGGTGGACTAGGTGCAGGTGTCAGTATATAGCTTCCCAGGGGAGTACTTCAAAAATGACTGTAGTGATATCTAGCGATGAGTAGGTAGCACTTTTTTAGGATGGGTTCACAAATGTATTTTTCGGCCTTCTTTTCCGTTTTCCAATTTGCTTCCCTTTTAAAAAAAAAAAAAAAAGAACTATGAGAGAGAGATGTACATATAAAAACACAATATAAAAGTAATAATAAATAATTACTGTATATAAATAGTAAGTTATAAAAACACTTCATTTGAAAGTCATAGTAATGAGTTTGGCTTCTATTACGAGTGAAATAAGAGTTACGTTGTGATACCTTTCCTTTCAGGCTTGTCATTTGCCTTCATCATAACTCCCAGAGCTGTCAATAGTTGCTGATTTTGCTTCCTAATTTGCCATTGGTCTGGCTCTCTTCCCACCTTGCTACTAAATTTGTTCCTTTGAAAGTGGCCTGTGCTCTTTGACTCACCAGATCCAGTGGTCTCACTGGAGCCTCGAGCTGCTCCATTTTCTTGGTAGTATTCAATACAACTGGTCACTGCATTTTCTTTTGCTGCATTTTTACAGTAACACCCCGTCTTGAGTCTTGTCCTGGGTTACTGGCCATTTCTTGGCCTCATTTGTTGATTCTCCTTCTACTTGTCTCATAACTGTTCATGTTAAAAAAGTGAAAATTCAGACCTTAATTTCTTATTGCATTCTGCCTTCTGTCTCTCTCTTCTGTTTCATCACTTTTACTTTTATTTTTATTTTTTAAATTTCAGATTGATATGAGTGTACAAATTTTTAGGTTACATTGTTCTCACTTCCAAGGTGAAGTTCAAGTTGTAGTTGAGCCCTTCACCCAGGGGACGTGCTGAACACCCTCACATTGTGCACATCAGGTGAGATCCTGACAGTTGCCCTCCCTCCTCCTGCCAATCGCCTCTCCCCCTTCTTTGTTTCATCACTTTTAAAGCTTCAAGTACTATTTCTAAAATGTGACTACTGATTCTGTATTTGACCTTTCTCCCCGGTGCTAGCTTCATTCATTTGGCAAACATCTATTGAGCATCTAAGAAATACCAGGCATTTTTTCAGGTACTGGTAATAGAGTGTTTACTGTGTGCCGGTATTGTTCTAGGTTATATATATATAAATCAGTGTGTGTGTTTGTGTGTGTGTGTGTGTAGGTGTCTTGATGCATTTTAGACATCACAACAACCTTATTTTAAAGTTTAGGTTGTACACAATCACACAGCTAGTGCTCAGTGAGGCTGGGACTCAGCCCAGGCAGGTCATTTGGCTCTAGAGGTTGTGCTCTTGATGTTTATACTACTTCATGCCCCTGTATGGTATGTTAGATGGTCATGAGTGCTATTCAGAAAACAAAGCAGGAGAGATGTTGGGGTGTGTACATTTATAAGGTTGCAATTTTTAGATAATGGCAAGAAAGAAGCAACAAGAAGGTGACATTTGAGACCTGAGGGAAGTAAGGGAGAGAGTTGAGGGCTCCTAGATGAGCACATCCCTGCCTCTCCTCAGAGAGGGGGGTGGGGTAAGCAGCAGGGAAGGAGTGGGGGTTTGGGGAACTCATGGGCCAGGTCATTCAGGGCCTTGCAGGTCATGGCAAAGACTCTGGCTTCCACCAGCAGAGTTACATTTTGAGGGTGGGAAGGTAGAGCCAGCTAGGAAGCTGCTGCAGGGATGCAGGTGTCTTTGAGTTGGAGACAGCAGGAAAAGGCCTGGTTGGATTCTTGGTCTGTATTGGTCAGATCAGCTGTGGTATGAGAGAGAAGGAGGAATACAAATTGAAAGTTTTTCAGCCTGAGTCACTGGAATTTGCCATAACCTGGAATGGGAAAGATTGTGAGAAGAGGAGATTTAGGAAGGTAATCTAAGCAGTTCCATTCTGAACATGTTTGAGGTGTTTGTTAGATAGAGACAGGAGTAACAAGCAAGTATTTATATATACTAGTCTGGAGTTCAGGGAGGAATCCTGGCCTAGAGATATAAATTATTTTAGACACACTTGTACATGAATGCTCTATAGACACCCAGAAGAATATTTCTTTTTATTTTTTTATTGTTGGAGATTCATCAAGGATACAGAGAACTAGGTTACACTGATTGTACCCTGATCTGTTACACTGATTTGTTAGGTAACATCCCTCTTATAATTGTGTCCCGCCTCCAAGAGGTGTGCCACACACTCTGAGGCCCCACCCCCTCCCTGCTTCCCTCTCTCCACGCCCCCATCCCCCCTACAATGTACTAGTCATCAATTGTCCTCCTATCAGAATTGAGAACATTAGATTTTTGCTTCTCCATTCTTGTGATGCTTTACTAAGAAGAATGTGTTTCCGTTCCATCTAGGTTAATACAAAAAGATGTAAAGTCTCCTTCCTTTTTAGTGGCTGAATAGTATTCCATGGTATACATATACCACAGCTTGTTAATCCATTCCTGGGTTGGTGGGCATTTAGGTTGTTTCCACATTTTGGCAATTATAAAGTGAACTACGATAAACAGTCTAGTGCAAATGTCCTTATGATAAAAGGATTTTTTTTTTTTATTGGTAGATGCCCAGTAATGGGATTGCAGGATCAAATGAGAGGTCTAGTTTGAATATTCTGATTCTTCCCTACTTTCTCCTCCTCATTTTCCTTAATATTTGAGTATTTATTTTGTGCCAGACTCTGTCTACAACTTTTTTCATGCTTTAACACATTTAATCCTGACATAACTCTGTGATGTAGGGGCTATTGTTTTTCCCATTTCACACATAAGGAAACTGAGGCACACTTACTCCATACTACCCTCAGACCTCCATAAAAAAGTGAGGTAGCTTAGGTAAGATACATGGATAAAAAATTCATTAAGCTATTAATACAAGGATAACATATTTGGGGTCAAATAATACAGGAGGGTTATAATTGTGGTAGAATATTTCAACTAAGTATAACAAGTCTTCTTACAGAAAAAACATAGCCTTGAGCTTCATGGCAGCAGAAATAAAAAGGCAAACAGCATGAACGTCAGTTCATCAGGAGGGATGAATTTTTCTTAAGTGCCTAGTTATTTAGTTTTTAAAATAACTTCTCCTGGGGGAGTAAAGTATATTCTTGGAGGGATTCTTAGGAGGCAAAATAAGTTATAGAAAAGACTGAAATTGGTTAGATTAATCTCTTTTTTTGTTCCCCATGTTAGTCAGTAATCATTTATTAAGCTATTAGATATGCAAGGCTATATATAACTGTGCTAATACTGTGAAATACAAAGATGTACTGAACATGGCCTTGGCCTTCAAATATCATGTGATGTAACTTAAAGATGATGTGTAGGCACCCAAAGTGGCCGACGATGAAGCCACATCTGCCTAATGAACCAAGGCATGTTTTCATAGAAAGAATTTTATTCTGGCACTTAGGAAACCTGAGTTTTGAGCCAGAATTCCAGGCTTCCCCACCCCTAGCTGGTGGTGCCTGGGCTGGTGGTCCCTCATTAAGTTGCTTCACCTCTCTGTGCCCAGTTGCTTCATCTCAAAAAAATAGGGACAAGGGTGGCGCCTGCAGCTCAGGGAGTGGGACGCCAGCCCCATGTACTAGGGGTGGCGGGTTCAATCCCAGCCCTGACCAGAACTGCAAAAAACAAAAAAAGTGATGATATTAATGGGCTCTGTTTCAAAGAGTTATTGTAGGATGAAATGGGTTAATAAAAACCTAGGAAGAGCAAGCACTATGGAATTATTAACTGCAGTCTTGTGATATTGTGGTATGTTATTTATTTATTTATTTGAGATAGGGTTTTACCCTGTTGCCCAGACCTGGAGTTCAGCGGTCCAACTCACTGTAACCTCCAATGCCTGGGCTCAAGCGATCCTCCTGCCTCAGCCTCCTGAGTAGCTGGGACTACAGGCCTGGGCCACTACCCTTGACTAATTAAAACTTTTTGGTAGTGTTGGGGTCTTGCTACATTGCCCAGGCTGGTCTTGAACTCCTGGCCTCATATAGTCCACCTGCCTCAGCTTTCCAAAGTGCTGGGATTATAGGCATGAGCCACTGAGCCCAGTAGCCTATGGCTACTTTACGTTGCAGGCGTGAAAACACTGGTTGCAAAAGTTATTATATTTCTCAGCAGAGGAGAAGGATCCCAGAAAAGCTTTATGGTGGTGACAAAATTTGAGTTAGCTTTGAAGGCCCCCTAAGTGTAGACTCAGAATCTCCTGGTCCTGATGCCTGGCTTGGTATCACCAAAGTGACCAGCACCCAACTTGTCTAGCTAGGTCTTCTGGTGGCAGCTTCTGGAGTGTGGAAATGATCTTGTTAATGCAGCTAAGTGGAGGAGGCACCATATTAGGACTGGGGAGCATGTGAAATTATAGAGTGATGACACGGAAACAGGTACTCCCCTGAAACCAGCTCCAGTCCCATCCTTTTCATGCCTAAAGTACAGGCAATAGAAAAATCCACAAGTCACTGTGTGCAGGCAGTCACTGCCCAGCGCTCCAAAGTCCCCGTGCCAGCACAGCCTGTGTTCTCAGGCCTTCACTGTTAAGGGGTCCTTGTCGTTCCATTGTGAAGGGCTTTGGCCTTGGCCCCCAGGAGAGTAAGAGCCATGTTCACATTCATCTGAAAGGCAGAGCCATGGGCACAATCTAACCAGTTATTTTGTTCATACTCACAGGATAGATCACAAAGCAGGCTCTTTTTTTGGCTGTTTTTAGAGACAAGGTCTCACTGTGGTCTTGCCCAGGCTAGAGTACTGTAGCTGTTCATAGCCACGATCATAGCTCACTGCAGCCGCAAACTCTTGGGCCCAGGTGACTCTAAAGCAGAACTTTAAGTGTTGTAGCTCAAAATGGGAAGAAGCACCAGATTGGGGAGAAAAGCCGAGATAAGGAGGTGGGAGGGAGAGAGTTTGTCAGGGGACGTGGTCCTGTAATAGCATTTTCTGGAATCTAAACGTTACTGCAATAGAAACTTCTGTCCTTTCTCATAAAATGAACCTGAACAACATATATAAAGGGTGGCTAGCAATGTTGCCTTTGATGAGGTCTGTTGGGGAGCGGCCAGCTTGCTTTCTTTCATGCCCTGAACTCTCACAGGACATATGCCCCGGCGAGGTGGTGGACATTGTACTCAGGAATACCCGGCTCTGCTCTGATTCTCTGGAGGGGGGATCTTGTCTGCGGCTCATTGGAGACAGCTGCTCAGGCGGGTCCAGGAAATGGGGAACATACGGACAGCAGCGACAGACGGAGATGCTTTCCTAAACAGGGGACCTTCTGGAGTCTATAGCTGCAGCTGCAAGCACAATTAGGGGCTAACATGACCTTGCAAATAAGTGCTGAGGACATACCAGACCTCCAAAGAGCCGGGTCACCCGAACCCTGGAGGAACCACAGAAGGGAGCCAAGAAAAGGCAAGTGAGATTTTCCTGCTCTTTTTCCTGGAGTAATGTTGCCTTCTAGAGGATTCTTCTGGCTTCCCCTTCCCTGTGCTCTTAGGTGGGCATTTTATATACTGGAGGCTTGGGCAGGGAGAGGAGGATTATGATCAGATCTAGCCTGGTTGGGTTTTGCAAAGGGCAATTTGGGGAAGGTACGCTTACTCTCTTTCCTACTTGTAGAAAGCCTTAGCTGAAGGTGGTTCCAGCAGGCTGGATCGGAGCTGGGGTTGGATGTCAGTGGGAAGACCAGGCTAGGGTGCTCTGTGGCCTAGAGTGGAATGGAACTCCCAGTTCCCAGGTGCAGAGAGGGAAACACATTATCCAAAGGCCTTGAAGAAAACACAAGCATCAGAATTAGTGTGACAGAGTGCCAGCACAAAGCCCAAAGGTCAGTGTAGGGATCGTAGGAATTACAGCATGAAATGGAGCTGAGGGTCAGGAGCCAGATGGAAGCAGGACCAGGATGGGGTCCACCTGGGATGACTGTTGGGAGCCACGAAGGGGTCCTGAGTCTGACTTTATCCCTGGAAGTCCCAGCGTGGGTGTGGGCTGGTTTGCAGGCACAGTGATGGGGCAGCTATTGACAGCAGCATGTCCTTAGATTGAAATGTACACGCAGGGCCTTGGATGGGTCATGTCTGGCCGCTGAGAATCAAGGCTGTGGAGGCCTGGCCAGCTCGGGGCAGCCTCCTCCCACCTTCCCCGGCGCTCAGAGTCAATACCAGTTTTAATTTTATTCATGGTGCTTGTACTTGTTCCGTGCTGCAGCCCCTCAATGAATACTAATGGAACTCCAGATTGTTTTAAGTGAAGATCTGAGCAAGACACCTCCTTTCATCTTGTCAAGAGCTGTCATTTCCAACAGAGGTTTTTGGAGTTTCCTTTCTAACAGATTTAATGCAAACTCCTCTCTACACAGCATTGCATATGTATGCTGGGCCTGGGCAATGGTAGAGCAGTCCTCTTGGAAAAGAAATCATTCCTGGCCTCCTGCCCCCACCCCGGTCACTGTCAGCAGAGGATTCTCCTGCAGGAGGACAGAGGAATGGAGAAGGCAGAAGGCAGGGAGGCAGGCAGGTCAGAGGGCATCTCTCAGAAGGTGGTGGAAGCTGGGACGCTCTTTCCTTTGCAAGGTTGTTTTGATCGTTTGAAATGTCATTTCCATTATTTTCACAGTCGTGAGGCCTCTGTGGCTTAGAAGAATGACTTCATGGCCAATTGAACTGCTTCCTTAATTCCGATCTTTCTTTGTTCCAGTCTATTTTGCATACAGTTGCGATACAGTTCTTCCTTTTTTTAATCATGACTCCACTACTCAAGCCCGTGGTCATTATGGCGGCTCAGTTTGCTTTCTCTGACTGACCTTCTAGGTTCCCTCATCGTTCCAATCTACCATTTATTGCTTCTGCCTGCCCCTACGTCACCAGCTGCAGGGGCTGAAGTGAGTTTCTTGCCTGTTTAGGCTGCTGTGGGCTTTAAACCAAGAAGAGGCACACGTGTGGCTAATGGATTTGCTCTTCCACCAATGAGCAGTCTGGATTAGGCCTTAAATCCACAGAGTCTGGGTCATCACCAAACTACTGCCTCCCCCATCCCATGTCGGCTGTGATTGTCCTCAACCCCAAACAGTTGGGAGAGACCACAGCCTACAGTAAAGCTAAGCTCTTTTGATTGATGTAGAGCGTCTAGTTCAGAATCTACTCCGAATCTCAGGGGAGGTAAGTAGAACATAATATTTTAGAGCTAGGGACAAATGGTTCAATACCAGCTCTCAGATTTCTTTGTCATCTTGGCCTAGTTATTTAATCCAAGTCTCATTTCCTCATCGACAAAACTGGGATGATCATGGCACCTACTTCATAAGTTAGTGGTGATTAACTGAGATGATAGATAGGAAGTATTAGGCGGGAGTGTGGCACGCAGTTAAGTATTCAACGAATGTCAGCTATTATGCTGTTGCACGATTTCTCAGTTAGAGTTGCCTGAGTCAATGGATGACACAGGGAAGGCCTAATGTGTGTGTGCAAGAGGTAGCATTGGTGGTGATCTGACAGCCCCTTTCCTTTCTTAGCCCACCCCAAGCAAAAAGCAAGCAAAGCTTGCAAAAACCAAGAAGCATGTAAGAAGTGTTCTTTCTGGTAACGGCACTGTCTCTCCAGGCACCTGCTGGCTGCCCTGATCTACCCAGTAGGAGAAGCACTCTCCCTTGTCTCTTCCCTCCCCTTGCTCTTGGTGATGCGAGGAGGGAGGTGTAACATCTGCCAAAGCTCTCCTGGGGCAAGCGGCTGCCCCTATTGCAGAGCAATGTTCCGCTGTAATGGCCCACAACATTATGGCTCCCGGGGGTTCCAGCAGGGGCCAGGCCAGGGCTGAGTGGGCTGTGACTGCTCAAGGGCAGCGCTAGGTGGCTGCTGGCCAGAACAGCCCATCTGTGAGGCTGGCTGGAGGGCAGGCGACAGGCTTCTGCAGCCCATTGCTGCAAAAACACCTTTTTTTTTGGTTTTTGGTTTTGAAAACCCAAGCCATAGAGAGATGCAAATCTAAATTCTGGGTATGGGGTGTGGGGGGGCCACATTGTTGCTGGTAGTCTTGCTGTTATGTTGAGGTGTGGGGGAATGTTTCTAAGTTTCTGTCAAATACGCAGAACCCATCTTTCTGCAGAAGCAAAATGTCCCTCTATAGAACCTAAATGTTTCACATGTCTCAGGCTTTGGCCTCCGGAGGACTCGCACCCTCACTTTCCTGTTGACACGGAGCCACCCTCCTTCTTTCCTTTTCTGTCTCCTGTTCCAGTCTACAACTCAATAAGGGGTGGCCCCAGATTAATGGTTACTTTGCAAAATGGCATTCCCTCCACCTCATATTGTGTCCTTTTCTCTAATATCTCAAATAGTTCATAAATAAATTTTCTTTTTTTTTTTTTTTGTCAGAGCCTCAAGCCTTCACCCTGGGTAGAGT
>NW_003852481.1:6681400-6685043 GCF_000181295.1 Otolemur garnettii | reverse complement strand
CACATGAAAGTCATCTGCCCTCTCCCCACCCTCCCACCTGCCATCTCACTCCTGTCTTCAGAGACCCCATGGTTGACAGAGGTAACCACTGTCCATGCCTCGGTGTGCAAACCTCTCTCTATTACTTTCACATCTCTATGTCCATACAAGCACAGCAATTCTTTTTTGGTGGGGTTTCTGTGTTTATTTGGTTTTTATTTTTATCAACATTTTATACACACATAGTTTAGAGAATTAGCTATTTCTCTAGGCTTCCTATGAAAAACTGAAGTCTTCCTCCATCCCCCACCCCCATGTCTCTCTTTCCTGCACCAGTCACTCTCAAATCTTCATAGTTGACTCTTTGATTCTCTTATTTCTCTCCATGTTGCCAAACACATTTCTCATACTGCTACTTGGGTTTTCATTTCAAGCATAATCTCTTGACTTTCCACATGGAGAAACGAAGATTTGGTTGTCTTTGGCGCTGGTCCCCAGATACATACCCACATCGATGTGTTTTATTTACCTTATAATGACTATTCTACACCACGTTATACACTATGCCTACTATTTCTTTTCCTTATAATGTTGTTTCCTGGAGCTAATAATTGCCTTCTTTGTCTATTTTTCCCCTGCTATTATCAATAATTCAACATCCAATGCTTCCTCAGTTGCATAGATTTCCTCTCAGTGTGTTCAGACATTATTGGTCAGTATCTGCTATGGACTGAATGGTTGTGCTGCTTCCCTCAGCCCCAAATTCCTGTTGCAATCCTAACCCCCAAGGTGTGGGAGAGTATCAGGAGGTGGGGCCTTTGGACAGTGATTAAGTCATGAGGTCCCTAATGAATGTGATTAGTGCCGTTATAAAAAAGGGAGACCCTGGTGAGCTTCCCCCCCTCTTTTTCTGCCACATGAAGTTGGCAGTCAGCAGTCAAGAAGAGGATCCCCACCAGAACCCAACCATGCTGGCACCCTAATCTCTAGTTTTCAAGTCCATAACTGTAAGCAATAGATTTCTGTTGTTTATAAGCCATCCAGTCCCTGGTACTTTGGCATAGGCATAGCAGCCCTAAAGGGACCAAGACAGTGCCATCAACTTGAAGAAATCTCTCTGGTGCCTTTTGACCTGCTCCTGTCTGGACTGGTGAACTCCCAGACCTGTTACATATGCAGATGTCCTCTTGGGCTTTGCTTTCCCCATAATCCTGAACATGACCTTTGCTTCTCTCTCTAATGTGTGATCCTGTGGGACTCTATGTTTTTTGAATACCATGTCTTCTTATTATTTAATTTGTCTCTTGTTCTCAAAGTGTCCATGCTTTCATTGCTTCTTGAATGAAGATACACGGAATTAAGCGGTTCACTTAACCATTCATTAGATTTCATTGAGCACTGGTTAAGAATTCTAGGAAGAAAATATTTTGTACATGTTCTATGTGCATGAGACACATCAGTGAGCAAAATTCAAGATCCCTGCTTCTGAGAACCTTATATTCCAGCAGAGAAGGTCTGAGGATAAAAATGCACCTAATGAATAAATGAATGATGTAGTATATTAGGAAGTGATACGTGTCAAAAAGAAAAGTAGAGAAGAATGAGATCAGACAGGTCTGCCCCTACCATCTGTGGAGCCTTGGAGAAAGAATTCAAGTCAGGAGCCATTTAATTGGCATCTTACTTGACTCATGTTATGTCTAGACCTACAGCTATACAAATTTAAGGGCAATATGAATCCTTTCATATTGTGAAATATTCTTCAGCTAACACTTGCAACCACTGTGAATATCTGCTGTGTGTGCATGTACCTTGGAACCACAAATTGGAATTCAAAGAGAAGCAAGGAAACAGATGTATAGCAATGCTAGAAAACGTTGCTTTCTTCTGTAAGAATCTATTGCATCCGTGCTATCTGAGGGAAAGGATTTGACAAGTTAATTAATTTGGGTCTTCCTTAAGTGTTTCTGCCGCTCAAATCCTGCCTGCACTCCAAAGCAGTGTCCCTCTTTGAAGTAGACAGTGGCCTAATCTGCAAACCTTTATGGCATTTAGACAAGAATTTCCTTTTATTTCAAGGACGTAGGGAAAGAGATGGAGAGACATTTGCCTTGGACCTGAATGGTGTTTAGTCATGAGAGTAGGTGATGATAGTTAGAGATAGTGCTGGGCTAGCCTGGAGGGCCGGGTTCTGACTAACAGAAGTATTCAGAAATTCTTCCATACTGTGTGTAGGTGTGTGTTCACAATAATGTTGGGCCCTGTGAACCTAAGGCCCAGGTTAGAGGACCTCTTGCCCGGATATCTGTGGAATATTAGGATTAGGAATGTTATTGTAGAATTAGAGGGAGTCAGGGTAAGCCTTGTCAACAAAAGACTTAATGAAGAAGCAGCAATTAGTCAAAATATTAATTTTGGGAAGAACATTTTATATAGAGAGAATAACTAGTACAGAGACTCTAAAGTATGTTTATAAATATAAATGTCTCTAGTGTAAACTGGCATTTAATTAATCGTTTGTGTATAGCATTCTAGGAAGACTTTTTTTTTTTTTTTTTTACAAATTTTGAAAAAATTTCTCCATTACCTCTACCTTCTATTATAGGTGTTGAAAAATAATATTCTGACTCTTGCATCTTTGTGAGTGAACTACTTTGATCTCTGTGGAACTTTATGTAGAGTCTTTTCTTGGCCTCCCTCCTTACTATATTCTTGGTGAGGATCTGCTTTCCTCCACTGTGCTGTGTATTCAGTGAAGATTCATTTATTTGATCGTGGTTCATTCCGCAAAGATTTATCAAGTGCCCTCTATGTGCCATGCATTATTCCATAAACAAAACAAAAGCTCCATCCCTTGTAAATCTTACAGTCCAGTAAAAGGAAAAGACCCTAACAAAATAAGTAAAACAGAGTGTTAAATGGTGATAAATGCCATGGAGAAAAATAAAATGGAAAAGATGGATAGGGAATTCTGGTGGATGGGGACTGGAGGGTGGTCTCCATTTTAAATGAGGTGATCAAGAAATGCCACACCAGGAAGCTCCCTCATTTAAGTCCTAAGGGAGCTAAGGAAGGGAGTGATGCTAAGAACTGAAAGAAAAGCATTCCAGGCTCCAATGTAAAGACTTGCAGGACAGAGTATGCCCAGTGTGATCCAGGACAATGATAGACCAATGTCACTGGAGCAAGGTGAGCAAAGGGGCTGGTAGCAGAGACGACATGTGAGAGGCAAGAGAAGTCAGAGCATGTACAGTCTTGAACAGATTTTGTTTTTTTACTTGAAGTGAATGAGAGACATTAAGCTAAATTCTGGTTTTATCTAAAGTTGGGATTTGAAAGTCATGGGTGTCCCTGAAGAAAGCAGTGTTGGTGGAGTTGCCGAGTCAAAGGCCCTGATGAGTGGATTCAGTAGAAAATGAGCTGGAGAAGTTAGAGCCAGAGGAATCAACTCTTTCTAGGTGTTTATAAATAGAAGAAGAGAAATGGGATGGTGACTCCAAAGAAGGTGAAGTTACGCTTATTTATTTATTTTTAAGTTGAAGGAGCTAATAGGAGGTTTTATACTAATTGCAAACTCATTGTCTTCCATTCTGGAAAATTGTCTTAAATTATTATTTTTGTCTTCATGATTTCCTTCCCTTCATTGTCTCTGCTTTTTTTTTTT
>NW_003852481.1:6674957-6680064 GCF_000181295.1 Otolemur garnettii | reverse complement strand
TGTTGTGTATTTCTCATGTAAACATCACATTATCCCATCATTTGGCAATGCTAAATTTGATCACTTGGATTAGGTAATGTCCTCCAGATCACTCTATTTTGAAGGTACTCATTATCTTTATACTTCAGAAGTAAATTGGTGGTGAGGGATAGGTGTTTCTTTGAAGAGTGTAACTATACAACTAATCTTTAACCCAATGGTTTTGACATCCACTGATGATTCTTGCCTGATGCAATTATTATATTCTAATTCTATCATCCTTTCTGCTCTAATTAGATGAATTTCTCCTATAATAAAGAGCTTCCTCCTCCCCACCATCATCCTACTTTTTTCTCCTGCTATTTGAGTATCACTATGAATTTATGGAGTTTTAAATTTAATATTATAGCTCATTACCTTCATTAGTTATTTTGATGCTCAAATTGTATGACACTTTTCTAATTGGAGCCCTTTCAATTTGGCTCCTGTACTCTTTGGATATATACCCTTCAGTCTTCCTGTTTCTCTTACTTTCTAGCATGGAAAATGGTCTAAACTGTAATTTCTCTGTCTCAGATCTGGAATAAGTCATTTCTTTAAGGAGTCTAAGCTTCTTTCAGTAAGGACTGGTATTTAAAAATTAAGTGCTGAGCATCAAGTTTTGTTACATGCCACTTTTTTGTATGTAAGAAAGGAGAAATAAAAGTGTTTCCTATATGTATGTGTGTTTGCTTATTTTGCAAAAAGAAACTTGATAAATTAAAAAAAAAATGAAAATGGCTCCCTATGGGAAGTAAGTGGGAATGGAGTGGAAGGATAACATGAGAGATGAGAGATGAAGCTTCTCTGGGGATATCTTTTAAGTTGCTGTGCTAGGTAGGAAACATAGTATAAAATTCTGAGTTTATGATGATATCTTCAATGGAAATCCAACACCACTCATTTTCAACATTTCATATTAGATTCTCCCTTCTCTTCAGTGAGAACCCCACAACCCAAAACATCTCTGTATTTACTCATTTACATAGTTACTATGCGCAATAAATATAGTGTACTAATACTGCCTCTAATGACAAACTTATGAAATAAAGTTTAAGATTTCTTTTTAAAAAAAAAAATCTTAGAATATATGTGTTCAAAAGCTACTTCAAAAATTCTTTTTCTGTGAGAAGTCATGTTACTGATTTCATACAGTTAGGTTTATTTACTTCTGCTTGGATTCCCTTTTAGAATTTTCTTTTTTTGTTGTTGCAGTTTTAATTTTGAATATGTAAAAGGGTTACATATGGTTCAACAGTCAAACCATATAAAATTTACCTTCAGAAAAGTCTTACCCCCATTTCCACCTCTTTCGCTCCATTCTCACCTCCCAATATAGATAACCTTTTTATTGATTTATGGTTTATCTCCCTTGGGTTTCATTTTGCGAAAATAAGCTCTTCTTTCTTTCACAAAAATGGTATTCTTATATGTGTAAATAATATATAATATATAAAATAACATATACCATATAAAAGCCTTACACTTAAAAAGTTAATTTTAACAATATATCCTAGAAATCATTCCATATCAGTTAATAGAGAGCTTCGTACTTTGTTACCTCTCTATAGTAATAAGCCGTTAGAGGACAGATTATAGTTTAATTATCTAGTTCAATCATTTCCAACCAGTGTGCTGTGAGAGGATCTTAGGTGGCTGAGAACATTTTTAAAGATCATTAATTAAATTATTTGTGAAAGAAATTTAAGTTCAAAGCACAATCAGTATATATTTTTAAAATTGTTCTTTTGATCAACATAATTTAAGTGTGCTATGGAAGTTTAATTATAGGTTCAAATGTGCCGTGAGATTTAAAAAATGTTGAAAAGCACTGATCTAGTCTTTTATAGCTAGATATTTAGATTGTTTCCAATATTTCACTATTACAAAAAATGCTTCAGTGCATAACTGTGTGCATATGTTGTTCAGTATTTGTAGAGAGGTATATTTTCTGTTCCTTTCTCTATCTCTTCTCTTTTTGGTATTCCCACTGTGCATATGTTATATATACATATATTTTAATTATCCCATAGTTCTTATTAGATTTTCTCTTCTTTTAAAATATTTTTTGCTCTCAATTTGGGAATTTGTATTGACATACCTTCAAAGACACTGATTCTTTCCTCACCCATAGCCAGTCTACTGATCAAAAGGCATTCTTCATTTCTGTTATTGGGTTTTTGATTTTGAGCATCCTTTGGATGCTAGCAAAAATCATTCTCTGATCTGTTTTATTCTTTCTTAGAATTTCCATCTCTCTGCTTACATTGCCCATCTGTTTGTTAATGGTGTCCATTTTTTTCCTTTAGAATCATGAGCATAATCATTATAGTTGTTTTAAATTCCTGGTCTTGTAATTCCAAAATTTCTGCCACACCTGAGTCTGGTTCTGAAGCATGTTCTGTCTCTTCAGCCTGTGCTTCCTGTTTCTTTAGACTGTGTTTTTGCTTTGTAATTTTTTTGTTGAGAACTGGACATGATGTCTCAGGTAAAAGTAAATAGGCCTTAAACTTTTATGTTTATTCGGCGAGGAGGTAGGCTGTGTTTACTGTTTGCTGGAGGTGACAAGGCTAAAATTTCCTCTGATGTTTCTGTTTTTTTGTCTCCCGCTATCTTTGGGTTTCCCTAGAGACATCTAAAATAAGATCTGAAGACCTGTGATTCTTTCAGTTGTTATTTCCTGGTGTTACACAGGGGCTCCATTGAAGTCCTCGTGAGGTGCCGGGTGAGGGGGAAATGCTCTAAAATTCTATTGTGAACAAAAATTCTCTGAACAGGAATTTAGAGGAAAGAGACTTTATACCAGGGAACAGTTTGTAAACCAGGGAGCAACAGCTTTTGGTGTAAAAAGAAGGTACTTTCCAGAGAATAAAGAGAGGTCTCAGGTTATGCAGCAAAAGCTCCCTGCTAGGTTCACCATCAGGTCTGTTTATATCCAAATGAGAGGTCGGAACTCACTTAGTTCTGGTCAGTCAGCATGGCTGAGTTCTGATGGGTTAATATAGCTGAATTCTCATTGGTTGATACAGCTGACCTCTGATTGGCTGGGGCAGGTAAGCGCTGATTGATTGGTTTCCAAGCCCCAAACCAGAAGTCTCTGTTAGATGTTTCTTTCAAAGGGACGTGTGTGTGTGTGTGTGTTGAGGGGATGATTTTCTGGCCACAGTTTGTCTTGGCACTGAAGCAGTAACTGGTTTGGCTTTATTGTAGAAAGGGAGGCCCTGTGATACTTTTACATGTTTCTGAGAACAGAGGTTATGTGACTGCTCCATCACCCAGCCCTGGCCGCCTGGTTCTGTTTTAACTTTGAGCACCTGGGTTAGCCACGGGGAGTCCATTCTGTCTGTGGCTGAGGGCATACTTTTAACACTATGATGAGGCCTCTGTCTTTTAGTGAGCCTGTGCCCTGGGCGTTGACCTTTACAAGTACTCAGCTTGTTTTTCCCCCTTTAGATGAGACAGAAAGGCTAAAGGGGGCTGAAGTTGGATACTTCCCTTCCCCCATGTGACTTAAACATTGGTAAAATATTTTTCTTTGAGGGCAGACCTTTGTTAAAAAGAAGATAAAGCTCTGAGTGTATTTCAAAAAGGTTACTTCTCCCCACTCCCTTCAGGAGACACAAAGAGATTTTTTCCTCTAGATTTTCACCCTGAGAAACTGTGGAGCTCCTGGAGGTTAAACTCATAACAGTGTGGAACCCCTTTATGAGTGGCTCCTAAGATACTCCTTTCCTCGAGCTGGACCAAATTCCCACCAGTTTTGCTGGCTCCAGTGGCTGTTTCTTCTCCCACTAGGCTATAATTGTCGGTATTTTCTTTTCTTCTCCAGTTTTCAGGGCAGTGGTTTAACCTTAATTCTCTGATGAACCTAAGACTTGTTGATTTTCAGTTTGTTCAGGGTTGTTTTTTTTTTTTCTTGTAAGGATGAACGTGATGACTTCTAAGCTTATTTATGTGTTGTACTGAAATCCAGAAGTTTATACACATTTTGAAGGTGTATCTTTAGAATAAAATCCTAGAAGTGGCATTAGAGTGGTAAGATATATACTGTTTTGTTTCATATTGCTGAATCCTCCTCCATTGGGTGGTATGTACTATTTTGCAATTCTACCAGCAATGTGTGAGAGTGTTGTTCTAACAGAATGTTGTTAAGCTTTTGATTCTTGGCAATCTAATAGTGAGAACTGGCATCACAATCTAGTTTTATTTTTCATTTCTCTTTTGATAAGTGAAGTTGAGGATTTTTCCAAGTTGAAAGGACATTTGAATGTTGTTTCCTGTGGACTCTCTGTTCATATATTTGCTCCATCCTCTACATTTCAAAAAAATCAGGTTTTGATGTTTTCCTCACAATTAAACAATATTTTATATGTTAAGTACATTAGTATGTGATATATTTTATAAGTTTGTAACTTTTTCCTTTTGAGTTTCCTTTTTCATTCTGGCCAGGCACAAGCTATTTGTGTATATTTAGTGTAAGTTATTTTTATTTTATCTGGGTTCAGAGTCATAGTTAGACTGTCTTTCTTGCATGTCGGTTATACAGAAATTCACCCATATTTTGAGTAATTGAATAGTTGAAATTTAGATCTTCGATCTATTTGAAGTTTATTTTGTTTTATTTTTTATTTCAAAATACTAAGGAGGTACAAATATTTTTGTCCCCTCGATATGTTGTATAATACTTAAGTCAGGGCTCTTCGTGTGCCCATCATGAGAGCAGAGTTCATTGTACCTGAGAACTAAGTTTGCACCCTTCACTCTCCCCTTGCTGGATTCCAATAACTTTTACATCTCTATGTGTCTCTAAGTTATTACAGGGTACATGTGGTGTTTAGATCTCAGTTATTAGAGAGTGCATGTGGTGTTTTCTTTTTCCATTTCTGACAGACTTCACATAGGAGAATGGTCTCTAATTCCATTCAAGTTGCTGCAAAAGACATCATTCATTTTTGTGGCTGAGTAGTATATACCACATTTTCTTAATCTACTCATAAGTTTTTTTTTTTTTTTTTTTTTTTGAGACAGAGCCTCAAGCTATCCCCCTGGGTAGAGTGCTATGGCATCACAGCTCACAGCAACCTCCAAC
>NW_003852481.1:6671764-6674383 GCF_000181295.1 Otolemur garnettii | reverse complement strand
ATTTTTCCATACACTTGTTGACCATTTATCTACTTTCTTTTGAAAGACTTCTGTTCATGTCTTTTGCCAACTTTTTAATAGGGTTGTTCATTTTTTCTTGCTAATTTGTTTGAGTTCTTTGTAGACTGTGGATAGATATTAGGCCTTTATAGTTTGCCACTATTTTCTCCCATTCTGTAGCTTGTCTATTTACTCTATCGATTATTTCCTTTGCTGTGCAGAAACTTTTTAATTTAATTAGGTCTCATTTATTTATTTCTGTTGCTTTTTGCCGTGTTAGCCATAAATTCTCTTCCTATGTTGATGTCTAGAAGTTTTTTCTATTTTCTTTGATAATTTTTGACGGTTCATGTCTATTCATCATGAATAGATTTTATATACAGGCAGTCCTCAAGTTATGAACAGCCAACTTGCATATAATTTGTACTTATGAATAGAGGCTATTCTGGTAAGTCCCTGAGTTACAAACATCTTGCTGATGTTCAACTCGCACTTATAAATGGAGGCTGTAAAAGGTGACAGATAAATGTACCTGTTCAAACTTACTTGAAAATTCAACTTAAGAACAAACCTATAGAGCCTATCTTATTTGTAACCCATGGACTGCCTGGATGGTGAGAGATAGGAGTCTTGTTTTATTCTTTTGCATGTGCCTATCCAGTTTTCCCAGTACTGATAGTTGAATAGGACTTTCTTTTTGCACTGAATGTTGTTATCTGCTTTGTCAAAATCTTTTGTGATAGTACCGTGCTGTTTTGGTTACGATAGCCTTGTATTATAATTCGAAGTCAGGTAATGTGATGCCTCCTTTCTTTTTTCTTTTTTTTTTTTATTGTAAACCAACAATTTATAGTTGTATAAACTTATGGAGTACACAGTGATGTTATAATCTATGAATACAATTTGGAATAATTAAATCAAACAAGTCAATATATCCATCACCTCAAATACTTAACATTTTTGTGGTAAGAACATTTGAAATTTACTGTAATATTAACTATAATTACCACATTCTGCAACAGAACTCAAAAAACAATGGAGCATTTTTCATAAGATTTTGCATCTTTGACCATCAATGAGATAAAATATAATTTTCAAAACACTTTCAAAAGATGAGTGTATTTACCTACATCTTCCAGGCCATAATAAAGCAAGCTGGTGAACAGAGTAATAATTCATGGTATTTCATGTTTAACAAACTGTTAATAGAGAAAGTTGGTTGAAGAACGGCATACCAACATTGTCTTATAAGAATTAGAACTGAGGGGCTCCATAATCATCTGGTATCCGTTCAATATTGTATCTGTGGTTAGAAATATACATGATAGGAACTCCAGGGATTTTTTGGATTCTTCGTTTAAGGTCTCAGTCAACTGCAGCCACGATGTAACATTTGTGCTGAGTTACTCTCTGTACTAAGCAGTCATCTGCATAGGTTCCTTTGTGTATGCAAGGTAATCGTTCAAATCTTGGATCCTTGGCAATCCTGAGGGTTACTCAATACTTCTGCCCCAATTTCTCAATCTCAGCCGTTACACAGTCAGTATACAAGGAATGCACTTGTCATACAGACAGTCCATCATTGACTGAACTAAGTCCAGTTTGGCTTTAATGGAAAAGTTGATAAAGTTGGTATCAACCAAGATGTGGTAAGGTGGGCCAAGTTGCGTACTATATTGGAAGAATAAGCATGAAGGGTGCTGGGGAACTTCTCTTTCCTTTAATGTGCTGGGATCTTTCTTTTCTCTCTTTTTAGGTTTCAATCTGTCCTTTTCTTTAAGCCTCTGATCCCTGAGACTAAGCATTCGCTTCATGTTGCATACTTCCTTGTTTTCTTTTGCTTCCCCATGCTCACACCACACTCTTGTTTCTTCCCTCCTTTCTTTTTTCTTAAGATTGCCTTGGCTATTGAGCTTTTGTTTGGTTTCAAATAAAGCATACAATTATTTTTTTTTTAGATCTATGAAATATGATGTTGATATTTTTATAAGGATTGTGTTGATTCTCTAAATAGGTTTGGACAGTATGGACATTTTAACAATGTTATTTCTACCAATCCATGAACAGATTATTTTTCTATTTTTTTGGTGTCATCTATGATTTCTTTCATCAATGTTTCATAATTTTTCTTGTAGAGATCTTTCATCTTCTTAATTAAGTATATTCCTAGGTATTTGATATTCTCTTCATTGTAAGTGGCAATGAGTTCTTGCTTTCCCTCTCAGCTTGACTATTACCTATGTATAGAAATGCTACTGATTTGTGTACATTAATTTATAACCTTTCAACTTACCCCATTTGAAGTTGGCTGTGGATTTGTCAAATATAGGCTTTCATAATTTTGAGGTATATTCCTTGTGTGCCTCATGTGTTGAGGCTTATTATCATGAAGGTGTGATGGATTTTACTAATACTTTTTCTGCATCTGTTGAAAGGATCATATGGTGGTTGTTTTCATTTTTATTTATGTGGTTGATCACATTTTTTGATTTATATATATGAAATCATCTTTGTATCCCAGGATGAAATCCACATGATTATGTTGAATTATATTCTTGATAGGCTATTGAATTGTTTGCTAATGTTTTGTTGAGAATTTTTGCTTCTTTCTCTCTCTCT
>NW_003852481.1:6668534-6671242 GCF_000181295.1 Otolemur garnettii | reverse complement strand
GGGATTTTTTTTTTTTTTTTTTTGAGATAGAGTCTCTGTCTGTCACCCTGGGTAGAATGCCATGGTGTCATCATATCTCACAGCAAGCTCAAGCTCTTAGACTCAAGCAATTCTCTTGCCTCAACCTCCTGAGCAGCTAGGACTATAGGCAATCATGGCTGGCTAGTTTTTCTATTTTTAGTAGAAACAGGGTCTTTCTCTTGCTTAGACTGCTGTCAAACTACTGAGCTCAAGCAATCACCTGCCTCGACCTCCTAGAGTGCTGGGATTATAGGTGGGAGCCACCGTGCCCAGCCTATTTAGGATTTCTATTTTTTCCTGATTCAGTCTTGAGAGGTTGTGTTTCTAGGAATTTATTCATTTCCTCTTCATTTTATAGTTTGTGCACATGGAGGTTTTGTATTATTCACAGGTGATATTTATATTTCTTTGGCATTAGTTGGCATATCTTCCTTTTTCATTTCTGATTCAGCTTATTTGAGTCCTTCCTCTTCTATTCATGGTTAATCTGGCTACTGGTCTATTGGTTTTACTAATGTCTTTAAAAAATAGCTTTTTTGCTTTGCTGAACCTTTTTGTTTGTTTTCTGTTTCAATTAATTCTTCTCTGAGCTTTGCTATTTCTTTGGGTTTGGTTTGCTCTTCTTTTTCTCTTCCTTGAGATGTGGCTTTAGGTGATTAATGTGTGATCTTTCTGTCCCTTCGATGTGTGCATATAAGACTATGAACTTTCTCTTTAGGCCTGCATTTGCAATATCCCATAGATTTTGATAACTTGTATTGCCTTTGTCATTCAGTTTAAAGGATCTTCTGAGTTTCATCTTAATTTCATTATTGATCTTAGGATTGTTCAGGAGCAAGCTGTTTAATTTCCATGATTCTGAGCAGATTTGAGCATTTCTCTTAGAATTGCTTCCTAGATTTATTACACTGTGGTCTGAGAAGATACGCCATTATGTTTTCAATTTTTTTGAATTTGTTAAGACTGGTTTTGTGGACTAAGATATAATCAGTCTTAGAGAATGTTCCATGTGCTGATGGTAATAATGTATATTCAATCATTTTTCTGTAGAATGTTCTGTAAATGTCTGTTTGTTCCATTTGTTCTAGAGTCCAATTTAAAACTAGTGTTTATTTATAGATTTTCTACTTCAGTGATCTTTCCAGCTCTCTTAGTAGTTGTTGAAGTCCCCAGAAATTATTATGCTACTCTTTTTTCTTTTTTGCTTTGATCTAATGAATTTGCTTTATGAATGTGGTAGATCCTATGTTAGGTGTTTATATATTTAGAATTGTTATGTCTTTGTCTTGAACTACTCCTTCTCTCATCATATAATGACCATCTTTTTCTTTTTACCATTTTTATTTAAAGTCTATTCTATCTGATATGAGAATGGCTACACCTGCTCACCTTTGGTTTCCTATACTTTTGGTTTGCTACACTTTTGGTTTCCACTTGCTTGGAATATTTTTTTCCATCCCTTACCTGAGTCTGTGTGAGTTCTTGTGAATTAGATGTGTTTCTTTGAGACAACATATACGTGATGTATGTTTTTTCATCCATTTAGCCAGTCAATGCCTTTTAATTGGTTATTAAGACTATTCAGATTCAGTGTTGGTATTGATATGTGGAATTCTGTTCCTGTCATCATATTGGATGATCAATTGTTTTTACCCCTCTTGTGCTATTGTTGTATAAGGGCTATGAGATTTAACTTTTGAGTATTTTTACACTGGTGGGTATCTTTTCTGCTGCTCCATGTATAAGGACATTCTGAGTATTTCTTGTAGGGTAGATCTAATAGGACAAATTCTCTTAGTGGTTGCTTGTCTAGAAAAGTCTTTACTTCTCCATCATTTATGAAACTTGGTTTTTCAGGATACATAATTTGTGGTTGGCAGTTGTTCTGTGTAAGAAGACTAGGAATGGTGCCCTAATTCCTTCTGGTTGTAAGGTCTCTGCTGAGAAGTCTGCTGTTAGCTGGATGGGTTTTCCTTCGTAGATTAATTATTGCTTTCATCTTACAGAATTTTCTTCTTCATTTTGACTTTGGCCAAGTTGATGACCATGCCTAAGAGATGGCTTATCTGCTATGAATCTTCCTGATATTTGATGAAGATCTTGTATCTGGATATCTGAAAGTCTGATAATGCCAGGGAAGTTTTCCTCAATAATTCCCTCAAATGAGTTTTCCATGCTTTTAGCTTTTTCTTCTCCTCCAGACATATTTCTCTATTGGGATGCTATAATTCCTATAGCGGTATGCTTCACATAGTTCCATATTTCTCTGAGTGATTGTTCATTATTCTCTATTCTTTTTTCTGCTGCTTTGACTAATGGCTTCAAGATCTGAAATTCTTTATTCTGCTTGATCAAGTCTGTTACTGAAACTTTCTGCTGTATTTTGAAATTCCCTAAATGACTGATTTCTTTAAGTTCTATTATATCCTCTTTCATGTCATCTAGCTTTTTAGTGACTTTTTCATTTTTTTATTGATGTCCTGAAATTTTTATTTTTTTTTTTCATTTTGGCTTCTTTCTGTTGAGTTTTAACATTCTCTTGAATCCCATTCATTTTATTTGCCATCAGTATTCTAAATTTCACTTCTGACATTTCAACAATTTCCTTTTGGCTGACGTTCATTGCTTTAGCTCCATTGTGATCCCTTGGGGATGTCAAACTAGCTTGTGTTTTCATGTTATCAGAG
>NW_003852481.1:6663654-6668285 GCF_000181295.1 Otolemur garnettii | reverse complement strand
TGATTGTCACAGTCCAAGATGGTACTGGATGATCTTTGTGCAGAGTGGTGGATTATAGCCCAGGCCACTATTAGAAGCTCAGAATAGGGCCTGGATGAGTCCCTCTCCATAAAAGCTGGCATTGAGGAAGATGTCTCTGCCTTTTCTCCCTGTGGTGGTGGTGGTGGCAGCTGTTTGAGTCTGACTAGGCATTAGTCTTGGGCACTAGGGCTGTGGGTGTTCTTGTCAATAGGTGCAATGGCAGGTCAAGGATAGTGGATCACCATCAGAGCATTGGATTGTGGGGACAGTTCCTTTTAGGAAACTGATGGGAACTGCCAGGGCAGGGCTGTGTGGCCCAGTGCCAGTACTGGAGCCTTGGGGGTAGGGCTGTGGTGTCTGATGGAAACAGGGGAGCCTCAGAGCCAGGTTCATGGGGTACATCAATGGTGCTAGAACCTTGAGATAGAGCTATGGAGCTCATTAGTAGAGCTAGACCCTTGGTGGCATGGCATGGGGCCCAGTGGCAGTAGGGAAGCCTCAGAGCCAAGTATGCAGGGCTCAGTGGTGGTGTTGGTGCCTGAGGGATGAGGCATGGGTCTCAGCATTAGTGAGGAAGGGCCACAGGGCCCAGCAGTGCTGCTGGAGCCTATTGTATTAGGCTGTATCGCTTGGTGATGGCTCTGGAGCCTTGGAAGAGAGGTGTGGGGCCCAGTGGCAGTGGGAAAGTCTCATATCTAGGGATATGGAGCCTGCTAGTAGTGCCTCAGAGGCAGGGCTGTGGGGCTAAGTGGCAGATGGGGAGACTCAGAACTGGGGCCATAGGGCCAGGCAGCAGTATAGAAACTGTGAGCACAGAGCTGTAGGGCAAATTTGTAGCCTGGTGATCATAGGGGTAAGGCCATGAGGCTTGGCCACTAGGCAGCCAGGGCTAGGGCTCTCCCTCTGCCCAGGTCTTATGGAGACAGTGGTCTCAGGGTTTCTCAGGTGGTATCTGTGGCACCTGTTTTGCTCAGATAACCTGTGGCATTAGGGGTGCTCAGCTCCTAGTAACAGGGTATGTGAGAGCATCTGCTTTTCCTTTGCCCTCCCCTGATGACCAGAGTGATGCAGAGGTGGCTGTAGCAAAAGTGCCCTATGTAGGCCTGGCACTCTGGACCTCAGAGCTCAGAATAGCATCTGTTGCAAATATTCTGGAACAGGAGCCTCCAGGTCCCTGCTGTGTCCAAACTCTGGTGTAGTATCACTGCACAGACACTAAGTAGCTCCCCATTCAGTCTGGAGGTCTGTGGTAGTGGATGGAGCCCCCTCATAGCTCAGGCTATAGTGCCTGCAGGGGTAGTGCAGAATCCCAGGGTCCTTTCCTTCCCCACATGTGGACACCTCCCTCAGGTATCCTCTGATTTTGCCAAGTGTATCATCCTGTCACTTTACTCTGAATGTCCTCCATCACTTCTCCATTGCTTCACAATGGTTTTTCCAAGAAGGCCCATACATAGGTGTGCATCTACCTACAACTTTCTTTTTTTTTGGCCAGGCTGGGTTTGAACCCACCAACTCTGGCATATGGGGCCAGCGCCTTACTCCTTTGAGCCACGGGCGCTACCCCACCTACAACTTTCAGTTCTCTCCTTGAGAGCAGTGCTCACAGGCTGTTTCTAGTCTACCATTTTGCCTATATCCACCTAGAGTATATTTTAATGTGTGGTCTAATTCTTTCTCCTTATCTATCTGTCTATCTATCTATCATCTATGTAAACAAATGAACATTTTGTTTTCTAAAAATAATTTATTAAACCTTTTATGGTAGTCATTTGAAATATCATCTTTTTATATACAATGTGAACTGTACACTTGGATTTACTGCATATTGCTTGATTTTTCTATTAATTTCCATTGGTCTGTCTATCTTTGCTCTATTTCCATAGTATTTTAATTACAGTGGTTTTGAGGTATGGTTCTATTGCTGGTATGACTTAGTCAGCTCTTCTCTTTTTTTTCAGCATTATTTTCCTTGTAGGCATTCTTACATATATGTTTTGTTTTGGAAGCAACTTGTCTAATTGCAGAATATAAAACTTAAAGATTTTTTTATTGAGATCGTATGAAATGTATATAACTTAGGAGAACCAACATTATTAATGCTGTTGAGTCATTAAATCTGTATTTGTTTCCTGTTAGTGCTGTAACAAATTACCACAAATTTAGTGCTTGAAACAACAAAAATTTGGCTCGACACCCATAGCATAGTGGTTACGGTGCCAGCCACATACACCGAGGTTGGCAGGTTTGAGCCCATCCCAGGTCAACTAAACAACAATGACAACTGCAACAAGAAAATAGCCGGGCGTTTTTGCAAGGGCCTGTAGTCCCAGCTACTTGGCAGGCTGAGGCAAGAGAATCAGAGTTTGAGCCCAAGAGTTTGAGGTTGCTGTGAACTGTGATGCCATAGCACTCTACTAAGGGCGACATAGTGAGACTCTGTCTCAAAAAAATTTTTTTATTATCTTACCATTTGGGGGATCAGAAGTCCAAAATAAGACTCATTAAAATCAAGGTGTCAGGGGAGTTGCACTGCTTCTTGAGACTTAGAGGAGAATCCTTTTTCTTCATTGTTGGCTTGTGGGCCCTTTCTCCATCCGTTAAACTGACAGCATAAGCATCTCAAGTCTTATTCTCTCTCTCCTTCTTCCTCCCTCCTTCTCTTTAACCTCTGCTTTTATAGATTTACTGGCTTTTCTGACTGTGTACCTCCTGCTTCCCTCTTCCATGTATAAGGATCTTTGTGATTACACTGGACCCACCCAGATAATCCAGGCTAATCTCTGCATCTGGTATCCTAAATGTAATTACATCTGCAAAGTCCCCTTTGCCGTGTAAGACCCTGTATTTACAGACCCTGACAGTTAGGACTTAGGCATCTTGTGTGGTAGTATATCAGGTCAGACCATTAAGTTTGTGAACATATCCTAGAAAAAGTGTTACATACCTCATTGCTGAATATGACTACCATCACCTTTGAGGGATTCCCCTTGAGAAGCTATGCACTGATGCCAGCACCTAGTCCACCCTTCACAGCAATTTTGGAACTCTTTTTCTGGAATGGCCATCATAGCTATCATCATATGAAACTCTGATAATTAAGTTTGTGAGGATTTTTGCATCTATGCTCATGAAGGATACTGGTCTGTAGTTTTCATTTTTTGTTGTTGTGGCCTTTCCTGGCTTTGGTATTAGGGTAATGCTGGTTTCACAGAATGAATTAGGGAGGATTTCCTTCTTCTGTAAATGTCTGCCGGGTCCATTTGTTCTAAACTCCCATTAAGTCTGATATTTTTTTGTTCATTTTTTGCCTAGACGATTTTGCTAGTTCTGTCAGTTGAGCACTGAAGTCCCAGGCTATTATAATGTTGCTGTTTATTTCTTTGCTTAGATTTATTTTTTATTTTTTTATTTTATTGAATGGTAACTATGTACATTAATGCACTTCTGGGGTACAGTGTGGTGTTTTCACACACAATCTGAAACACTTCCATCAAATTGGTTAACATAGTCTTCATGTCATTTTCTTAGTTGTTGTGTTACAACGTTCATATTCTACTCTTAGAAAGATTCACTTGTACCCTTGTAAGATAAACCACATCTTTGCTTAGATTTAATAGAATTTGTTTTATGGATTTGGGAGCTCCTATGTTAGGTGCATATATATTTATGATGTATCTTCATGTTGAATTGCTCCCTTTATCTTTATACAATGACTATCTTTTAAAAAAAATCATTATTAGTTTAAAGTCTGTTTTACATTACATGAGAATAGCTACTCCTGCCCACTTTGGGTTTTTGTAAATATTTGCATGAAATATTTGTTAGCCGAATGGATTTCATGGAGACAGCCTATATTTGGGTAGTATTTTTAATCCATTCAGTCAATCTGTATCTTTTGTGTGGAGCATTGTGTTCATTTACATTTAATGTTAATATTGATATGTGAGATACTCTTATGTTCAAGTTAAATGTTACCTATTGCTTTGTTGTTTCCTTTCTCTCTTTTATTATTTTATAAGAAGAGGGAGTTAAACTAAATTTCAGGTGTTTTTACACTAGTGATATCAACTATTCTGTTTTATGTAATGCTTTCCAGCACTTCCTATAGGGCAAGTCTAGTGGTGACAAAGTCCCTTAGTGTTTGCTTATCTGGGAGAGACTTTATTTCTCATTCTCATTCATATGCGAAACTTAGTTTTTTAGGATACAAAATTCCTGTCTGGAAGTTATTCTGTTTATTAAGACTGGAAGGTAATACCCCTTCTGACTTGTAAGATTTCTGACATTAGTCTGATAAGTTCTCCTTTGTAAGTTACTTGTTGCTTTCATCTTGCATATGGTAGGCATTTGCATATGGAGGACATTTTTGTCTTCACTTTGACTTTGGCCAGATCCATGACTATGTGCCTTGGTTATGTCCTCTCTGCCATGAATCTTCCCAATGTTAGATGACCTTCTTTTAGTTGGATGTCTAAATCTCTAGTGGGGAAGTTTTCCTCAATTATTCCCTCAAATAGGTTTTCTGTGCTTTTTACTTCTTCTTTTCCCTTGGGATACCTATGATTCTTGTATTTGTTTGCTTTGCAAGAGTGTCCAACTTTTTTTTT
>NW_003852481.1:6650291-6663506 GCF_000181295.1 Otolemur garnettii | reverse complement strand
CAGGCTGGATACCCCTTCCATAGTCCCACACTCAGAATGATTGTTCATTCTTCCTAGTTCTTTTTTCCTACATTTTTGACTCACTGGGTTAATTCAGAAATTTGGTCCTTAATCTCTAAAATTAATTCTTCTGTTTGGTCTAGCCTGTTGTTAAAGCTTTCTACTGTATTTTGAAGTTCTTTAAATGACTCATTTCTATAAATTCTATTATATCTTTTCTTATGTTATCTATCTCTTCAGTGAATTTTTCATTCATGTCCTGAATTATTTTGGGTTCTTTGTATTGGTTTTTAACATTCTCATTAATCCTGTTGATCTTACTTGTCATCTTTATTCTGAAGTCCATATGTGACATTTCAACATTTTCCTTTTTGTTATAGTCCATTGCTGGAGAACTATTGTGATCCTTTGGGGGTGTCAGAACAGCCTTTCTTTTTCATATTGCCAGAGTTCTTGTGCCAGTTCCTTTTTATCTTATACCTCTTCTGTCAGCTCAAGTCAGATGGCTTTGTAGTATACTTGTTCTTGTCTGCTGGGAACTCTCTTGCTCAGTGAATTGAGGGAGAGGGCTCTGGATGGCATGCTTGAGTCCTGCTTTGGAAGACTGATCAGGCTGAAGAGGGGAAGATGCACTGTAAGCCTTTAAGCCTCCTGCTCTTCTGTGTCTCTCTGTTTCCCTGTTGTCATCACAGATAGTTGACGTGCTACAATGGGAGTGATCATTCTAGCCAGGTCCAGTGGGCAGTGGTGTTTTTTGGCTCACAGCAGCTTAAGTGTTTTGCTTTCTTGGTCACCTGTTGGCAGGAGGATGAGTGGCACTCACTCATGGGACATATTAGAGCACCTCACCTTTTTGCTTCCTCTCTGGCCTGGAAAGGATGAGGGGGAAGCAGGAGCTATGGATATAACCCCAGAGTAGAAGTTGTGCTCTGATGCTAAGATCTCAAAATGCACTAGCTGCAGCACCTAGGGTTCATAAGCCAGTAGGAACCCACTGTTCCTTCTCTCCACAGCATTGCCAGTGCAGTCTCCAGTCAGCTTCCTGTGTCAGTCCATCAGCCTGTTCTGGTGGAGAGGCCCTGCTGCCACTCACATTACAATGCCCATGGGTGAAGTGTGGGGTCCTGAGATTCTGTATCCCTCTCCAAAAGGAAAGTACCCACACTTGGAGTTGCCCCACTTCCTCCTCCTTATTTGTGGAACCTCCTGTAACCTCTATTTTATTTCCAATGCTTTCTCTTAGATGATTTATCTGAAGGTGAATAATCATCCACCACTTTTAATCCTCTCAATGAAAGTGGCTTGTGCAGGCTACTTCTAGTCTGCCATCTTGGCCCATTCTGTGTTATTAACTTTTAACGCCTGTAGTCCTCGCCATATTTACATGGGCTTCTACTTTGGATTGTAAGACTTAAGTGACATCCTTTGCCTCCTTCTTACTGTATATAGATCAATAAATGAGTTTATTCTCTTTCCCTCATTTTTTTCCTTCTCTAACCATGTTAGTTGTTTTATTTTTGCTTTGTAACATTTATACACTATTTTGTACTCTTATCTCCACTATTGTTTTAGTTTTAGTTCTTCATTTAAGTATATTTAATGCCCATGATTCCCAGTCATCTACTGGTTGTTAAAACTATTCTGTAGTAAATCCTTCACAAAGTTTATAAACATTGTATTCCCTGACTTCTTGTAAGCTTAAAGTAAGTTTTCTAATACTATTCATAGTATGCATCATAGAGTTGATTGGTCTTGGTCAAATTTCATAGGTGTATGTTCTTAGTCATTATTTCTTTAAGTTTTTCTTATTCTCCATTTTCTCTTCTTGAATCTTCTGGTATTCTACTAATACTGCTGGCATTTCTTCATTCATCTTAAATATTCTCTTTGGTTTTTATTTCAATTTTTTTTTGTCTTTCAGTTTTAATACTGTCCTTTTTTACTTAACTTCCAGTTCATGAGTCCTTTTCTTGTTTATGTCCATACTGCTGTTAAGCCCATCCAAGGTATTCTTCATTTTAGATCTTGTATTTTCATTTTTACCTTTTTTTATTTAGTTCTGTTTTATAGTATCCATGTTTCTGTTAAAATGTTGCATGACTTCCTCCATCTTGTAAATATTTACATTGGATTTGTTAGCATTTTTATTATTGTGCTTTTAAAGTCCTTGTCTGTCCTCTGGGTCATCTCTGTGTCTGTTTCTGTTGACTATTTTCTCTCTTGACCATGTGTGTCCTTTTCATTCTTCCTTTTTTTTATTTTTGTAAGTTTTTATTTTTGGAACATTTTGTATAAATGATAAAGAGGAACTGAAGTAAATATAAACATATATATATAATTTTTTTTTCCAGAGAGGAGCATATTCTCTCTTTTCAAGAGCTGCAGTTGAACTGGGTCTGATCTTTGTCATGGTTTTAGTTTGATTCATTTCATCATTGACTTCAAATATTTTAAATATGAAATTAGGACATTTCTATCAATGATGCCTGAGCTTGAAGAACAGATATAAGCTTTCTGAGCTGTGGAATATCTATCCTTGATTTACAGAAAACCTGCCTATCTTTTGTGTCTCTGAGGAGCTTTCTTTGCTCATGAGTCCAGCTCCTTTTTTTTTTTTTTTGATCTTGTAGATATAGTTTTCAGCCTTATTGCTCCACCCTTGGGTCTTCTTAAGACAGAGATTCTTTCCTCTTTAAAGACCTGATAGATAGAGGGGGTCCTTTCAGCTCTTCTACCTCTTGCCAGTCTTTGGTAGTTGAAAACTTAAAGTGCTTTGGGGCCTTTTTTTCAGCTTTTCCTCTTCATTCCAATCTTCCTTTGGTTGCAATCTGGAGCGCCTGAGGTGCTTGTTATTTCAGCTCTTCTGCTTGCCTTCAGGCTAAGAGCCTAGAGTGCTGCTGTTACATGTTTCTCAGCTCTTCTGTTATCTCCCTTATCTTGATTTCAAATGGCATATGCCTTTGCATTTGGTGGCGGTCTTATCTGTCTCGTAGCAGACCTCTCTGAGCTTTCCTTTGTTCTTCCTTTGGAATATATTCTGTCCCTTGCTCTATGTTGGTGGCTCTTTAGGGTTCTAATCTATTATGACCATTAAAAGTTCTTTAGAATTTCCTTAGATGTTCTTCTTACCACATTTTGGTGAATTTCTACTATTTCTAACATTTCACTAAAGATAAAAGTAGCCTTCTTCTCTTCTATAAAGGAATCTTAGTTTTCTGGAATTTATTTCATTTTATGTTTTTGTGTTCTCCTTCTATGATGAGTTTTAAAATCTATGATTTTGTGGCTGATCTGGCCTGTTTTTATAGACTAAGAGTGATAATCTTACAAGATTCTATATTCAGACTAGAAATAGAAATCACAATTTTCTATATATTTTTTATTTCTAGCTTTAAAAAATTTTGTTTTCAAATATTCAAGCCAGAAAACTTCTTAAGAGACATATTAAAGTGTTTTAAATTTAGATAAATCTTAGATTCCAGAATGTAGAGTGAACACATTTATTTTTATTTAAATTTAAATAATATAAAACCACTTTTTAAATGATTTTAAAAGAATAAAATGACGAACACCTCTCCCCAGCATATACACACACATGAGTAAAATAGAAGGTTGTGGGAGTTCTACTTGCCAGAGAAAGATCCCAACACATTTCTATAAGATGGAAAACCAAAGAAGTCACGATGAGGAAGCAGTGGAGGAGGGAAGCTGAAGCTGAGAAAACCTGCCCAAATGGGTCTTCACAGTTAGGGAGTGAGTCTCCCATTCAATTCCCCAGAGCTTCTTCTGAAGGTGATTAGGGAGGCAGCAGAAATTACAGTGGAAACAGAGTTAAGGTGTAGGTGCATCATTATGACAGTTTTGAGATACAAAAAAAATCAGCAAACATACAATCTGTGTGAACAGAAACAAGTGAAGCCCTCACAGCAACACTGTTAAGCCAAACAAGTTGAAATTTGCATGGATGAGTCAGAAAGGATGCTGTCAACTGTGTTTCTTGGAAGTAAAATAACAGGCGATAACATAGTCTGTCTTAACACTGTCACAGTGATAGTGACCCATGGAATAGCTGACACACTGTGTACCATCCTTCTCTTTTCAACCTTCCCAAAGAAGTTTGCAGCATGATCCAGGCAACGAAAAAAAATCATACTTTTTTTTCCCTATAAAACTATCAGAACTAGGGCAACTGATGTAGTTGTGGGTACTCGGGGGAAAAAACTCCCTGTGTAGTAGTATTTAAAGTGTCAAAGATAATGACTATCTACCTGTTCAATCTCCTTAGGATGAAGGTTTATTCCAGTATGCCCAGCAAATTGCCACACTTTAAGTAATGAATGAGAAACCAAGTGTTTTGGTAATCTATTTATTGCTGCCTATCAGACAACTTTAAAAGTCAGTGTCTTAATAACAGTAACTTATTATCTCTCATGGGTCTCTACATAGTCTGGGCTTTCCAGTTGCTCAGTGGGGTCTCTCATGCAGTTACAATCAGATGGCAACTGGGGTTCCACTGGGTTGGGTGTCCAGGATGGCTTCTTACTCACATAACTAGTGCTCTGCTAATCCTTGGCCTTTTTCACTCTATGTGACTTGATTTATTCAGAGCATGGCAGTCTCAGGGTAATCACATTTGCTACACGGAGGCTGGTTTTTAAGAGAAAGAAAGCCTGAGATACTAAACCAGAAACTATCACAGTGCACTTCAGCCCTTTTCTATTGGTCAAAACAATCACAGGGTCTTTCCAGATTCTTTTTCCTTTGGGGAAAAAAAGGCCCCAAAGCACTTTTAAGTTTTCAACTACCAAAGACTGGCAAGGGGGATGACAGCCTCTACCTCTTGATGGAGGTATGTATTTACTACCTTCAAAAGAGCATGTGGGACGTAAGATATTGTTGTGGCCATCTTTGGAAAAGATCATCTCTCATGTTAATTATAACACTCCCTTGAGAAAGGTTGCATGAAAGACCAAGGAAAATAAATAGAAAATTAATGATCTTTGAGAAAATAAGGACAATTCAACAGGTGGAAAAGTCTTTAAAAACAAAACAGAACAAAATTTCAATACTTTATTAGTGTCTCTCAGGGAAATACAAGATAATATTACATCCACAGAAAAAAGAAATGTGTATTACAGGAAAGAAATGATTAGAAAATAGGAAAGAACTTTGGAAATTGAAAAAGTAAGTGCTGAGATAAAAGAAATAATAATAATGAAGGATTGGCTCAGCCTGGATAGAAATAAGCAGTTTTCTTTATTTCTTCTTGATGATTTTGTCTTCTCTGCCGAGAAAGAAGCAAATTTACATTTTGGCATTTATGTTAGAAGTTTAGTGTGAAAAACCCAAGTTAAATGACCCTGTATTTCCAATTTACTCATCTTATGTTTCAAGGGCCCTTATAGATTAGGGTTCTGGGCTTCTGTATTTGATGTCACTCCCATTCCTTCCCAGAGCTTGTTGAGTTAGGGAACCCCACTCAGTACTCTGAGATGGCCATAGTGAGATGTGTATGTTCATAAAATCAAGCTCTGTATCCATATAAAAATCAAGCTAAATGATATCAACAGCAAATAGCCCCGAGTAGGGAAAAGTCATGGGATGACCGTGGGCAGCCTTTGAAGTCTCGATAAAAGGGTATATAGGCCAGTCTAACACTCTGACCCAGTTGGTAAGAGAGAAAACAGCTATAGGCTGATTGTGAAATGTGTACTTTTTGATGCACATGTTGGGGGCACCATAACACCATAACATTTACATCCAGATATCACCCATTTGCCTTTAGAGAGTATATTACTTTCTTGTGGATGTGGTTACAAATTATCATAAACTTGATGGTTTAAAGCCACAGAAATTTATTCTCTCACAGTTCTACAGGCCAGAAGACAGAAATCCAATGTTGACAGAGCTGCACGTCCTCTTCAAGGAAGAATCATTCCTTGCTTATTCAGTTTCTGGTGGCTGTTGGCATCCCTTGGCTTGTGGCTGCAGCGCTCCAATCTCAGCCTCTATCTTTATTTATCTTCTGTATCTTCTCCCCTTCTCTCTGTGTTATCTTTTCCTCTGCTTTTCTCTTATAAGGACATTAGTCATTGGATTTAGGATCCACTTAGATAATCTGGGACAACCTTATCACAATATCCTCAACTTAGTTATGCAAGGTCCCTTGTTTTCCAAATAGGGTGACATTCAGTCTTTCAACTTACTTGTATAAGGTAGTAAGATAGGTTTTTATGATTGGAACATAGACATACCTTTTGGGGGGGTTGCTATTAATTCATGACAGAGAAGTCCCTTGAAACATGGAGACTTGAGATATTCTTATGAATTCCTTATGCAATTCCTGCTGACCCTAACCTGCTGTCTTAGCTTGACTCAAACTACCTGAACTTCTTGTGTATAACCACGTGCCTACATATCTGATCTTTTCTTGTAATCTAGAGCACCAGGGGAGGCAACCTGATGGGGAATTTAAAAGCTCCAGATCAAACCAGAAGGGCAAAATTTTGCTATCACTAAATGGGCTGTCCTCTCTGAAGATCTGTGTCCTTGCCTCACTATGCCAGATCGTTAAAATTTGGCTCTTAAGGCACTCCTCAGCAGGCTGAATCTGAGATGGGGATTTCTTCACTTAGCAAAGAGGATTAATATTTCATAACAAAAGGTAATTTATTCAATTGTATGCAAAAGAAGTAGTAGTAATAGCATGTATAACGTGTGCTTATTTTTGTCTATTGTATCATATGTTTAATTCTTATGAAAACACCAGTAGCTCTATTGAGTACCTTTTGGAGAACTTGACCACTTCCAGAATGAATTGAATTGTGTTAATTAAATACACTTGACTTTGATGAAACTGAAACCTGATAGGCTTTCAAGGAAATGAGGCTTAGCAAGCTTTAGTGAATTTTAATAGATAGTGGATAGGATTAAATACAGGATCAAGCGGCTCTGGTTTTCATCAATTGGAATGGCAAGAAGACACCAGCCACCCTGCCCACCTGGCAAGGAGATTTAAGAGTTCATATGACCAAGCAAAGAGTATGTCCCTAGTCCCCTAAAAGTTCTTTTTATGATCCTCGTCAAAAAAAGCTTAATTATCCCATATACAGGACTAATTTATTACAAATAAAAAAATGACATTTTTAATTATCGCAACAAGATGGAGCACAGAGCTAACAATGGAGATAAAACAGAACAGGAAAAAATATAAAGTCTTTAATTCAGAGTTAATTGCAAATGTGGGGTTGGGGATAGCTGGCTTTGCAGTTATTCACGTAAAACTAGGGCATCAGAATAATCACAGTCTCACACTTAACCAAGAATAATGAAACTGCATAAAATATTGACCTTGTCTTGGCTGTGGTAATAGAAGAATTTTTGCTCATAGTATGATCCAGTCACTGCTAAGATGAAGTTGGAAGCAAATTGCATGTTGGGTTACACATTTTGGAAGTCATGGGCGACTGGAGAACACTCCAACTAAAGTTTAGGGAGGGGCGTGGAAGCCATAACATATTAGGAATAGTTGGAAGGATGGGATATTTTTTCTGGAAAAGAGTAGATGTAGCTTAAGAAGGAAACAATACCTATTTCCAAATACATGTTGAGTATCCCTGATAGGAAATGTTTGGGACCTGAAGTGTTGGGGAGTGATTTGGGTTTTGGAATATTTGCATTACACTTACTGGCTCAACATACTTAATCCAAAAATACAAAAGCCATAATGCTCCAGTGAGCATTTCTTTTGAGCGTCAGGTCAGGGCTCAAAACCTTTTGGATTTTGGAGCATTTTGAATTTTCAAAGTAAGGATAATTAACCGGTATCATGGAAGCAACAGTTAAATATATTCTCTCTTACTCCAGAGAATAGATCCAAAAAATTATAGTGTATCCCTCAGCTCTTCTTTTGACATAGATAAGAGAAAAACAGCTTTAATTAGTTTAGGCATCCATCACAAAAAGCTTTCTCATTAAGGACATGGTTTCCAAAAGTTTCTAGGTTCCGAAAATTCTTCCCTAAACTCTTGTATGAAAAGTAATTCCAAAGAAGAGCTCTGGTTGGCCTGGCTTAAGCCATATGTTCACCTCCTGTTTAAACTGACCAAGAGTCCACTCTCTGTGGCTTCATGTAAGACAATGCCATTCCCATTCGGGACCCAGGTTGTAGGAGAGGGATGCAGTTGACTAGAAAAAATGACATCCTTTATGGAACACAGAGGTGGTGAGGAATAAGCAATTAATTGTCCATCACACAGAGAATTGTTTTGTGTAGATTAGTTTATGTAATGGAGAACCATTGTAAGGCTGAGGACTTTCCAAGCATTTATCCCAGGTAGCCCTTTAAGTGAACCTACAAGACAGCTTAACAACAGACTGCCAGGGACCCCAAGGAAATGGTGCCCTGCTGTGTATCCATCATTCACCGATCTGTCCCCTTGTCTCATCCTATCGGAACATCCTCTTGAGTCTGAAGTCTTCATCTCTCCCAGTTCCAACCCAGCATCTCCAGACTTTGATTCTGTTCACATTCACAGTTCACCTTGTTTAGTAGCGTCTCACCTGCAACCCGGTGGCCAGCCTCTGTCTTCACCCCTCCTCAAACTCCTCACCACCCCTGCTTCTCTTCTAGCTGTGTGAGTGGGTCCTTGGGTGGTCTCCTCACATGCATGTTCTGGTCAGTGCTCAGCCGTGGTTTTGGCGGCACCCTCCACAGGTGTCTGGAGTGCTCTCTGAGCAACTCTGTTCTCTCTGTTCTCTGCCTTTGAACTCCAGCTGCTACAGCCTCCCCATGGTCTAAGCTCTGCCTCCTCAACTCAGAAAGTTCTCTGAGCTGTGTCTGGACTCGCCTCCCCGTGCATGGAGTTAAATCTCTCTTTAGGCAGAAAGTGAGGGCAATCCTAGGGCCCACCTTTCTCCTTCCCACTACTCAGAGGTTGCTGTCCTTCCTTGTCTGATGTCTACTGTCTTGGAAACTGTTGTTTCACACATTTGGTTGTTCTAAATTATTTTTTTCTCGTGAGAAGGTAAATCTGCTCCTTGTTACTCCATATTGACTAGAAATGAAAGATCACAACCAAACATTAGTTATTTAAAAAAATATTCTTGAAGTCTGGCATATTCTCTTGCAGTCGCCTCTGCTCCTAGGCCTCTTGAGCTTAAAGTCAGAAGAAATTAGAAAATCACCCCTTTTTGCTAGTTAGTTCAAGCCATGAGACTGTATTTTCTCTAAGTGGAAGAAAGTTTCCTTTCAACTGACCACTTCATCTTTCCTTTGCTCCTGCTTCCCTCATTCCAAATAAGTTCTTTGAAATAAGCAATGTTTGCATGTGTTCACTGCTTACTCTAATCATAATAACTCCAGCCCAAAGGGTGAACCAGAGATTGTTTTCTTTAAAAAGCCTGGAGTTACAAAAAAAAAATGTCAGTTTTTATCAGAATAAAAATAAAATGTGTTATAGAGGCTCAAACAGTGGGAAAATAGTCATTATTTGCTGTGAACATTGTAATTGTGTGGACCATGTCAACTTTAATGGCAAAGAAAAAGTGACACCAGACATACGAGGGAGTGTGGGGAGAGAGACTACACGCCTTCTTCAATTCTTTCCTTCCACCCTGCCTTCACGTATGCATGGCTCGACAGAGCCAGGCTAAAACTTTCTTTTAACTATGACCACTGTTTCACCATAGGCAGGAAAATTATATCAAAACCCGACAAAAATGTTAATTACTTACCTTGTACTAAAATCAGTTTCTTAAAAGCATCTAATAAACGACAACTTCAGACAACTTTTAAATTTGGGGGTAATTTGAACTACACTTTGAATTAAGGGCTTGCTTTCCTGTGTAGATAAGAATCATTTGTAATTAGCACATCAATTACTTGTATGCAAATGACTATTTCTAAAGCAACAGTGAGTGGCTCATTAATTTAAATAGTCTCCTCATAAATCTGTTTTAACCTCGCTGTTATTTTTTTTTTAAAGTATATACAGCACTTATAAAAGTAAATTTCAGCTTAGGCCACTGATGAATTATCATAAATTGTAAGTGAGTAAGGTCCAAATTAATGAGGCTTTACTATAAATTCATCCAGGGGAAGAGTAGGCTGACTGTCCCGGGAGAGAGCAGATGTGCAGTTGGCAGGAAAGCCCCTGAGAAATGGTATTTATTGAAAGCTTTAAGGCACTCAGCTAAGTACTTTACATGCATGATCTCATTTAAGGCTCCCAACAACACAATGATTTAGGTGATGTTCCACATTTAGGGTGATAACACAAAAGCTCAACATGGCTTGATAATCTGACCCAGACGCAGCTGTAAGAAGTGGCCGTGCAGAGATTTAAACCTAGGTTTGCTGAGCGATGAGGTCCCTATCTTCACCATGGGGCATGTGGCATGTCTGGGCTACCCCTGTAACCCTCTCTCAGGCCACACATGCTGGCACTGTGTTTCCCTCTCTGCCTTCTCCCCCACACAGCAGCCCTCCCCGTTCTCCATCCATCCTGGCAGCCTCCTGGGACTTCATCTCTGGAGGCTCATTCAAGCCCCTTGCCAAAATGGAGACGCTAAATCAGTGGGGGTGATTGGCTGTGGAACACCACGGCAAGTGTTATGTCTTTTGTGAAAATGGCAGTTAGGCTTCTAAATAACAGCAATGGAGGGTATTGGAGACGGTTTGAAACGGAATTTTGTTGGCTGATTTATAACCAACTTTTGCAATGAAATTTAATAAATCTAGGAAGATGTGTGAGCCTTCTAGGGCTTGTTATAGGAATTGTTTGTAACTGATTTTTTTTTCCCCCCTAGAGAGCCTCGTATCAGTTTCCCCCCCCCCTGTATATTTCCTGTATTCTTGGAAAATGAGCTCTAGGAATGGGAGTTCTTGTCTAGCCTCCCTGTCTTGCTTGTTTCTGGACAGAGGCCAACATTTCATGTTAGTGGGGGGTCCCTCTTCTAAGGAAGGGGAGAGGTGTGGTAGAGCACGGGAGACTGGGACTCTAGTCTTTCCTGCCTTGATATGTGACGCTAGGCACCTCACTTACTTCTTTGAATTACAACCATAATCTGCCACCCTCTAGTCCATCCCACTCACCTCTGTCCCTGAACACCTTCAGAAGTAGTGAAGATGAACTTTTGGCTCAGCACAACCAACAGCCTCTCGCAGAATCCATCCCTGGTCATTCATTCATCCTACCTCTGTTTATTGAGGGACTGCTATACGCCAGGTACTGCCACAGACACTGGGCATACAGTGGTGAGCAAGGGAGACAAAGGTCCTCTTTGTGAAGCTATCCCCATAATGGGGTAAATAAACAAAAAACAAACACATAAACAAATTACTAAGATGATTTCAGTTACTAACAGGAGCCATGAGAAAGACAAGAGAAGAGTCATTGGGGTGATTGGGTAAAGTGGGTGGGCCTGATTTTATAGGCAGTGATCAGGAAAAGTCTCTCTAGCTTTGCATTGCAAGAACCCATGAGGCACAGGGAAGAGCTAGTGGGCCTGGGGTAGAAATCAAGATGTCACCCCCACGTCAAAAAACAAACAAACAAACAAAACCCACTGTGGCTAGCATATAGTAACAATAGTCCATTTTATGTAGGGTCTTATAGGCCATGGTTAATGTTTTGAATGTTATTCTGAATGCAGTGGATATTTTAGGTATTCAGGCCGCCTGGTGACGAATGAAGTGTCAAAGTGGTTGTTGTGCCTTAGATGAGAGGGGTCACTAGCTGGGATTGAGGTACACAGGGGCCATTGTAGTCATCACTCAGAGTCTGAAAAGGTTCAAGAGTTCTGGCTGAGAGATCTTACTGATGCATGAGGTTGGAGAGGTGAGGAGTGGAGAAGAATCACCTGGGATTCTCCACTAAAATATCCACGTATAACTCAGACCCATAAACAAACAAAACTCCTAAAATGCTATAGAAAACTAAGGCCTAGACCAACTTTCAGCAAATTGAGTAATTCTCTCCTTTCTCTTTCCTAACCATATTCAGAGTTTTGTTTAGGACCCTTCCTCAAGCAGATGTCACCTTCCCCTCTAGGGGTAGGTGATGGTTTGCCCGCATCACAGCTGTTTGAGACCTAAGCCAATTGGTGCATGGAATTTTCTTTGTCCTAGGAATTGGTTCAAAGGCAGACCAATCAGGGTGCAGCTTAGGATTTTTGTTTAATAATTGTAGGAGCTGATGCTCTTTGGTGTGGCTGCAGAGGATGAAGTGGGCAGCTCTGGATGCCCGGGAGCCATTTTGGGAGCCAGCCCAAGGAAGAAATTCGTCATTGAGGAAAGCAGAAGGGGAGAACCGTGGACATCTGGAGCCGAGCTCTGTTCAAAATGTCCCTGAAGTGCCTTGTTACAGTCAAAGTTGGTTTTACGTTATTTGCAACCTGAAGCGTCCCCAGTGATCCAAGCTGCTTGCATTGTCATCAAGATGCAAGAACACGACCTGCTTGAAATAGGGCCAGAAAGCCACTGGGAGAGAACAAGTTTGGGTGGAGATGATTACATAAGGGTATGTGCCAAAAAGGAAACAGGCTGACTTAAGGAAGGATTCTAAGGGCACAGAGCTGCTATGGAAGAATTAAAATCCCTTTAGAAGCAATGAAGAGCAGAACTGACTTTGTAGAAAATGGAAACAGTAACACTTGGAAAAAAGAAAAAAAACCTTTAAAAATATCCTCTACTGCAGAGCAGGCTTAAAGAGAATAGTATAGGTGGTCAGGACAGAGAACAGGGCTGAGCAGGTATCTTCAAGGTACAATCAACATCAAGTGCAATGCCCAAGGCAGTATTGAAGAAAACTTTCCAGAAATGAAGAACAGACTGAATCACAAGGCTCTTCCTCTGTCTCAGGAAGTGATAACGGAAAGTGCACCAGGCCACTTGGTTTCCTGTATGGAAAATGTCATTAACTCAAGAATATATATGTTGGCCTTTCCTTTATGTGTTAAGACAATTGAAAGTGCTCAGATGTTCAGGCTTATAAATTGCATAAAATTGGGGCAATAATAATAAGTCCCTTTTCTAGAATGCCTGTTTCATGTAGAATTATTTTGAATCCCGAAAGATATAATGACACAAAGCATTTGGAAAGGTGTCTTGCAGGTCTGTAGACTACAAGACTTGCTGTTGTTATTGATGATAATAATAATTATATTTCTACTTAGAAAAATCACTTGAAGATGTATACCATTTGATATAAAATG
>NW_003852481.1:6624394-6650162 GCF_000181295.1 Otolemur garnettii | reverse complement strand
TGATTCCATAATTATTTCAAAATAGCATATTTACATTTATTTCAATTTTTCTTTTCCCCTAGATTTATTGAGATATAAATGACAAATAAATTTGATTTATTTAAGGCATATAGTGTCATGATTTAATATACATATATATTGTGAAACACAACATCAAATTAGTTAACATACCTACTACTTTACATTACTTCTCCCCCCGCATTTTTTTTTTTTTTTTTTGTAATCAGAATTCTTAGCATCTATTCTCTTGGCAAATCTAAGTATACAATAAAGTGTTAAGTATGGTCACCGTGCTGTAACTTAGATCCCCAGAACTTATTCATCTTACAACTGAAGGCTTGTACTCCTTAACCAACATCTCCCCATTTCCAACCCCTCAAAAGCCCACATGACCACCATTCTACTCTCTGATACTGTGAATTCAATTTTTGAAAGTTTTTATATGTGAATAAGATCATATCATATTTGTCTTTCTCTGTCTGGGTTATTTCATCTGGCACAATGCCCTCCAGGCTCATCCGAGTTGTCACAAATCACAGATTTCCTTTTTTTCGAGGTTGAATAATATCCCACTGTATTTATCACATTTTCTTTATGCATTCGTCCCTTGACAGACACTAAGGTTTCTTCTATAATCTTGGCTGTTGTAAATAATGCTGCAATGAATATAGAGTACAGATGTCTCTTTGACATACTGATTTTATTTCTTTTGGATATATATAGCCAGCAATGGGATATATAACCCTATTTTAATTTTTTGAACAACCACCATACTGTTTTCCACAACAGCTGTACCAATGTGCATTCCCTCCAACAATGTGCAGACGTTCATTTTTCTCCTCATATTTACCAATACTTTTCACATGTGTCTCTTGTCTTTTTGATCATAGACATTCTAACAGGTATAGGTGATACATCATTGTAGTTTCACATTACCCTGATGAGTAATGAAGTTGGGCACCTTTTCATGTATCTGTTGGCTATTTTGTATATCAATTCAGGATTCAAGTCCTTTGCCCATTTTGAATATTTGATTTTTTTTTTTTTTAACTATTGAGTAGAATGAGTTCCTTAAATATTTTGGATATTAACCCCTTACATGGTTTGTCAATATTCTCTCCCAATCTCTAGGTTACCTTTTCATTTTTGTGAATGGTTTCCTTTGCTATGCAGAATCTTTTTAGTTTGATGTCGTTCCATTGTTGATTTTTGCTTTTATTGTCTGTGTTTTTGGAGTCATAGCTAAAAAAAAAAATCATTGTCAAGGCCAATGTCACAGACAGTTCCCCATATATGTTCTTCTAAGAGTTTTACAGTTTCAAGTCTTACATGTAAATCTCTAATCCATTTTAAGTCAGTTTTTATAAGTAGTGTAAGATGAGGGTCTCATTATTTTGCATATGGACATACACCTTTCCCATCATTATTTATTGAAGAGGTTGTCCTTTTCCCATTGCATATTTTCAGTGCCCTTAACAAATATTAATTCATATATGAGTGGATTTATTTCTGGGATCTCTTGTCTATTCCTTTGGTCTATGTGTCTGTTGTCATGTCACTGCTAGGCTATTTTGATTACTATAGTTTTGTAATATAGTTTCAAGTCAGGAGGTATGATGCCTCCGGCTTTATACTTCTTTTTCAAGATTGCTTTGCCTATTTGGAGCCTTCTGTTGCTCCATATGAATTTTTTACATGTTTCCTTAAAAAATACTGTTGGAGTTTTAATTGGGATTGCATTGACTCTATAGGGTATTTGGGGTACTGTAGATGTTTTAACAGTATTAATTCTTTCCATCCATGAACACAGAATATATTCCATTTATTGGAGTCTTCTTCAATTTCTTTTGTCAATGTTTTATAGTTTTCATTGTACAAATCTTTCACATCCTTGATTATTTATAAATGTTTTATTATTTTGGATGCTAGTATGAAAAGGATTATTTTCGTAATTTCTTTTTTGGATAGTTGTTAATATGTAGAAACACAAATGATTTTTGTATATTGATTTTATACCCGAGAACTTTACTGAATTCATTTATTAGCTTTAACAGTTTTTTGTGGAGTCTTTCTGGTTTTCTCTATGTTAGATCAACTCATCTATAAACAGACAAAATTTTACTTCTTTTTTCTCTGCTTTAGATTACTTTTATTTCTTTTTCTTACCTAATTGCTCCATTTAGAAGTTCCAGTACTATGTCAAATAGATGTGATGAAAGTGAGCACCCTTATCTCATTTTTGATCTTAGAGGAAATGCTTTCAACTTTTCATCATTGAGTATAATGTTAGCTGTGAGATTGTTATTATAGCTTTTATTATGTTGATGTACCTTTTCTTTGTATCCAATTTGTTAAAAGTTTTTATCATGAAAGAATAATGAGTTTTGTCAAATGGTTTTTCTACATATACAGAGACAATTACATGATTTTTATTCTTAGTTCTGTTCATGTGGTGTGTGTCATATTTATTGATTTACATATGTTTAACCATGCTTGCAGCTCAGAAATAAATCCCACTTGCTCATGGTGAATGATATTTTTAATGTACTGTTGAATTCAGTTTGCTAATATTTTGTGGAGAATTTTTGGTTCTATATTCATCAGGGATATTGGCCTATATACTTTTTAAATTTCAAAATATTAACAGGGTACAAATGTTTAGCTTTTATATTGCTTAAGTCAGAGCTATTAGAATACTCATCTCCTGAATAGTGTTCATTGTATCTGTTAGGTAGGTTTTTACAACCCTTCTCTTCTCCCCCCTCCCACCTTCTTGATTTCCAATGACTCTTATTACACTTCATGCCCATCAATTAGTTCAAAATTTTTAGAAAGTACATGTGATAATTCTTTTTACATTCCTGAGATGCTGCACTTACATGATGGTTTCTAGTTCCATTCAAATTGCTGCAAAAGACATTAATTCAGTTCTTTATATAGCTGAGTAATATTTCATGATATATACATGTATATACCACATTTTCTTTTTTTTTTCTTTTTTCTTTTTTTTTATTGAATGGTAACTATGTACATTAATGCACTTCTGGGGTACAGTGTGGGGTTTTCACATGCAATCTGAAATACTTCCATCAAACTGGTCAGCACAGCCTTCATGTCATTTTCTCAGTTATTGTTTTAAAACGTTCACATTCTACTCTTAGAAGGATTCACTTGTACCCCTATAAGATAAACCACCACATTTTCTTAATCCATTCATGAATTGATGGGCACTTGGGTTGGTTCCACATCTTTGCAATTATCAATTATGCTGCAATAAACATTTTAGTGCAGGTGTCTTTTTTGGTTAAATGACTTGTTTTCATCTGGATAGACGCCCACTAATGGGATTGCGAGTTGAATGATAAGTCAATACTCATTTCTTTGAGGAATCTCCATACTGTTTTCCATAGAGGTTGTACTAATCTGCAGTCCCACCAACAGCATTTAAGCATTCCTTTTGTTGCATGCATGCCAGCATCTATTGTTTCTTGATTTTTTAATAAAAGCCATTCTAACAAGAGTAAGATAATATTTCACTGTCCTTTTAATTTGCATTTCTCTGATGATTCGTGATGTTAAGCATATTTTTCATAAGTTCATTGACCATTTGTCTTCTTTTGAAAAGCTTCTGTTCATGTTTTTTGCCCATTTTTCAATGGAATTTTTTTCCTTGCTAATTTGTTTGAGCTCTTTGTATATTCTTGTTATTAGCCCTTTTCAGATACATAATTTGAAAATATTTTCTCCCATTCTGTGGATTTTCTATTACCTGTTGATTATTACTTAGCTGTGCTTTTTAATTAAATCAGGCCCTATTTATTTATTTTTGTTATTGCTATATTGTCTTTGGAACTTAGACATGATTTCTTTACCTAGACTGAGATCTAGAAGAGTTTTTCCTACATTTTTTCTAGAATGTTTATGGACTCATGCCTTGCAATGAAATCTTTTGTTCATCCAGAATAAATTTTTGAAAATAGTGAGTGGCATGCTGTTGAATTTGGGTTGCTAGTAATTTTGCAGCTGTGTTCATAAGGGATATGATCTGTAGCTTTGTTTTGTTTTGTTGTTGTATCCTTTCCTGGCTTTAGTATCAAGGTGACAGCGGTTTCATAGAATAAGTTAGGGGGGATTTCCTTCTTCTTGATGTCATGAAATAATTTCTGTAGTGTGAGTAGCAGCTCTTCTTTGAAGATCTGGTAGAATTCAGCTAGGAATGCATCTGGTCTGGGGCTTTTTTTGTTGTTTGGAAAGTTTTTATTACTGCTTCAATCTTGCTGCTCACTATTGATTTGTTCAGGAGTTCTGTTGCCTCTTGGCTGAGTCTTGGGAGATTTTGTGCTTCCAGGAATTTGTCCACTTCCTTTACATTTTCTAGTTTATGTGTTTTTTTAGTATTCACAGATAATTTTTTTTATTTCTGTAATATCTATTTTCCGATTTCTGATTGAGCTTATTTGGGTCCTTTCTCTTCTATTTCTGGTTAATCTAAGAAGAGGTCTATCAATTTTGTTTATCTTTTCAAAGAACAAACATTTTGTTTCATTAATCCTTTGTATTTTTTTTTTTTTTTGGTCTGTTTTCCATTTTGTTTTGTTCTGTTCTGAGCTTTGTTATTTCTTTGCTCCTCCTGGCTATGAGTTTGATTTGCCCTTTTTTTTCTAGTTCCTTGAGATGAGACATTTGGTTGTTAATTTGTGATCTTTCTGTCTTTTTGATGTACACATGTAAGGAATTTTACCCTTAGGACTACTTTTGCTGAGTCCCATAGATTATAATAGCTTATGTCCTCTTTGTCATTCAGTTTGAGGAATCTTTTGATTTTCATCTTAATTTCATCATTGACCCCAGAATTAGCAGCAAATTGTTTTATTTCCATGACTTTGTGCAGATTGGAGTATTTCTTTTTGGAATTGACTTTTAGTTTTATTCCATTGTGGTTTGAGAATATATATAGTATAATATATACTATATTATGAATTTTTTTTAAATCATTGAAACATGTTTTGTGGCCTAAGATATGATCAATCTGTCTTGGCGCCTATAGCTCAGTGGTTAGGGTACTGGCCAGATGCACTAAGGCTGCTAAACAACATGATGACAACAAAAAAAAAATAGCCAGGCTTTGTGGCAGGTACCTGTGGTCCCAGCTTATTGAGAGGCTGAGGCAAGAGAATTGCAAGAGAATTGCTTAAGCCCAAGAGTTTGAGGTTGTTGTGAGCTGTAAGCTGTGACACCTTGTGACACCAAGGGCAACATAGTGAGAGTCTGTCTCAAAAAAAAAAAAGAAAGAAAGAAAGAAAGAAAGAAAAAGATATGATCAATCTTAGAGAATGTCCCATGTAATGATTAGAAGAATATATGTTCAGTATTTTTTGGATGATGTTTTTGTAGGATGTTTTATAAATGTAAATAGGAAGTTTTGTAAATGTCTCTGTGTTTAGAGTCTCATTGAAGTCCAGTGTTTCTTTATTTGTTATCCATTTTAATGATCTGTCTAGCTCTGTCAGGGGTGTGTTGAAGTCCCTAGCAATTATAATGGTACTATTTGTCTCTTTGTTTAGATCTAGTAGAATTGGTTTTATAAATCTGGGAGCTTCTGTGATAGGTGCATATATATTTAAGATTGTTATGTCTTGTTGAATCACTTCCTTTCCCATTTCTTTTCTTACAATTATTGATTTAAAGTCTGTATTATCTGATATGAGAATGTCTATACCTGCTCTCTTTTGGTTTCTGTTTGTGTGGCATATTATTTTTTTCTATTCCTTCACCTTGAACCTGTGTTAGTCTTTGTGGGTTAGCTGTGTTTCCTGGAGACAGCAGATACTTGGATTGTGGGGTTTTTTAAAATCCATTTATCCATTCTATTTCTTTTGAGTGGAACATTCAGACTGTTAGTGTTGAGTGATATTATTGCTATGTGGGATGCTATTCTGTTCATCATGCTGGGTATAGCTTACTACTTTGTTTTCCTTCTTGTGCTATTGTTTTATATGGGCTGTGTGCTTTCACTTTTGGATGATTTTATGCTGGTGGGTTTTTATTGTGCTGATCCATGTACAAAGCAGTTTTGAGTATTTCCTGCTGGGTAGGTCTGGTCATGACAAATTCCTTCAGCGTTTGCTTTTCTGGGAAAGTCTTTATTTTTCTATCAATTATGAAACTTAGTTTTGCAGGATACACAATTCTAGGTTGGCAGTTGTTCTGTTTAAAAAGACTGAATATGGATCTGCAATTCCTTCTGACTGAGAAGTCTGTCATTAGCCTGATGGCTTTTTATTTTTTATTTTTTAATTTTTAAATTTTTTTGTGAGTTAGCTATTGGTTTCATCTTGCTATGTTAGCATTTTATTCTTCATTTTGACTTTCACAAGATTGATTACAATGTATCTTGGAGATGTCCTATTTTCTATGAACCTTTCAAGTTTTCAATGGCTATCTTTTATCTGCATGTCATAATTTCTGGCAATACAAGTGAAGTTTTCCTCAATAATTCCCTTGAACAGATTTCCCACGCTTTTTGCTCTTTCTTGTTCTCCCTCAGGGACACCCATAATTCACATGTTAGTTTACTTGGCATAGTCTCATATTTCTTTGAGTGATTTCTCAGTCTTTTTTATTATCTTTTGTGCATCTTTGAATGACTGGGTTACTTCAAGAACCTTGTCTTCAAGCTCTGAGATTCTTTCTTCTGCTTGGTTTAATCTGTTGTTGAAGATTTCTGCTTTGATTTGAAATTCCTCATCTAAATTCTTTCATGTCTTTAAGCTCTATTACATTCTTTCTTATGTTATCTAGCTTTTTAGTGAATTTTTCATTTTTATAAAATGAAATATTTTAATGAAATTTTTTTGGCTTCTTTTTGTTGGTTTTCAATTTTCTCCTCAATTCCATTCGTCTTATTTGCCATCTATATTCTGAATTTCATTTCTGTTATTTTGATAATTTCCTTTTGGTTGGAGTATTTCATTTCTGTTATTTTGATAATTTCCTTTTGGTTGGAGTCCACTGCTGTAGCTTCTTGTCATCTCTTGGGGTGTCAAACTATTTTTTTTTCATGTTTCCAGAGTTTTTTTGCTGGTTTCTTTTCATCTTAATCCTCTTCTTTGGTTCAGGCTTAATATAGTTGCAGGGTACCTGTTCTTCTTTGCTGGGAATTCTTCTGTTTGGTTAGAAGAAAGGAAGTGTCCTTAAATGGTGCTTTTGTGCCATACTGTGGAATGTTGACCTGGCCAGGGATGGACATTTGCACTAGAAACCTATAATGGAGCTGTCCTATTTTGTCCTGTTCACCTGTGATTTCCACAGTTCAGGCCAATGCTGGATGATCTTTGTGTGGGTTAGTGGGTTGTTTCTCAGATCATTGAATTGGTGGCTGGGTGAGTCCCTTCCCCAGGGAGGCTGGCGTTGTGGGAGACTGCTCTGTCCCAAGTGTCCCTCCAGAGGTGACAATGTCAGCTGTGTAAGGCTATCTAGGCAGCAGTTGTGTGTGTCATGTGCAGTTTTTCAAACCAGGTTCAGGTATAATGGCAGCCCAAGGCTGGGGCTTTCTTGGTGGAGTATTGGACCTCAGGGAAGTTCTTCCAGACCACTGGCAGTGGTGGAGGCTCAGGAGTGGTATCTCTGAGTGAAAGTACAACTCTGGAATCTTGGGGACAGTGTTGTATGTAGGTCTGTCATATGCTCTGGAGCCACAGGCTGGAGCCTCAGGCCTAGGTGCAGCAAGAGGCCCAGGGACAGTGGCTCCTACACACTTGGGGTTTTCCCCCCATCTAGGTTCTGCTAAAGCAGTTCGTCAAGGCTTCTTAGGTGGTGCCTGGAGCACCTCATCTGCTCAGATCCTGCACTGGTCTGGTGGGAGAAAGGCACTCAGTCCCTAGTCACGGTGTATGGCATGGGGGAGCATCCACTCTACCCACTTCCTCCTCAGCCCAGCAGGGACAATGTAAAGGCTTCAGCAGCAAAGCTGAGTCTAGTGTAGACATATGTAGTCCTGTGCAGACCTGTACCATGCACCTGAGAGCTTAGGATGGTGTCAGCTGTGGAAACCTGGGATCTGCAGCCATCAGGTTCCTGCTGCACCTGCTCTCTGATACAATGTTTCTGCACAGACACTAAGCAGCTTCCTGATTAGTCCAGAGATCTTCAGTGGTGGAGGGAACCCTATCCCAATTGGGCCACAATGCGTATGGAGTAAGCATGGAGCCCCAGGGCTCTATCCTCTGACCTTCTTCACTGTCTTCCCAGTCCCTCTCCTAATTCTTTCTTCTTGTGTTCTTATCTGACTTTGGTATCAGGATAATTCTGGCCTCATAAACTAAGTTTAGGAATGTTCCCTCCTCTCAAATTTTGTAAGTTTGAGAACTGTCATTAATTCTTTTTTGAGTGTTCAGTGGAATTCACTAGTGAAATAATCAGGTCCTAAGCTTTTCTTTGTTGGGAGGTTTTTACTATTGATTCAGTCTTTCTACTTATTATTGGTCTGTTCAGATTTTTCATTTCTTCATGATTCAGTCTTGGTTGGCTGTATGTTTCTAGGAATTTATTTCATCTAGGTTATCCAATTTGTTGGCAGATATTAAATAATTGATCATAGTAGTCCCATGATCCTTTGTATTTCTGTGGTATCAGTTGTGAAGTGTCCTCTTTCAGTTATATTTATTTGAGTCATCTCTCTTTTTTAGTTGGTTAGTTTAGCTAAAAGTTTGCAAATTTATCTTTTCAGAACAACAACTATTGGTTTTGTTGATCTTTTCTGATATTTTTCTATTGTTTATTTCATTTATTTCTGCTCTAATCTTTATTATTTTCTTCCTTCTGCTAACTTTAGGTTTGGTTTGTTCTGTTTAAAATTTATTGAGGTATAAAGTTAGGTTGTAAAAAAATCTTTCTCTTTTATTAATGTTTGCATTTATAGCTGTAAACTTTCCTCTTAAAACTCCTTTGATGCGTCCCACAAGCTTTGGTATGGTGTGCTTCCATTTTTGTTTTTCTGAAGTTTTTTGTTGTTGTTGTTTGTTTGTATTTTTAATTTTCCTCTTAGTTTCTTCTTTTTACGCATTTTTTATTTAGGGTATGTTGTATGATTTCCATGCTTTAAAATTTTCAAGTTTTCCTCCCATTGTTGATTTCTTGTTTCATACCACTGTGGTTGGAAGAAATATTTGATATGATTTCAATCTTCTTGAATTTGGTAAGACCTGTTTTGTGGTCTAGTATGTGTTCTGTTCCAGACAATGTTCTGTTTGCATTTGAGAAGAATGTTCATTTTGCCTCTGTTGGATGGATTTCAGTCTTTCAACAAGTTGACCAATTGATTGTTTTCTCTGAAATAAAGATTCTCAAACTGGGGACTTTCTTGTGAATAATTTCAACTTTCAAGAAACATCTAATCTTTGTGATATATAAACTATCCCAAGATATCAAACCTGATCAATATAGCTTTACCTGGTTCGGTTTATGAGGCTACTGAGGAGCAACTGTCACGCTGCATGTGGCAGTGTCTTTAGGTGTATGGACAGAAATTGAATTGCTGTGCCAAGCATTTGTCATCTTAATTTTCTGTCAGTCACCAACTTTATCTCCTCAGAACAAGATAGCTATGAATAATGACATATTTGACAATGACTTTTTTCTTTTCTTTTTAAAAAATTCCTAGCTAATTGTTTTAGAATATCTATGATATCTCTAATTCTTTCAATAAAAAAATCAGATCATGGTCTATATAAACTTTAAATAAGTTGGGGTCTTCAGAGTGCATTTCCATCTTGATGCATCAAATTATCAATTACACATATGGGATAAGAGTATCCGCCATATCTTGTGGGAGTAAGTGCATGGCATGGAAGGAGACTAAAGAAGCTACTAGAATAACTTAAAAATCACTACTAGTTTTGCCTTTCTGAGTTCACTCTGGCTTCAGTTGTTCAACTTTCCCAGCATGGTGAATGGCTCATGATCCATAACATTTCTTATGACTCATACAAATAGTTCTCACTATTGTTTGATTTAGCACAGCATTTCATGGGCTAAAGGGATGGATCCTGGTTTCCAGACAGCCTAATACTGACGGAACAAAGGTGTAAGTAAAGGAGGAGCAGGTGTTGGTTTTAGAGAATGACTCTCTAACAAGAGAGCTGCGGCTATGTTGTATCAAGACCACCAGTGCCTTATTTCCAGTTCCTAACTTCTCCTAGCACAGTCATTGAGGTAGCCTGAATATCATGTTTTTGAAATCTGAAATATCCTAACAAATACCAAGGATTACTTTTTGCAAGTTGAATGCTTTGCCCTATAGAAAGATCTCATCCATATCAATACTGGTATTGGAGATAGATGTTCTTTTACTCTCTTCAACACAGAATATTAACATTTTAAATATGATGCCATCTTCAATAGAATAAACTTGGGTTTTGTTCATATGTTTTTAAAAAATATTAAAAATGAATTCAATATTCAGAAAATAAAACTAAACAACATCAGTATACCTACCATAAGAATTTTAAGTATTTTTTGCTTAAATTTTTTAAAGAAATAGAACATTATAGATAAAACTACTATTTATTTTTTCTCTATTGATTTCTTACCATCCCTCTTAGAGAAAACCTCTATTGTGAATTTTCTTCACATTCTTCTGGTTCTTGTCTTTATGCTTTTTCTATTAAAAGTATATTAATAAAAAATAAAGACAGTATTGGTTTGGGATTTAGACATTTGTATAAATAAATCTTTTATATTGTACATATTTATGTTATACTTTTGATATTTTCATGTCAATGCATATATAGATCCAGCTCGTTTTTTAAACAATTGTATTTTATTGTATGTGATTATACCTCAATTTATTCCTTTATTGATGAATGTTTAGTTTTTCTCCCTAATTTTTTTACCATACCAGGTGCTGTTGCAACGAATATCCTTGCATGCGTGTGTGGCACTGTTTGGGGGGTTACGGGAATTGCTGCCCTATAGAATATATATACTTTTCAGCTTTACTAGTTATTGGCAAACTGTTCTCCAAAGTTATTGCACCAAAAACGCAATCACCAGCAGTAATCTCAAGAGTTGTGCTTCTTTTTGCCTCATCTTCCTCTCCAGGCTTTCTCCTCCACATCTGTATCCATCCCTGATGGCTCTTCTGTATTGACTTGAGGCTTCTGCTCACTCATGGGTTGTGATTATACCATCTTCACACTTATTTCATCTTGGTTTCAATGTCACTTTCAGAAAAACCTGACTGATTGGGTCCATCTGTACTTTGCAATAACTCTTACCACATTTGTCATTAATAAACAGCTGTATATTTGTTTAATATTTATCTCTCCTATTAGACTTTATGCCTTGATTAAGACTTTTCTGCCTAAGTTATTTGACTATCTCCAGTACCCTCTCCATACTTGGTAAGTTGTTAAAGAAATCAATGCATTCAAGTGTCTTTATAATAAGTGGAAACCTAATAAACACATGTATATGTAAAAAAAAAAAATTAATGCATTCAAACCCCCTAAAATGACTCCAACTTTCCTGCCCAGTCACCCATCACTATGAGGTGCCTCTGATGGACAGAGTGACATGGAAGGACAGTCCAGTGCTGTGATTATGTAAGAACAGGAGTTTGAGAGCCAGAGAGACCCAGGTTTGAGTCATGGATCGGCAATGAATTAAATGTATATGCTGAGAGAGTTACTGAAACTTTCTACATAATAGTTTCAGTCTTAAAATGGGGGGGCTAATAGTATTACGTGTATCATAAGGTTGTTATAAGAATTGAATGATATAGCACAGATAAAGCACTTAGTATGGTACCAAATACGTATTACGTATGAAACAAACATTAGCTATCAAGATAGGAGCAAGCAATTTACAGGGGAAGAAACTCTAGAGGTTAATAAGCATAGAAAGAGATGTTGAAATTAATTAGTGATCAAAGAAATTCAAATTAGAGCAACAATGACACATTACTTTAAACCTATTAGACTGGCACAATTAGGATAATTCCAAGTGTTAGTGGGAAGGTAGAATGATCAGAGCCCTCATGCACAGCTGCAAGACTACAGAGGGGTACAGCCATTCTGGAGAACAATCTGGGTGTGCTTAGGCAGATTATATGCAAGCGTACTCTTACGTCCAGCAATGCCACCTCTGGAATGTATCCAAGATATTTTCTCACATGGTTCCATAAGAAGACACGTGAAGATGCCTATTATGATGCTATTTGTGGTAGAGGAAGTTGAAGGCAAGCTCAGTGCTCATTGTTGGGGGTGTGGGCAGATAGCGTGAGGCAGATTCACCCCACAGAATACCAGGCAGCAATTGAGAGCAGCAAATTGAATAGATTTGCAGTGTTTAGTAAAAAAAAAAAAAAAAAGACAGATAAAGAAGATGAGATGTGATGAAATACACGTTTCAAGTGACATAAAGACTGAAAAGATCTTTAGTAAACACAAAAGTCTGGCTGCCTGAGAGGTTGAACTGGAATAAAGTGAGGGATTAGAATAATAAGAGAAAAACTTAAAAATTAACACAAGTGGCCCTACACAGATGGATGATATGCCATACCCTAAGGACTATGTTTAAATCCATTCTCTACACCTGAAATACTAACAAACAAAATTGCAAGAGTGATAGCCCAGCAGCGTCATGCAATAAAAGCGAGATGACCTATGAGAGATAGAAGTTCACATGAAAGTGTAAGAGATCCATGAATTTCCTCCCCTACCCCCAACAAAGCTCGTGAAAATTATTTCACAAAGTGATCGTAAAGAAATCTCTGGAAATGCCCCTAATGGCATACAGCAAATGAAAGAAACATTTTTTCAAAAATATCTACTAAATTCAGAAAAAGTGAGAGTCTTGATATTTGAACCAAGATGTACCCCTCCCTCTCTCCTAGCCCAAAGAGACAGGAACTCTACTCTAGACTGGTACAGCCTAGAACTAAGAGCTCTTCTCCCTACAGTTCCCAGCCCTGTCCCCAGCTACATGTGGCTGAAGCTCAATTCAGCCTACATCATCCTTAATTTAAAGACTAGATGGACAAAAAGTGAGACCCCATCTCTACTAAAAATAGAAAAACAGAGGCAAGAGGATCAGTTGAGCCCAAGAGTTGGAGGTTGTTGTGAGCTATGATGCCATGGCACTATACCCAGGGCAACAACTTGAGACTCTGTCTCCAAAAAATTAAAAAAAAAAAAGAATGAATGGAATAATGAATATTCTTGATGCTTCTGTGTACAAGGTACTATTCTGGGTGCTGGAGATAAGCAGGAAGGGAGGAAGACAAAATCTCTGATTCTGTGGAACTTATGCTTTCAATGGGGAAAGATGCACAAGAGACGAAGAAATAAATGAATTCATCATAGTACAGTATCAAGCGATGATGTGGTAAGTGCTATACAGTAAGTAAAACAATGTAAGAGACAGAGAATGAAGGAGGAAGGGAGGCTGCTAATTTGGATAGGTTGGTCAGAGACAATCTCTGACAATGTGCCTTTTGCTCAAGTACCTCAATGAAGTGAGAGAAAGGAATGCCAATAGCTGGGGGAGCACATGGCAGACATCAGGAGCCACACCTGCAGTGCTCCAAGGCAAGGCATTGACAGGTGAGGGGACCAGCAAGGAGGCAGTGCAGAGACAACAGAGGGTGAGATGGGCAGAGGTCACAAGTGTCACAGGTGAGACCAGAGATGTAGCTGTGAAATAGATTGTGGTCCTCCCAACTAGGGGTAATAATGGCTTTGACACAGGGGATAGCAATGGAGATAGGAAAGTAATTCATTTCTTGCCTCATGCTCTTGGTAGAGTTGATAGGATGTGTTGGCAGTTTAGATGATGATACAGGTATGTCAGGGTGGGGCAGAAGGCAGGGGTCATCAATAAGAATGTCAAGAATGAAGAAAAGAAAGAGAGAAAGAGGAGCCAAGAATGACTCCAAGTGTTTTTGGACTGGCTGGGCAGCTGGGTGAATGGAAGAACCATTTGTTAGGATGGTCCTGCCTAGTCCACTTCCATGTGAAACTTCTTTTCACATAGGGTATCAGCGTCAGTGTGGACACGTCCAGGAGAGGCCAGCTTGGTTTTTCCTCCTTGCCCAAGTCTAGCCTTTTCAAGAGTTTGATTTGGGTTTTGTCAAGTCTGAAATGCTTATTAGTCATCTAATTGGAGTTGTTGAAAGACAGTTGGCCATATGAGTTTGGAGTTCAGGGAAGAGGTCGGACCTACAGATAGGAAATGAGAAGTGATCAGCATACAGATAGCAAGTAAAGCCACAGGACTGGATGAAATGAGAAGAGGTCTGTAGCCTGAGTCCAAGGGGCACACAATCACTTAAAGGTCAGGGAAATTAGGAAGAACAGTAAAGAAGGAAAGAGCAAACAGTGAAGCAGAAAGAAAACCGAGAGTGTTGTCCCAGCAACCAATTGAAGACATCTGAAGACAGGTGTTGATCCAATGGGCTGCTCAGATGTCAGTGGCAGTGAGGTCTGAGATTTAACTCTTGGGTTTGGGAAGGTGGAGGTTTGGGTAACCTTGACCAGAAAATTTTCATGGTACCATGGAAGTGAAAGCCTGATGAAATGATGTTTAAGAAAGAATGAGAAGAGAGGAAATGGAGAATTTGGGAACAGACACCTGCTAAGCCAACAGTTTTGTTGCGAAGCAATAGAGAAAAATGGTTCAGGAGCTGAAGGACCATGGTGTTTGCATTTCTTCACTTTTTTTTAATACGAGGGAAAGTGAAGCACTTGTGTAACATTTGGAGTGCTGTGTTAGAACCAGAAATGATGATGCGAGAGAGGAAAGGCTACTTGCAGAAGCAAAGCCCTAGAGTAGATGAGAGAGAGAGGCTCCCTTGAGAAGCAAGACCAAAAACTGTTCAGCCACGATCAAGGAATTGATAGAGGATGGACACAGAGATGAGGACTGGCTGGTAGGTGTGGTGGTGGGTGGATGTGGAAATTCTGTTTTTATTGCTTCTATTTTCTCAACAAAATAAGACCAGATCATCAGTCGGGAGTAGGGAGTAGGAAGGAGTAGTTGAGTTGGAGGTTTAAGGAAAGTGTGTGTTGGTTAAGACTTTATTCTTCTGTGAGTACTCAAAAGAGCAGGGGCTTAAATTAAACAAGTTAGAAGTTTGGAAGTAGGCTACCCAGCACTGAGGAGGGAACCGAACTCCATGAAGTTCTTGAGGATCAAGTCTCTTTCCAGCTTTCTACCTTGTCATTTCTAGGACAGAGCCCTCATCCTCACAACCTGAAACCAAGCTCCAGCTGTCACACCCACATTCTAAGCAGTGGAATAAGGGAAAGAGTAGGGGGACACTGTTTGGTATCTACGATCTTTTAAAGAAAGTTGCCACGTGAAAATTCTGTATAAATACTATTAACCAAAATCTGGGTGCAGACCCATGCCTAGCTGCAAAGTAAACTGGGAAATGTAGTCTTGATCTGGGCAGCCGTGGGTCCAACTGAGGAGTCTATGACTAAGGACGGGGTACAGATGTTGGGGGACGCCTATCAGTCTGTGATGTGAAGTGACTATCTTGGAGAAGGGGATCAGGAATTAAGGAACTGTCGTATAATTTGTGAATAGTGAGATCCTATAGCTTCAGAGCATGTGGGTGGAGAGAACTGGAGTCTTGCCAGGAAAATGTAACCAAGGACATGAGAAAAGGGGGTGAGGACATGAGCAGGGCAGCAATCAGACTGATGAAACTTGGAATCTATGCTGAGTAATAAAAAAAAAAAAAGGGAGGCCAATAAAAAACTGGAGAGGAGTTTTGGAGAGCAAGAAACAAAAAAGAAAATGAAGTCAAGGCACAGCTGTTATTATTGATGAGGCACAAATAGTCTTGGAAGCAGTGGGGTCAGGGTGAGCGGGTGGAGAGATCGCAGCAGGCAGTCTGAGACTGGGAAGGTGGTGATGTAGTTACAGGGAATGACAGATGCAAATTTGGGCGAAGTGAGGAGTTCAAGGATGTGAAAGGGCTGACTCGTGTGTGTGGATCATCTGTGTGAATGATGAAGTGACCAAGAACGATGACAGGAACAATAAAGAGAATCACTCCAGTGAGATGACAGGAGGGCTGATAGGTGACAGCAAGAGTAGATAACACATCACATGTGCTTCACAGGAGCTGGAGACTTACAGCAAAGCTGGAGGGGGATGGCCTGGAGGCAACAGTGTAGACACCTGCTGCCCTCCAGACTGCGGTTTGTGAAAGCACAAAGAGCCACCATTCAAATGGGCTCCTGGGGAAGCTGTGTCTTGGGGGATTCTGAACAAGAGGATGATGGGAGTTTCAGAGAAGAGTCTGTCCTCTCTAGGGGATTTGGTGGATGATGGCCTAAGTTCTAGCAGGTGGAAGGGTCTTGTGGGTATGGAGAGGTGGAGAGCTGAGTAGACTTTGTACTGAAACATTTTCATGTGGGGATATGAGGAGGGTAGGAAGGGAGGTAAACAGGGTTATAGGACCTGATCCGCTTAGTCCTGAAGGTCTTTAGGGAAAGATGTGTCATCAGTTTTACATAAGCAAAGTTCCTTCTTTGGAATTGGCATCCTAGACAATGTCATCTTGACAGCGGCAGGTGTCCTACCAGGGACAGATGGAGCTCCAGGGGATTCCCTTAAATCTCATGAGAATCATGTCACAGCCCCAGGCTGTTGAACAGTGAGCAGATCTATCTTTGGAGGCCTAGAACTTGGAGGCCTCTCAGTGCTTGTTGAGGTGGGGAGTTCTCACCACCAAGGGTAATCAAACCACCATAATCTTTCTTGGGATCATCTCAATAGATACTGAATGAAAATACATTTGACAAAATTCATACCTATTTCTGATTTAAATGCCGAACAGATGGATCCTTCTTTCATACAAATGTAAAATCAATGTTATGCTTCAAAGTTATAAAAGCATTCTTGTTGAAGTAATGAATAAGAAAAAGATTCCCCTTATCACCACAGTTATTCCACATTGTCTTGGAGACAATGATGTAGATATTGGTGGGGGCGGGGAGTCACACCTATTGGAAAGGATGTTGTAAGTAACTACTTTCAGACACAAGAGTGCTCTAACCATTCTCGTTAGAGTAGTAGTAACTCTCTAACATGAGTTACTCTCTCAGATACAAGAGTAAAAACTAAGGGAAGTGTTTAAAATTAGCTACTACAAAAGAATTTGGTGGTTTGTTAAGACATTTTGTATATAACAATTAACAGTTATCTTTTATGCTGACAATAACCAGTTAGAAAATATGATAAGAAAAACAGTTCCATTCACAATGGAACAGCTGATGAACTAGTCATGAGCTAATAGGGAAAGAGAAGTGTGTTATGTAGCATTTATAGGAAGAAAACCTTGAAACTAAAATGAGATTTATTAAAAAAAATTTAACACATAGAAAGATACACTGGTGTTGAATAAGATGATTCAAATTTGTATCTATATCAGTTTCCCAAATCGAATTTATAAATTCACTGTGATCCCAATCAAAACACACATAGAACTTTTAGGAGGAATTTGACAAAATAATATTTAAGTTCCTCTAAAAAACAAAGCATGGCTTGGCGCCTGTAGCTCAGTGGCTAGGGCTCCAGCCATGTATACCGGAGCTGGCAGGTTCAAATCCAGCATGGGCTATAACCAAAAAATAGCTGGGCATTGTGGCAGGGGGGGTGGGGGTGGGGTCGTAGTTTCGGCTGCTTGAAAGGCTGAGGCAAAAGAATTGCTTAAGCCCAAGAGTTTGAGGTTGCTGTGAGCTGTGATGCCATGGCACTCTACCCAGGGCGACAGCTTGTGACTCTGTTTCAAAAAATGAACACATAAATAAATAAATGTGAAAATAAAAAAACAAAGCATGTGAAATAGCTCGCAAAAGGAGGGAAGGAAAAGCAGTATTATATATGGATATGGAGGTACTGTCAGAAATTAAAGTGTATTATGAAGCTGAACTTTGGAAATAGAGTTAAATAGAGTTTTTAGTTTAGAGAATTAGAGAATTTAGCATATGATGAAACTGGCATTTCAATTAAGTAGGGGTGGATTATTGAAAAAAAAAAAAACAGGGTTGAGTCCACTGGCTAGTTATTTTGGTGGGGGCGGAAGTGGGACCCAGAACTGTACCCTTTCGCTTCCTGCGTGGCCACGAATGGTGGCGGGATCCAGTGTTGTTCAGCCTAAAAAACTGACATCCAAAAAAGTTGGATTCATTTCTGACCTTGACCTTTCAACGCTGGGAGATTTCATGTCAACGTTTGCATCTTAAATAGGATGCTCTTGTTTTTTAAATTTTGTTCTGTTAATTTTTTAAATTCATTTTATTTTTTGATTAAATCATAGCTGTGTACATTGATGCATTTATGGGGTTCAGGGTACTGATTTGATATACAATGTGAAATGCTTACATTGACCTGATTAACACAGCCTTCGCAATTATACTCTTTTCTTAATAGTTTTGAAATGTACCATTGCATCACGCACATTAGGTGGGTCCCCTTGGTACCTCCTTCCTCCTGCCTCTCCCCTTCCCTCCCCTCTCTCTCCTTTCCCTTCTACTTTCTGGACTATAGTTATGTTGTATTATTCATATGAATGTGTTGGTGCTAGAGAGAGGAGCTTGGAAGCAGGGGGACTGGAGAGGGGCACAGACCTGACGGCTCCAGGGAGAGACGCAGGACAAGGTGGCTGAGATGCTGCGAGTCTCAGAAGGGCAGAAGGGGGTGGTGGGGGCTTCTAGAACTGGTGCGCTGTGAGAGGATCTTTGGTGTGTTGCGAAAACTTTTAAAGATCATTAATTAAATTATTTTGGAGAGAACTTCCAAAGTACAGTAAGTATATTCTTTTTTCTTATTCTTTTTTTGGTTCAAGTTAGTGTGACACAGAAGTTTAACTATAGGTTCAAGTGTTGCAAGAGTCAAAAAGTTTGAAAGACACTGCTCTAGAGCTTAGAAGCAGGCAGATGCTGGATCCTGGGGGTCCTGCAGGCCATAGTGCAGAGTCTGTATTTCATTCTTCTTCTTTTTGTAGTTTTTGGCCAGGGCTGGGTTTGAACCCTCCACTTCCGGTATATGGGGCTGGCACCCTAGTCCTTTGAGCCACAGGGACCACCCCTGTATTTCATTCCTAAGATCAAGGAGAAGATGTGAGTGGGAGTGACGGTGTATTTTTTTAGAAGCTCACTGTGAAATGATTAAAATGGTAAATTTTGTATGGTGCATATTTTCCCGTAGTTTTTTTAAGAGCTAGAAACAAATGATCACTGGGCCTCTTAGATGAGCAGATGAGCTGAGCTGAAAAGCAGTGCCTCTGTGTAAGGGACACATCTTCCTTGTCCACTTCACCGCCCTGAACTCAACACCCCCTGGTTCTTGCTAGTCGCACAAGCCAGCGGCCTGGCTCAAATCTGCACTCTGCCTATATGTTTGTTTGCGACCCTTACCCAACTGCAGAATAAATTCTGGGAGGATGAAAGATTCAAACACAACATTTCCAAACAGAAGAAGGCACGGAGGGGTAGTGTTCATCTTGAATCAGAAAGGTCTTCCTAAATTTGACAACGACCCAACAACAGTAAAGGTTGTTCGCTACCATTATCGATGGCATAGAAGTCCTGTGACTGTGAAGGTTGGGGGTGGGGGGGAATAAAGGAAAAGCCGGAGAAAGTGTCAGAGGAGATGGGAATTAACTGGGGTTTGAATAAGACTAAAACTTACCTAACGGCCATTGTTTACTGAGCCTGTACCATGGGCTGGCACTGTGTACATATATTACTTTGTTTATTCATATTACAAGTAATATGCATCTTACTTATACACGTATTACTTTGTTTATTCTCAAACTCATATACTTACGATAAAAGTCTTACTCTACTTTTTTTTAATAGGTAAGGAAGCTGAAGCTCAGAGTGATGAAACGACCTGCCCAAAGTCACACAGCTGGTACATGGAAGATTTGGGATTTGATCACAGGCCTTAGGCCGAATATCTTTTATTTGCTCACCCAGATCCTCTCTTCACCCGGCTTACAAGAGGCGGACTATTAGGAATTTTATCAGTAGCCTTTCTTTCTCTCAGCTTCCTTTTGGGTTTTGCAGATAGGAAGAGCTGACCGATGACAGGGGAAACTGAGGTCAAGCTATTTATTTCTCCCACCCCCTCCCCTGTGGTTGCCTCCCTTCCCATGGGTTGGCTTTTTGCCTTGTCTGAAAGCCACAGGGCCTGCCTGGACGTTCTCTTTTGCCTCCTTCTCAGCCTCCTGGTCTGCTCTGCACCTTCTCTCATCAGCTTCCCTGAGGCCGCCCACTGTCTTGTAAATGTCCCTCTATTACATCCTTCACCAATTACCCTGTTTTCAGCTACTTTCTCAACCCTGCTGGGCCCTGAGTGAATCTGATCCTTAGGTCCTTCTCAGCAGGGGTTACCACTTGAGCACCTGGGGTGGGAATGAAGGGTCTGATGGGGGGGGGGAGCTTGGGTGCCAAAGAGCAGGAGAGAGTTGGGAAGGTATCTGGGGATCAAATAAGGAGAGTGTCCATTGAGGCTGAACAGTTCCAAGACTTTCCGGCTTTCAAATGCCCCCAACCAGCTACATATTCACTAGAAAGTCATTCACTCTGGCCTGGGGGGGATGAATCCAGCTTGTGTTTATTTGGGGGTGGGGTGGGGGATAGAGGGCATCGCTGGTATCGAAAAGGATAGGAGTAGGAAAATGTTTCCAACAATGCCAGTTTGACGCGCCTGCTCTTTCTTCTTGTGCATTCCCTGGGCAACTCAGCAAGGTCTCCCCCACCCCCGCAACCTTTCGTCTCTGGCTGTAGCATTCCAGAAAATCTCAGCTCAAGATTGATGGCTTCATAACCTGCCCGGAGTCCTTGTGCTACTGCTGCCGCGTCATGAATCATCAATGCTACATCACCCCACTCCCACCAAAGAGGACCCCAAGGACACTTCTGAGCATGGGCAGGCGCTGGAACTGCTCCTGCTTGCTGGACACTGGGCTGTGGCCATGAGGGAGTAGCCACAGGGTGTGAGGAGCTGCAGGCAGGGGAAAAATTGCTTTCTGGGTAGTGAGGACCCAGCAGCTCTGAATCAGAGTGATGTCAAGGTCTCCTTCGAGTGCTCCAGTCTGCCTGGCTTTTCTGCGCACTTCTCTGGCACTAGTTTAACCTTATTGCAATAACAACAGCAATAAGATTTTCAGGTGATGCTTACGTGACATCAGGCTTTACGTACGTTTTCTAGTTTAATCTTAGCAGAAATGCAAGCTTGATCTCTTATCCCTCTTTTACAGCTGGGAATGCTAAAGCGGTGAGTGGCCAGAGATTCAGACACAGTTCTGAGCTCTTCCTGATGTGCTCTGTAGCCACGAACGTGAACCTCAAGTGGTAGAGAAATCTCTTCCACACTGGGTTCTTTTCTTCTGAAGTGAAGGCCTTTTCTGCAGTGGTTTCCATTGGTATCTCTGCATTAGTGTCCCAGGGCTGGTGTGACAAAAGTACCAGGAGGTTTCAATGCCAGAAATGCATCAGCTCCCAGCTCTGGAGGCTAGAAGGCCTAGGTCAGGGTGTGAGCAGGGCCGTGTCCGTCTGAAGGCCCTAGGAAAGGATCTATCCCGGGTCTCTCCTAGTGTCTGGTGGTCCCTTGGCTCACAGCAGTCCTCACTGGGCATCTCCTTGTGTGCATGCCTCCCTGTCCAGCTTGCCCGTCCTTATAAAGATACCAGTCATTTTGGTTTAAGGCTCACCTTACTGACCTCCTTACTGTCAACTTGATTATCTGCAAAGATCTTATCTCTAAATAAGGTCACATTAATAGGACTTCAGCATCTTTGGGGGACACAAGTCGTCCAGTAACAGGCTACGCCTACCTGCCCAGCAGGCTGTGCTCCATGGGCTTCTGGCTGAGATTCTTGGGTCTTTTGAGATCTCCAGCCATGGGAACACAGGGTTTTAGGGGAAGGAGAGAGAAGGGTTCTCCTTTTGGGTGCTAGAGGAAAAGGAAGGGGAAGCAGCGAATCTCTCTGCCCTTTGCTGCCCTTGAGGAAATTTAGTGCCTTAAGAGGCTTTGGGGCTTTGCTAACTCCTCAGCATCTCCGTTTTATGAAATGAGGGCTTGCAGTAGCAGCTCACAGAAGCACACAGATTACCATTAGCGATAGCACCTCACAAGCACTGTACCTATTGTCCCAGCTCACCGGATGCCAGACAGCCTCCCGCAGGGGAATCTTGCAGCCAGTTGGGCCCGGCTCCACCAGCCGACTCAGTATCTCTCTCCCTGCCTGAGCGCCTGGGCCACTCAATATCCCAGAAGATACAGATCAATTCCCGTGTACCAGAGAGGAAACCGATCAGTCGAGGAAGAGAGGGCGCTGTGTAGAGATGAGCAGATCTAGGGGAAAAAAATTAACAGAAGCTAATTCAGTCACACTTAATTTAAAGTCTTCCCACTAAGAGGTTTAATCTAGATTGAATAAAGCAGAATCTGTGTGCACTTGCTGGTAACTGGAAAACTCTTGATGAAATTTTACAGGAGCTGTTGATCCAACAGTTTTCATATTTCCTGTGTATCTCCAGGCCAGTTGATGACAATTGCGGGAATGCCAGCGTCTGTGAAAGGTTTTGCATTTGATAACAACACTGATAAGACAGGCAGCATCATATTTGAATACAAATGACAGATTTAGGTAGACTTACCACTTATTCACTCCTCATTCATTATTCATTTAACAAACGTTTAATAACTATTATATGGTCAGGCTTTGTGGTGGGCTGGCGTCGGGGTTACCGTTATGAAAACATTATGATTTCTGTCCAATCAGAGCTCTTGGTCTAGAAAATCCAATTATAAATGATGAAACTACAGCTCAGAGCGGTGAGTGCCCTGGCAGATATTTCCATAACAGTTTTTTGGGAAATGCAGAAGGAGGACAATTAATTCAGGGATGAAGACAAATGCTGGTTGGGAAAGGAGCCACCGAGGAAGTAATATTTGAGCTACGTTTTGAAGGATGAGTAGAATTTTCCAGGAAGATGCCACTTGGTCTCTGTCTCCCTCTTGCCATGGCGGGCCAGCAATGTTGAGCAACTTTTCCAAGGATCCAGGTTGTAAACAGCAGGGCCACACTTGAACCCTGGGTGCCCGACCATAGACGCTACACTCTATCTTTGACTCCATTAGCTCCTTTTGCCCTCAGATTAGGGACCTTTGGGGGAGGCTGCTAAAGAAAGCCTGCAGGGAAGACCTGGTCCCAGAGTGGCTGCAGTGCCCCCAGGGAGCCAAGAGATGCACAGGGTGCTGGGCGGGCCCTGGGCTCGGCCCCGGGCAGCCCTTCTGGCCTGCGGCGGTGATGAGCAGTGATGCCCACATGGTCTGGCTGCAGTGCTTCCTCTAGCAACTGAACTGATTAGAAGGCAACTTTGACTTGATTAGTGATTATTGCCTCCTGCAGCCCCGGCGCTCAGCCTGCTCATTCAGGGGAGGGGAGGGATGTTTAGAAAAACCACCAGCAGGCATCTCATTGCCCTGGTGCAATGCAGGCTTGTCTTAGCCCCTCTCCACATCTGGTCTTTCTCTCTTTCCTGAGAAGGGCTGGGCAGCAGGGCTGAGCAGGGCTCTATTAACCCACTCCTCCATGCAGAGAGGCTCTGAAAGCACCTGGTAAACCATGCCCTGTGCCTGACTGCTGAAGCCGGAGTCACAGGAGCCAGGCAGCCCTTCACCTACTAACCCTCTTGACACTGTGTATCTGCAGAGACGGCGTGCATGGCGCCACGGCCTCCAGACAGATCCACCTGGGCTCAAGGCCCAACCATTTACTGTCCATGGGACCTGGGGAAAGGTGCCTTACTTCTTGGTGCCTCATTGGAAAAATGAGAATAATAATAGTACCTGCCTCATGGGGCTGTCAAGAGAGCTGAATGAGACGGCGTGAATAGGGCACTTAGCACAGAAATGGGTCTAGGACAGTGGTTCTCAACCTGTGGGTCGCAACCCTTTTTAACAATGAAAATACTTTGGAGCATTAGGAAGGTTGAGAATCACTGGTTTAGGAGCAGTGCTGTGTGTTCATAATTGGTAATTACAGAAATCCCAGTGTAGCTATTTAGGATCTGGACAGCCTTGGGCAAACCCCTCCTGGCTCTGGACCTCAGTCTATTCGTGGGGTCTTTGTGAAGATTAAACAAGCAGATGGGTGTGAAAGGTCCTACCCAGGCAAGATGCACAGCAGAGGGGGGACTCCATATCTGTGAGACGGATCTGGCTGCAAGTCACATCCATCACAGACAATCGGCCCAAACCAGGCATTGGCCCCCAGGATCGGAGCCCTGTGGTAGCGTTTACTATAGAGGTCTTAGGAATGGAGGGTGCATTCTCCATCTGGGGGAAGTTCAGACCAGAGGGATAGGAATACGATACTTAGTGACTTGAGGGTCTCTACACCCCAGTTACACGAGAAGGCCAAGGCCAGCACATGGGCACTGGAAGGACCCAGAGTGCAGGTGCGGGCAGGGTGGGGAAGGGGCCAGCAGGGGCTGGCGGGAGGAGGAAACGCCACCAGGCAAGGGGGAGGGGGAGGGCAGTGAATGTTTGAATGCTGGGGGCTCCTAATCACTAATCACCTCCTCATACTGACAAGTCTGTGGAAGGGCAGTGCTGGCCCCACATGGCCCCGCTGACCCTGGGCTCAGAGAGACTCTGCAGCAGCTCCTGTCCACACTGTCCGGAAGGTGGAGCTGGGGTTCTAGCCGGGTTCTGGTCCCTCTGCTGCTCACACTTTTGTTTTGAGCACCTTTCTTCCTGATCCCTTTCCCACTGGGCCTCGGGTCTGTGGCTGCGTGCTGCCTGGAGTCTGCCTTCATCTCCCTTCCTCATCCCTTTCCCTTCAGGCCTCGGGTCTGTGGCTGCGTGCTGCCTGGATTCCGCCTTCATCTCCCTTCCTCATCCCTTTCCCTTCAGGCCTCGGGTCTGTGGCTGCGTGTAGGCCTGGAGTCTGCCTTCATCTCCCTTCCTGATCCCTTTCCCATTGGGCCTCGGGTCTGTGGCTGCGTGTAGGCCTGGAGTCTGCCTTTGTCTTCACGTCTCAGCACCGTTGTCTGCAGCAGCACCCGTTCTCCCAGCTCTTGCGGTGCCTACCCTGAGCTTATGCTCCCCAAGCACGCACGTTCTGCCCAGGAAGGTATAAGCCCAGCAAACACTGGTCACTCTTTGTCTGCCATTCTGAGAAGTAGGCATTTGAGCATGTTTCAGAGACATGTTCCTGCCCTCTGGCTCCACTGTACCCATCGTGGACTGTCCCTGGGTCATTCCTCAGGCAGTGGCAGATGCCGGGTTTTCATCTTCTGCTCCCTTCTTCTTTCTGTCTCTTTCCTTCTCTTCCTCTCTTGTCTGTTGTTTCTTGTCCTTAGATCAGCGGTTCTCAACCTGTGGTTTGCAGGGACTGCATTAAAGGGTTGTGGCATTAGGAAGGTTGAGAACCACTGCCTTAGATGATTCCCCTTTCTTCACTCTTGTTGACATTTCTCTCACTGCTTCTGCCTCCAGCAGGTGTGGACACTGCCCCGTGTCTTGGGACACTCAGCCCAGCCTGTAGCCCATGGGGGGGAAGAGTACCAGAGGGGCGTTCCCAGCCCACCTGCACACCAGTGTCTGAGCTCAGGCACAGCGTGTCCAGAGTCTTATTTTCAGTTTGGGGCAACTATGTTGAAAGTCAAATGAGGCTAAACTAGACCCAGGGACCTGAGCACCAGAGCTCTAGAGTCACAATACTTTGATTCAC
>NW_003852481.1:6623601-6624220 GCF_000181295.1 Otolemur garnettii | reverse complement strand
CTGCAGTTCTGTGGACAGTGCGCTGAGTTATTTTCTACCCCTGGTCTCCCTGCTTGGGAAAGGGCCAGCCTGTGAAGGTGACTTTCTGCCTCGCCCTCCCCGAGGGACTCTGTCCTGCCTTCTCCCACCAGCCCGGCTGCCTCACCCTGGGGCTGTCTCTGCTGAGCAGTCCCTGTGTCCAAGGAGTCAAGAGTCTGGCCGTGTTGGGTTTGTCCACAAACTCCTGGCAGCCGGGCCGCTGATTTATCTCCCGATGCTCTCTTTGCCATCTGTTTTTATATTGCTTTCAGCACAAGATAAGTGGCTCCCATACAGCGCTGAGCTTCAGAGATTGCAAAGTTCATGAGTTTGCAGAATTTATGATAAGGCTGAGAATTGTCTTAGTGCATCATTCATGTGCGCAAGGTCCAGAACGAAACGCCACTGCTTCCAGATGTTTCCTTCCTTCCTCCATCCCCTGCTTGGGAGGTGGGGATGGCCAGCCAGCCCCGCCCCCCACATTCTAGCCTGGACATGGTGAGGGCTTCAGCTCCTAACTAGTTTTTGCAGTGACACACTGGGGAGCATCTCCTTGCAGGAAGAGGGAGGAGGAGGGGACATCTGGGGGTGGCTGACCACA
>NW_003852481.1:6620815-6623551 GCF_000181295.1 Otolemur garnettii | reverse complement strand
TCCAGTGTTTTTCTTCCCAAGCTTCTGTTTTCTAAAATATTTCGCCATCTACAGTGATGACACGTACCATCAATTATAAATATGCAACTGAAGACCAAGAGCGATTGTTTAAAGCCTGGACTTCTCCATTATAATATTCTGGACATTTTAGAACTTGACCATGTCGTGTCAATGTATTCAGTCTGTGCTCCTTGAATGGTGCGGCCAAATATTCTGGTTTTGGAGTGAGATGACTCTGGGTTGGAATCTCAGCCCCTTCACTTACTTGTTGGTTTTACGGAGACAAGTTAGTTAATGTATGTAAGCCTAAAGTTCTCTATTCAAACATAAAGCTAATAATAGTGTCTACCTCATAGGTTACTGAGGACGGAATGAGATAATGTACGTAAATGGAGTGATGTGTTCCCTGGAAACAGAATAAGCCCTCACTGCACGTGTGAGTTTCTTCTTAATATTAACTGTTGTTCTTTCTATGGAAAGCTCCTGGGAACATGGCCCCTGGGTACAGAGTGACATGGGCCTTTTCTTAAGGAGTTTCGGTCAGTGCTTATAACCCAGAGAACAGAGATATAGCTGAGATCTGTGAGGTGCCTTCAGCTTTGCAGAAGGGAAAAGGTAGGGGATGGCTTTGGAGGACATCACTTTGGGGCTGATTCGTGGGAATGGGAGCCAGTCAGGTAAGGAGGGTGAGAAAGAGCAACCTGAGAAGGAGAAAGGGCGTGTGCAAAGTCTCAGAGGCAGCGGTGTGCAAAATGGGACGGAGGAGAAGCAGGTCAGCTTGCACGGGGCTCATGTGCCAAGCTGGGCTGGTTGTACTCCATGGAGAGCCCCTGGAAACATGCGCTTACTTACTTAAGATAAGCTGCCTTGGGGCGAGGCTTCTTATGTACTAGGTATAATATTTGCTCATTTATACATCACAGTAACTTTGTACCATAGATTTGATCATGACTATTGTACAGATGAGAACATAAGAGATGAAACCACTTGATTAAGGTCATACGAGGAGTAGAGCTGGAGTTCTGGATGGGTATTTCTGACACTAAAGCTTTTCACTGCTATTTTATGCCACCCCCTTGCTATGTCCATCTGTCCTTCAAGACAGTAAGAATCCTAATGCTGTATATTAGGATCAAGTGGGCATGACTAGTAAATTAGAGCAAGACCAGTGGGCCCCTGACCTGGAATGGCCAGATGGAACAGGCACCAGCATGCCACATGTGGTAACCTAACAGGCCAAAGCTCAGTGTGTAGTAGGTGGCAGGGGTGACACAGCCCAGTTGAAGGGCAGGTGTTTGTAACATGCGGGTAGAGGTATTTACAAGGCATTTGAGGTCTTTGCAAGTCCTGGAAAATAAACAAAAAGGCATTAGGGGAGCTCCTCTGCCCAAGACCCTGTGTGGGTGTTGAGTGAAAGGGTTGTTCTGAAATCCACCCCTCAGGTGCAGAGTGAGGTTCCTGGACTGCCGGGCCCACCCCACCTCACCCCCTTGTTTCTCTTGACGTCCCCACATGTCTGCTCATGCTGTTCCTTGTGCCTTCAGGGCCTCAACTGGTCTTCCTGGCTCTAAACAGTCTGCCCTTCTTTGGCTGTTGGTTTTCTCTTGTCCCAGAAGTTCCCCCGTGGTGCCCTGGATGACACGCTGACGTGTCTACTCAGCCGCGAGCACTCTTCTACTTGCGCGCACGTGCTGGGGTGGCCCCCCTTACGGCTTAGCTTTTCCTTACAGGTGAAATGAGACAAAGTCAAGTGACGGCGGTGACAAAGCAGCTTCACCAAGCCTTGAGCCCAGGAAGGAAAGGAAGGAAGAGACAAATACTCAGAAAAGGCAGGTGTGGATGGGGCCAGCAGCAGAGTCCACTTCCTAGAATGGGGCATGATGGTGACGAGTGCCGCTGGCCTGCCCCACCCCAGGGACAAAGGGCTCCAAGGGAGAGTCCAAGTCATAATGGATGTGAAGACCCTCCGGTCAGTATTAGGCACCGAGACAGCCTTTACCATCTGGATGCACTGGTCTGGGGTCCCCACTGGAGCCTCCGTGTTCTAGGATTACAACATTCAATAAATCTCTGTGGGAATTGATCAGGCAGGGCCTCCGTATGGCGATTCACCAAAGAAAAGCCTTGAGAGTGTATCTGAGTGATAGGGGAGGAGGAGGGAGCAGGGAGGGCGCGGCTCTGGTGAACCAGAGGTCGAGGGAGAAGGGAGGGAACTGAGGCCGATTGAGTGAACACCTGTGCTGGCCCTTCCGCTTCTCTCCATCCCATTACAGGTGAGCAACCTGGCCCAGCATCGCTCCAGGACTCAGCCAAGGGCCTCTGACTGTGAAGAAGCAGAGTCGTAATTTGAACGTGGTGTCCAACTCTGAGATTCACACTTTTAACCCCCAACGTGCTTTCTGAGTCTCTCAGCGGCTCTGTGTTAGAACATCAGCCTTAGGTTCAGTGTTCAGCGTTATTTCCCAGAGGTATTTGTGTTTCAGTAATGAGCTCTTGGAGAAAGAAAATCTGTCATAACTCAAATGGCAAAAGTTTGCCTTCCTAATAGAATTTGTAGGGAGGGTTTTCTTTTTTCCCCTGGTGCCTCTGGACCTATGCTGGGTAGTGTGGAAGCTTCTAGCCATACGTGGCATTTGGATATGTGAAATGTGGTTAATCTGAATTGAGATGTGTTATGCGTGTAAAATACAAGGTACATTTTGAAGGCTTAGTATAGAGAAATATAATTATGCTTTT
>NW_003852481.1:6615902-6619360 GCF_000181295.1 Otolemur garnettii | reverse complement strand
GCTCAGCCTACGCGGGGTCGGGATCATCAGTATCGCTGTCTTCCACCTCTACATCTTGTCCCACGGGAAGGTCGTCGGGGTCAGTGACAGAGCTGCCGTCTCCAATGGTAACTGTGCCTTTTTCTAGAAGACCTTCTGATGGATGTTTGCAGTTAACTTTCTTATATCTATATAAATAGAAGGAGTGGGCTCTAAAATGATGATATACAGTGTAGTGACTACCTATACCAGTAACATAGTTCTTTATTATCATTATTAAATATTATGTAACCATAATTGTATGTGCTCTATTTTTATACTTGGCAGCACAGTGGGTTAGTTTACACCAGTGTCCCCACAAACGAGCAAGTGATATGTTGTCACATATTACTATCGTGTTACAATGTCACAACAGCAATGACATCACTAGCAATAGGAATTTTTCAGCTCAATGGTAATCTTAGGGGATCACATCCCTGTATGAGGCCCATCGCTGATGGAAACCTTGCTATGTGGGGCTGTAACTATTATATGTACATATGTAATATATCAGTACCCTCATCCCCATTTTACAGATAAAGAAGATAAAAATCAGGTTGATTCAATCCAAGGTCTGTCAATGCTGGAAAAGCACAGCCCATGGTTCTAGGGGTGGACTCTGGACCAGTCGGCTGGAGCTCCAATCTCCCTTCTGCTACTTATTAGTTGGTGACCTTGGGCATGACACTTACCTCTCTGTGTCTAAGTTTCTTGTTTTGCCCGTGTAGATTACAACAGAGCTTGCTTAGACTAGTTAGGAGAATTTAGTAAGTTCCTGTATGTTAAGCACTTTTCATAAAGCCCGACACATATTAAAAACTCCTGGCTATTAGCTAGTATTGTCTTCAAGAGACAAGAGCTGGGGTCTAAGCCTGTTTTGCCCAACGCACTTCCCACGTGACTGCCTGTTGACCCTCTTTTGTGTGCCAGGTACCATGGTTTCTTGCTATGCTGTATGTAACACGAATAAGAAACAGGTCTTGCCCTCGGGGGCTTTGCAGTCTAAAGAGAGATGTACAAGGATAAATGATGACCCAAAAATGATGACACGAGGGGTGCAGAGATGAGTGCTGCAGGAGCTCAGGGGACAGCAAGATCACCTCGACTTGGGGTGACCAGAGGAGGGTTCTTAGGGGAGGTGGTATTTGGACAGGATCTTGAAAACCTCCAGGTTAAGCTTAGGCAGAAATGCAGTTTAGGTTTCTGTGGCTCAAGGGAACAACCAGAACAAAGACCTAAGTGTGAGAAAGGAAAGGCAAGCTCGGGAAACGGTCAGGACTTTTCTTTTGCGGGAGTGTGGGCTTAGGAGCAGCTCTGGGAGACACTAGGCTGGATGTCCATGTTGGGGCTGGCTCACGGAGGGCCGGCAGTGCCAGACTCGGGAGTCAGCTTCTCCAGCCTGATCTTCAGGCTGCTGCCTACGGCTGGCCAAGTTGTACCCTACTTGTGGCTGCCCAGCAGGGGAGCAACTAGAGGCTGAATCGTCCCGCCCTCCTCTCCACCAAGCCCTGCATCCTCCACCACAGGAGAAACACCCTTTTCTAATTGACCCGAAGGTAACCTAAGCCCAATCACTCCTGTCACCAGTCTTTCTCTTTACCAGGCTCACAGACCACTGACACCTCATAATGTCATTTTTCCCATTTGGGGGGTTGCTGGTTTCTTTTTATAACCCTTGAAGCAGTAAAAGGGTTTTCTTTAAAAAAGTTAAACCCCAGGGCTGTAGGCAGCCTTCTCAGGAATCCGTGTCCTTCCTCCTCTCCTATACCCAGGAATGACAGCTCTGTCCCCGGTGGCTTGGGATCATTTTCATACAGGTTGGCCTTGCTGCAGAGGGCCAGGATGTCTTAGTGTCACGACAGGAGTAGCTGCAGGGTCACCTCCCAGCGGCCTTGACTTGTATATGTTTGTTCCCGAAGCAGGTGTCTTCTATGACCCCAACACCAGCCCTGCCCACCCCCCTCCACTCCCACCAGGGCCAAACAGAAAAATGGTGCATCTGCTGTCATCTCCCGGGGAGCGCAGCTCTCTCAAATTGAGTTACTCACTGCTCCCAACTTTGCCGTCATCATTCCCTTCTGCAGCCTATTATAACTCTATCCCTGACTAATGTAGCTGAACACGCTGCTCCCACCCTGTTCTTCTGCCAGCAGCATCTGTACAAAAAAATCAGCTTTGTCAGGCAGGCTTTTCTGTCCCTCTCGCTCCCTCTCCTCCCCTCTCCAAGAATCTACACGGTGATCATCCTCCCCCAATATTCCAGAACGCTCCCTGTGCCCTTGAGGTGTCCTCAGCTTGGAGTCCAAGACTCGGGGGCAGGCTGCTTGTCTCTCAGCCTGGCAGGCAGCAAGGTCCTCCCCTCACCCAGCTGCCATCTCCACCAGCCCATATGGGCGAACAATATGCTTTCTATAGAAGCCCTTGTAGGTTCCGTCCAACACAGCACATCCGATTCCCAGCCCTGCCTGACAGTGTTTACGTGGGAGATAGGAACAAATCAGACGGTTTGTTGACACGTTCCACACATGTGGTTTGGCGCTTGTCCAGGTTGAATGTATTTGGGTGTGTGTGAAGTGTGTTTTCAACTTTCAACCCTGTCTTCATGCCTCTACACGTGTAACACACACACACACACACACACACACACACTCCCTGATACTATAAGGCTACATAGAAACACAGAAACACAAAATTTCAAAGCAAGCAGGTAGTAGGCGCCTTAGTATACTGCCTGGTTTTCTCTGATCGTCATGGAATTCTGTGCCTAGTGAATTCTTAGGATATTGGTCACAGACCCTGGGAGAAAAGAAAGATATAGCAAGCATGGCCCAAGTTGGGAGGGTTGGGGGCATTTTGCAAACATTGGAGAGGAAAGAACGTGGAAATACTGCTTGCTCCCCTTGAAGAACATTTTTTGTTGTTGTTTTTTTAAAAAATCTGTCTCATCTAAAGATAGAAGCTGACTAATGTCCACAGCAGGAAATAAGAACAAGCAAATTTGTCAATTAGAATCCTGTTTGGGCTTCCGTGGCCCAGGTCAATCATTTCACTAATTAGCTAATTCATTCATTCACTGATGTATTCACTTATTCATTCATTCAACATCAAATTGTTTTTTAAAAAGAACTTTTTTTTTTCCTGATTATCATAGCCATGCATATTCATTGCAGAAATTTTTTAAAAATCCATTCAAGTACAAAGAAGGCAAGGAGAATCACCTCTTTTTTGCTCCACCCAAAGCTAATGACTAGCTGAGATTTTGGTGCATTTTCTTTTATCATGATATCCCAGAAGTAGTTGGGTCCCCCACGCAGCCTTGCGTCTCCCTCCTAAGAGTCAGCACTTGGTCATCACCCCTCAAAGCAAAGTAGTGGGAAAATGGAGATTTTGCTGAAACTTTCAGTGGGAGGCAAAGGAGAAAGATATAAAACATATCACAC
>NW_003852481.1:6614508-6614753 GCF_000181295.1 Otolemur garnettii | reverse complement strand
ACTTGGAATTTGGGGTCACATTGAAGGAGTATTTTGAAGTTTGATATGAATTGCCTTCAAGAGAAAGGATAACATGAAACATTTATTGAGCACTTGGTGGGTGCCAGGAGCTCTACTGGGTGCTGGGGAGCTGCACGTATGCTCAGCATGCTCTTTGTTGTTGAGGAGCTTATGGTTGACATTGGCTTTAACCAAATGGTGGCTCTTGCTACTGCTTCTAAGACATCTATCTGATTTTGCACTTA
>NW_003852481.1:6613387-6614174 GCF_000181295.1 Otolemur garnettii | reverse complement strand
CTGCCTGTCCTGCTTAGCAGCTGACTCGTCCCAGGGCCCACAGTCCAGCCCTCCAACAGTCTGAGGGACAGTGAACTGGCCCCCTGTTTAAAAAGTTTGAGGATCCCTATTCTAAACACTGGCTCTGTGGAATGAGTCTGCCAATAGGATAAAAACTTGTGTTTTTGCTATGATATTTTCTGCTGCCTCACTTCATCACCAGCATCAATTATGGTCTTGTATCTATGTATATTTCCTATTTAGATCATAGCTAAGTATTTCTTAGCACTTTATTTAAATAATGTATGAGTATTTCTTAGTATTCTTATAGCAACGAAATAGTGAAAGCAATGGACTTGGATTATATGGTATATGCTGTAGTAGGTTGTATTTTTGTCACAGAATGTTTGCAGGGGTTTTATACCTCTGACTCAGGGACGCCAGTCTTGGCCACATGATCAACTTTTGCCAATGAAATGTTAATGCTACGTAGGAAAGGCCCAGGTTAATTTAAAATGGGGTAAAAGATGATAGTGGATTAATGGATACAGACCTGGACGGGAATGTCAGAGAAGGCTTCTCTAAGGAGAGGAATTTTAAGCTGAGGCCTGAAGTTGAAGAAGGAGCCAATCCTAGAAAAAGCATCACAGCCAGAAGAAAAAAGAAGCATTGAAATCTTCAAGGCTAGAGTTTGGCTTGTTCCTTGTTTGAGGAGCTGAAGGAAATCTAGTTATTACAGACAGAGGTGGAGAGGAGTAGAAAGAATGGAGGGACTTTGGAGGGACAACAGCACTTATAGGACATAGTA
>NW_003852481.1:6608844-6613100 GCF_000181295.1 Otolemur garnettii | reverse complement strand
ATGCTACTTACTAATATGAGTTCAACTGGAAGAGGGGCAGTCTTAGGGCGGGGCGCGGACAAGAAGCCTGTTTTGCATATATTAAGAGGGAGGAGCCAGGAGACATGTAACAGCAGGTGGAGCAGGATATACAGGTGTGTATCTGAGAGGAGAGCTTTGGGCTGAGATATCAATTTTGGAGTTGTCAGCATAGAGATGTTCTTTAACCCCATGGGAATGGATGGGATCACCCAGACAGAAAGGCCGATGATGTTCACTAAACGCATCAACAGATGCCAGGAGAGGGCTGGAGGACTGGTGACTCGCCAGCAGACCACGGCAATGCCAGAGGAGCAGCCCCACAGTGGGGGTGCAGGGGAGCGTAACTTGGTTTGGGTCTGTGAGCTGGAGCTGCCTGTTCCCCATGCAGTCAGAACCTCCAGGAGGCGCCCTAAATGGGAGCGTGAGCCTTGTGGAGAATTACAATCAAAGAGCAGCGTGTAGGTTTCAGCAGCTTCCTGGGAGGTTTTGCTGCTGGAGTGGGAAGCCCCAGCAGAGCGAGAGATGAGGGTCACAGATGGGAAGGTGCTCAAGGTGGTTGCAGGAGAAACATCTCAAGACGGGACTGAGGAAGGGTGATTGGAGATGGTTGGAAAAGGAGGGATGGTGGCGTTGGGTAGACCCACAGGGGACGGCATTTGGGAAAGAGGTAATTGTCGACAGTGTCAATTGCCACAGCAAATAGGGACAAGGTCAATGGGTTTGTCAAATTAAATCTGACTTTTCAGAGAGCCGCCTCAGAGCAGTGGTGGGAGCAACTTTCTGAAAAGCGAGAGGAGATGAGAAGGGGGAGAGGATGGTGTCTTCTTTGAAGAGACTTGGTAGAGCTGTGAAAAAGAGTTTGAGAGGGAGGTGGTCTGCGGAAAGATGTTTTTCAGTATGAAGAAGAAGAGTGGTTTCTAACATTTATTGACTGAGGATATGGGTAGCAGGGAAAACCCAGTTGTGGCAGGAACAGCTGGCACCAGACCTCCTCCCAGGGAGAGCGCTGGCTCTGTTTAGGAAAATACTTTGACAGGGTGTTTTAAATGTGAAAGCTGCAGCCCCCACGCCTGGTAGGGGAAGCCACAGCAAGATCAAGAAATGATCAGACTGCTCTGCAGAAGAAATGAACAGGAATGTGGGGAGGGGGTGAGCAGAGAGAAGAGGGATGGCATGAAAGAGGGAGGGAGGGAGAGGTGGCAGGAGGCGGCTGGGGCAGAGAAAGAAGGCCAGTGAGACAATTCTATGCCATGAAGGACTGTATGAGTGGAAAGCGAGAGGATCAGATTGGGTGGTTGGCACACCAAGATACAAATGGTCTGTGTTCCCCAACTTTTGAGTAAAAGCCTGCTGCACCCACGGTCTTACAGCAAGAACATTTGGAGGTGGTGCCAGTGTGATGGTTCACGCCTGTAATCCTAGCACTCTGGCCAAGGTGGGTGGGTTGCTTGAGCTCGGGAGTGCAAGACCAGCCTGAGCAAGAACAAGACCCCGTCTCTAAAAATATCTGGGTGTTGTGACAAGTGCCTATGGTCCCAGCTACTCGGGAGGCTGAGGCAAGAGGGTCTCTTGAGCCTAGGAGTTAGAAGTTACTGTGAGCTATGACACTATGGTACTCTACTTAGGGTGACAGAGTGAGATTTTGTCTAAAAAAAAAAAAGAGAGAAGTATCTCAAGAATGGAAGAAAAAGTATCCAATGTACTCAACACTATTATGAAACTAATTGTTAGCTATCTTAGGAAAGCTACAATCCAAATGGAGTCCAAGACTACGGGGAAAGGGGAGGGGGAGGGGAGGGGAGGAGGGAGGATGGGTGAAGAGATTGATATTGTGGGGATCATGCCTATGATTTATCCTATTAGGGTACATGTGAATTTGTCTAAAGGTCAAATATAAATGTCTTAACATAACAATTATGAGAAAGACACGATGGCTATGTTAGCCAGTTGGATGAGAGTTTTTCAAACTGCATATGGAAGCAACACACTGTATCCTATGATAGAATTAATGTACACAATTATGATCTAATAAAAAAATTTAAAAAAAGAGAGAGAGAGAGAGAGAAAGAAAGGATATTTGGGGGAAATGAAGGAATCAGGGTCGTATTCAGTGTTCACTCCTATGGAGAGAACAGGGGATAATTATCTTTAGTTAATAACATGAGCCTCAAACTGAACTTACTCAGAGGTAACCAGGAAAAATATAAATCTCTCCTCCAAGAGCCTTTGGAAAGATGAGATTTTCTCCTGCATGTGGGGTTGGGGTGCAGGCCCGTTTCATTTGAATCTCAGAGGGCAGGCTGACTCCATTCGTCATCAGACTCCATTCGTCATCAGAGTTTACACAGACGCTGGACAAGATCTGGTATGCTAATGCCTTGCACAGTTGTCATTTATTTTTCACAACAGACACTCAAAGGTAAATATTTGTTCTTATTTTCAGATGAGCGAAGCGTGACTCAGAGAGGTTACATAACTTGTCCAAGATCGCACAGCTTGTATCAGTAAAGGAACAACTGCAGCTCAGATCTTTCTGACCCCGACACTATTTTTATTTTACCAAACTGATCCTACCTGTAGACTGGGCTCAGGGGAGGGAGTAGTGGTGGGAAGACTGGAAGCATTAGCAGGCTGAACAAAAGGAGCCAGGGAGGGAGAAGGAGGGAAGACGCTGGAGTGGGAGGAGGAATTTGATGAAGTGGGGTGATCGCCTTGTTTCCTCTCTATACCTGCCTTCCTTCCATCTGCTTAGGAGATTCTGAGACTGGCACCACACTGCTGGGCCAAAAAAAAAAAATGAGAGCAATTAGTGGGCTCTCCCTCCCCTGTTTAATTGTGGCTGCCTAGCCCCTTTATAGGGAAGTTGGTTTCTGTTTGGCTAAGCAGATACGAGCAATGTTAATTCTATAATTGGGCCTACCACCCTGGGTGCTTGATACACATTAGGTGCCAAAAAAAGTTGTTCCAAGTAAAATAGCCTCTCCTTAAAGCTATCCGTGCCCATGTGTGGACCCTCAGGCCCTGACAAGCTTCAAACAGGCTTAAATGGCACCCTTAATGCTTCCCGGCAGGCACGCGGCTCCCTGAGCACCTTGTTGTGGCCCAGGATTACTCCAGGTTATGCTGTGGTTTATTTATGCTCAGTGATGAATCCCCCATGCCCAGACGTGAAAACAGGGCCTGGATTCATAAATCCGCCACTGCTTGGCCTTTGCTCCAGTTCCTAGGTCCTGAGCAGTCACTGATGTGCTGTTTGTGTTGTTTACAAGTATTTCAGAGATGGCGACCTACTGGACTGGACAGCACTCAGGGCTGTAAATCGGAAAACATGGCTTGTCATCCAGTTTTGCCACCAAAGAGCTGGCCAAGACATTTGCTTTGCCAGGATCTCCGTTTCTCAGATGCAGGGTGGGTGGGGCTGGCTGGAGGAACATGGATACGCCCCTCGCCTCGGGCACAGGGCAGATGTTACTGATGGAGCTCCTGCCTGGGACCTGTTCCCATCATGGTGCTCTAGTCGGCTGGATTTTTAGTCGGCTGGATCTGACAGCATGGGGTGTCATCGCTTTTTTCTATTTGGGGAAAAAAAAATGACCTACCCTGATGACTGGGAGTTATTCCTTGATTCAGAGAAGGGCTACATCACATCTGTTCTGGACACACAGAAATCTGTCGGGATCCCATCGCCTTTTTTAACGGACTTTCTGGGCATTTTATAGCCCTTCCTATTCAAAAATTCTTGGAGTTTAATCTTGAAGTCTATGTTAAGATATTAATCTGTGCCTCCATTTTCCTTCTTTAGTAGAAGAGAATGGTAGAGTAGAAAAATGAGAAAATTAGATTTCATAACTTGGAATAGGAAATGACCCTGGTGGTCTCCAGCGGGCTGCTATTAACAGCAGCCAGTGTGTGTTGAGGACTGACTATGCGCCATGCCCTGGGAGACGTATGTGCATCAACTGCTAAAACACACACAATGCCTGGATCACCGGAGACCTGGGGTTGATGTATCTCATTGACTCTATCTTATGCTCCATTCTGTTGGCAAACTCTCACGACGGATCTACTGTCTTTGCCTCCATGATTAAATCGCTGAGAATTCCAAGGGACAAGGCCATAACTATGTGACAACTCCAGCTCCATAGCACAGCCAGCCAGTTACTTAGTGACTGGGCAGCTCCCCCCATCCTTCTCCCTCCCTCTTTTCCTTTTTTTTCCTCCCTCCCTTCCTTCCT
>NW_003852481.1:6587293-6608059 GCF_000181295.1 Otolemur garnettii | reverse complement strand
CGGCCTCCCAAGTAGCTGGGACTACAGGCACCTGCCACAAAGTCCAGCTATTTTGTTGTTGTTGTTGCAGTTGTCATTGTTGTTTAGCTGGCCTGGACTGGGTTGGAACCCACCGGCCTCAGTGTATGTGACTGGCGCCCTACCCACTGAGCTACGGGCACCTCCCTTCCCTTTCTTTCTTATCAAGCTTCCTTCCCATCTTCTTCCATCACTATCTGAGCAGATATTTTCATCCATTGTTTTAATAAAAAAAAAAATAGAACAGTGAGGAGATAGTACTTCATCTCCCAGATGTCCTCCCCTTGGGAACTGAAGTCCCTCGTCCTCAGTCCACACCCGCTGTCAGAGGAGGAACCCTTCTTCCCGTGCAAGGCCTACTTGAGTCTCCCCTGCTGCTGACTCGTCCTCTTCCCATCAGCCCAGGACCTCATTCCTTTGTTATCCTGTCTGTCACCTGCACGGGCAGCTTCTTTCCACTGGTCCCTTCTCTTCAGCTTTTAAAGGGGCTCTGATTTTTCCAGACCGAAACAAGTCTCCCTTGAACCTGGATCCCCTATATTTTCTTCTTTCGACCTAAACACGTTGCTTGGAAGATTATTCTGCCAAACCTTTTGCTGGACCAATGTGCCTGTCTGCCTGTCACCTAAGCCAATCAACGGAAAAGAGGATGAGAGACCAACGACTCCACTTTTATTTACAGAAAAGCCAGAAATTCCAGAGAACGGTGAGGATATCTCCTCAAACAGCTGTTCTGCTCTCCTGTTTCTCTTTGTTACTTTTAAACTCTCACAGTAAAAGCAACAGCATCCTTCTCGTAGGTTACCAGGTCACACGGTATCCCCCTATCTTAAAGTGGCTGTAGCTTCAAAGCATTCCTACTCCAGACTAAATTCACAGTCACTTTGTACACTGGGCCCTTGACCAGCACCGCGTCTGGTTTCCTAACTTCATCTATGACAGAAGGCCTTGGATGTGGACACACAACCCCAGGCATTGGCTTGCAGGCTCATTCGGCCTCACCCAGGGCTGTCCAGCAGTGCCCTGTGTGCAGTGGTGATTTAGGATAACAGTGGCTGCCATGGTACCAATTTTTGTGCCTCTCATTCATTCGATTCGTTGGGACCTGCTTGTTTCCTCCCCCTTCCCCAGCTCCACCACCTCACTGGAACTGGAATGTTCCAACCACTCAGGGCATAAACATATTACTAAGCTCAGGGAAAATTTTTCAGTCCTTTTTTTGGGTTTCTCTGTATCATTAGCTGTAACCACCACTCTCTTCTTGAAACTCCCTCTCATGGCTCCATTTTGTTTTTCTGGATTCTCTTCCTACTTCTTGGGTATTATATTTTTCTTGGACTACTTTCCAGCTTCTCTTTTTCTCACCAACTACATCTATCTCCAGCTCTAATCTCTTCCCTTCTGCTTCATTCATCCAAATGACTTCTGATCATCTGCCTGTGGACGTCCCACAGCACTTTGAAGTCGACAGTCCCCGAGCTTGACGGGGGCGCCTTTCTCTCCATGTCTCCCTTTACCTTATGACCCCCAGGCCTGCTCTGCACCCCCTGTTTTCTAGATGATTAACGGCATTTCTAACCACTCAGTGCCTAAATCTAAGCAGCATCCTGGATTCCTTTTGACCCACACCTCACTTTCAAACGGGCTCGGATACACGTTTTGTTCATGTTTCCATCTCAGACATTTCTCAGATTTGACCCCTTCTTCTGATCCCCACCCCTCGCTCAGGCACTGGTATTTTCGCCCTTGGAACTCGCCACTCTTCTCATTAGTTGCCTTCCCTTTGGTGTCACCACTCTTCAATCCCTTTCTACTCTGCAGCCAGACTGGCCTTTAAAACACAAATATGACTGTGTCTCTTTGCTGCTTAAAATTCTTCAATGGCTATAATTGCATATGGGATAGAGAGCAAAATTTGCCTTAGTGTGGCTGGCGGGAGAGTGCGGGGACCAGGAGTGGGAAGGCTGGGGCCTGACTCTCTTCCTGGATTTAAATTTCAACTTCATCTGCTGTGACTTTGGAGAAATTTCTTTCATCTCAGTGTGACTTAGTTCCATTTTGTCTATAATGGGGAGAATTGGGATCTGTTGTTAGAATTAAATGCAATAATCCACATAAAGCTCTTGATATTACGCCAGATAGATTTGGTAGCAGAACCGTTACTACTGCCTCAACTACTGCTATTTTAATGCACTTGTTCATACAGTTACTTCTCTAGACTATTAGGAACCACTGCTATCCCTGCTCCCCTCCTCTGTCCCATTCCCTCCCCTCTCTCCCCACTAACCTCTCTACCCATCACAATCAGCTAACTCAAAGCTTAGACTTCACCAACCTCCAAAAGCCTGCTTCAAACCCTAAAACTGGCTGAAAGTCCCCTGCTAGTATCCTCATAGTTCCCGTGCTGAACTCCCTTGTGACATTATCCTGCAGCCATCAGCTCCTACTGAGCAGTGATTAGTGCCCTTCCCAGTTTAGGGGGGCTGCCAGTGAGGGTTGAGTAAGTGAATACATGCATGCACTCCAGATGGGGCGATCCTTCCTCAGTCTGGAGAAAGCTTATTCCTCTCCCTGCATTTACTCTCTCCCGATGTAGAAATCCTGTCTCCATCACTGTCCCCCAGGCCTCAACCAGTTGCTACAGGCATAGCTTTTATCACAGCTGGAGGATGAAGAGCAGCTCTTCCAATGCTCCACTCTGAGACCCTGGGGAACCCTATGGCCTCTAGGATGTGAGGATGGGCAAACACAAACATTTTCCCAGATAAACAAACACAAACGTTTTCCTATGAACTAAGGGTCTGTACAAGATCTGAGTACAAGTTGGATACTGATGGGCTAATTCCTATTTCATACAGGCTCAGGGCAAAGTAAAAAAATACTAATGGCCCTTTTTTTGAAAGGTTCTCTGACTTGCTACGAATCACTCAAAAATGCTAACCTATCCTGATCACGAGAGTCCATCCATTTCTCTCTTCATTAGATGTACAAGGCCAGCATCCAGAGAAAAAAGGGTGGATTCAGAGGCTGAGAGGAGCTAATCGTTTTCGATTAGTTAGTTTCAGACTTGGCTGAGTTTTGTTTGGTCCAGATTATCTGAATCTTTATTAAGTGAACGGGAATTGGCAGCCAGGACTTGCAGAAGCAGTAACAGTTGTGTGAGAAGCATTTGCCCAGAGGCAGCCCCATGTGCATGTTGATGTGTTCACAGGTGCCTGTGCACGTGTGTGGTCCACGGGGCTGCAGCAGGGGCCTGTGGTGTGTGAGTTTGTGGGAGAGGGAGGTGACATTTCCTAGGGTACAACCTCTCCCAGAAGACCAAGGCCAGTCTCTCCACTCTTCTCCAGCGTGGCCCCTGTGAGGTTTGCCTGCCTGGAGGTAATTTTACTTAATCTTGGCAATCTTCCGGGATAGACTTAAGTAAACAGGGATCAAGCCACTCACAACCTTAATTAGGCTACACATAAATAATGGATTGCTGGATTAGCTGAGAACATACAGGAGGGATGTGAGGGCAATAAAACCAACTTCCCTTAAGTGGTGCCTTCCTTCAACGAGCTCCAATTTCACCCCGCAGATGTCTCTGTCAGGTACCATGGAGACATTCCCGCAACCCATTTCTCATTCATTTATTCACTCGTTTGTTTATTCATTCATCCCACAGATTCTTACTAAACCCTTCTGAGAACCAGATAAGAAGCTAGATGTTGTGGGAAAAGGCAAAGGTGAAACTAACAAGAACCCCCTCTCAGTTGCGCTCGATTGCGAGAGAGGCTTTTATAGGACGCAACTGTCCGTGGAAATTGACAGGGGCGTTTCCTGATGGAGCCTTGTGGCAGATGATCTTTTCTCAGGATGGCCACATCAAATCTCCATTCCACACGTTCATCTTACAACGTGACCTTGGCCCGCCTCCCTTTCAGTGGCAGAGTCCCCTGGACCTCAGTAGACCTTGTGCCTGCCTTGACCAGCAGAGCACAGTGGAAGGGGTGCTCTGTGACTTCTGAAGCGAGGTGAAACTGTCACGCACCCTGTCCCCTTGGTTGCTTGCTTTTGGAACACTAAGCAGCCCAGACCATGTGGCTGCAGTCCACAGCTCAGCTGAGTGAGGTCCAGGTGGACAGCTAGCATCAGCCAGCAGACGAAGAAGTCACTCAGCCTTTGAGTTTTCCCCACGGAGGCCCAGGCATCATGGAGTGGTGCCCTACCAGGGGCCTCACGCACAGATTCTGGGAGCTTCACAAAATGGTTGTTTGACGTTGCCAAGTTTGGGGATCCTATGTCACACAGCACCGGGGACTGCGGTAAGTAGTGTGGGAGGAAACTTGAAGTTCTCTGAGACTTTTGCTCCTCCCACTCAGGGACCAACAGTTAGCGAGTCCAGCCATCCTTCCTCGATTTCTACCGCTGTCGTCTCCTCTCCCCCTGTGTCGCCTCTTCCTGCCCCCAGCCTAACCCCCGCAGGCACTCCTTCCCGCTGCCTCATTCCCAGTGCTCAGCCCTGGGCTCTGCACTCCTTGGCCCCCGGGTCATACCTCTCAGCATGGAGCAGAAGTGCACCAGGTGGGACCTGGCAATGTGCTGGGGGTCTGAGAAACCACAGGGTGACCAGTCCTTGTGTTGTCAGGAGCCAGTGATTGCAAATATTGAGATGGAGAGAAGCAGATGAATTGTACTATAAAACCCCAGTTGGCAAACATTTTAAAGATAAAACTGAGACTTTCATTCCCTTGCAGCAGGGACTTCCTCAGACCGCACGTGGTGTGACTTTCCTCGTTCCCCAGCTGCCTCGCAGTCGGTCCGTGGGAAAAGTCACAGGGGAGCGGTTCTGGTAACAGCAAAGGCTTGAGATGAAGCTGAAGCCTTCAGCTCAGCGCTCTAGGCCTTTGTCAGTCGAGCCCTGCCCCAGACTGCAGCCCGGCTTCTCCTGGTTAGCCTCCTATAGGAGGCCATTTTGCGAGGAGGGAGACTCAGAAGGGGCCCACTTAAAGAAACGTGCTCTAGTTCGGGAAATTTTCTGCAGCCCTCCGAGGCGCCCTGCTCTTTATGTCGCTGTGTGTTTTGCGCTCACCGCTTGGTGTCTCTGGGCAGACTTGGCTCACTTCCTGCTTCTGGCTCCTTCTTCAGCCTGAGTTTGAAGGTTTCTTTGAAGCCTCTCTGGACACCCTGTAAGTTCTACTGCCCCCCTTTCTGCACTCCCATAGTGCTTTGTTCATAAAATAGTTAACACGTAGTCATCCTGCTCACTGGATGTCTTCTCTGTTTTTCTCTTTTTTCCTTTCTTTCTTTTCTTTCTTTCTTTTTTTTTTTTTGAAACAGAGTCTCTCTTTATCGCCCTCGGTAGAATGCTGTGGCATCACAGCTCACAGCAGCCTCAAACTCCTAGGATCAAGTGATCCTCTTGCCTCAGCCTCCTGAGTAGCTGGGACTACAGGTGCCTACCACAAAGCCCAGCTATTTTTAGAGACGGGGGTTTCGCTCTGGCTCAGGCTGGCCTCGAACCTGTGAGCTCAGGCAGTCCACCCACCTCGGCCTCCCAGAGCGCTGGGATCATCGGCAACTATCCTCTCCACTAATTGCTTCCCCCTGACATTCCACCCAAGTACATTTTAAACAGTTGGGTCTCAATTATTATTTGCTGAAAGAAGTCATTCTATTAACTTGTGTTTGTATTGATGTGAGTAAATACCCTCAAAGAGGTGGCCTTGAAGTCAGGTGGGCCTCCACTTCCATCTAGATGAGCTTGCAGCTTCTCAGGAGAGGACACCCCTTGCTGTCTCTAAAACAGCGGTTCTCAACCTATGGGTCACCACCCCTTTGGGGGTCGAACACCCTTTCACAGGGGTCACCTAAATACATCCTGCATATCAGATATTTATATTACGATTCATAACAGTAGCAAAATTACAGTTATGAAGTAGCAACAAAGATAATTTCATGGTTGGGGAGCAGCACAACATAAGGGACTGTATTAAAGGGTCATGGCATTAGGAAGGTTGAGAACCACTGGAACCTTCTATTTTTCCTAGTAAGGACATGCCTCAGATATATGCAAATCTGTCCCATTGTCCTGTGAGAGGACTATACAAGGGGACACAGCTAACCCCTTCTTTCCTGGGTGAGAAGGCAGACACTGTCTGTCCCAAGTCCCACTGGCCCACCTGTGGAGGGGGTTGAGAGGGTCCTCTCTGGGCAGCTCGCCCGCCGCCAGTGCTCTATCCTCACATCTGAAATTAATTCTTTGACCTTTGAAGGTTTTCAACCTTTAAGAGTTCCCTGTTAAAATGCAGAAGCTCCCGGGAGGGGGGGAGAGAACTTCAGTCTTTTTTAAACTACCACCTCGGTGAAGATTCAGCGATAGCCGATAGCCGGGCTCAGAGCAGCGACTCTTAAAGATACGGGACAAAAGGGAAGAGCGATTCTATTGAAAAGAAAGGGGAAAAAAAATGCTACGTTCACCAAATTGTATCCGCACATCAAAAAGCCCTCTGCTCGCATTGTGTGCGATCACCGCAGGCTGCTATGCAACATAATGGGGGTTAATTCCAGGGCTTAGAGCACTGCCAGGGAACTGGAAGCTTCTGCTAGGGGGAAAGCAGGGTGATGGCGGGTTTGATGCTCCCCTATAATCTCCTCTTGTTCCTGGAAGATGGAGGCTTCTAGCTCTCAGGATTCCAGACCGAAGAAAACATGAAAAGAAGGTTAAGAGATGTCTTTTGTCTTTGAAGAAAATAAGATCTTCTTGTAAAATTTCAAAATTGGCCAAACGCCACGTGAAGCCTCAGCTTTTGGGGGGCAGAGAGAAACAATTGGGGAAGAGAGTAGAGGCTGCATCGATATGGGTGGTTCTCCGCTGCACTTGCTCACCTTATTGGTTTAAAGAATTACTTTAGTATCTATAAGTGTAGTTCGGAAAAGCTCCTCGCGTAGCTGGAACTCTCAGAACTCTGAGATGGGACCTAGGAGATCAACCACTTTAACCCTCACTTCAGAGAGCAGAGGCCAGGTGTCCTCACAGGGAGAGGTCTCAGCGGCGACTGGGTGGAGTCTCCACATCCCGCACCCCTTCTCCCAGGTCCCTGTCCTGGGCTCCACCTAGGAGGAGCTGGACCTACGCTAGTCTTGCCTCTGTTGGAGCTGAGGCATACGTGGCTTCCCCTTTTCTCAGGGACTTTAATGCCACTGGAATGGTGACTCAAGAGGAATCTTGATGTGCTAGAACATGGTAGGGCCAGGCCAAGTTCCCAGGAGAACTTGAGAGGCCGGAGCTCAGCCACATGTATTGGCTGCCTTTACCTTATAGATCCAGAGAGAGCCTGCCTGCCCTAGACCTCTGTTTCTGGGGTGTTGGCAAAGAGCCACTTTACAGGCACTTCGTAGGGTGGGCAGAGCCTGGTCTGAGAAGATGGCAAGCCTTGGGAAGCCACTCCCAACAGAAGGGCACTCTTGCCTTGGGGTCTGGGGTCTTAGGGGAGCCCCGCCTGTGGCCCACCACTGCCTCTGATCAAGCTCACCACTCTGCCCAAAAAGGACTTGGGGCAAAGCATCTTCCTCCTCCTGCCCCATCTGTCTGTGATCCAGGCGCTGGGCTCAGTCACATATAATTCTTCTGGTGGTGGCAGTTCACCCTGGTTCAGCAGCCCGTGTGGTCACGATCGATCAATGGGTGTCCCTCTCCTAATGACAAGAGAGCTGTGAGAAGTTGAGCTGTTTATACAAGGTCACTTTATTAACAGGGAAATCACTCTTATGATAAATGAGCGTTCTGATGCCGCTGCTGCTGCTCTTCTCCCTCTCTCCCTCTCCCCCCTCACCCCCTCTCCTTTGTGCTCCAAGAGATTTTACAGCCACAGTTTTCTGTGTCCTCAGCTGCCAGGAGACTGCAGCACCTCAAGCGAGACTCAGCCCTCCTGTGTGAGCCTGAATCAGCTGAGACCAGTGTCTTGGGAAGGTGGTGGTCTCTGTGATCCTCTTCACACAGCTTCCCCTGGAGAGCTTACCAGGGACTTCCAGGAAAGCTTGTCCTTTTTATGGCCCGATAGGTAGGATTTCAGATAAATTTCTTCAATGTGTGCAGCCCTTTACGGGATGCGATGATTTTTGCCACTTTTTATGGTAAACCATTTTGTTGGCACTGTGTGAGCGAGGGGCCCGGGAGAGAGATTGTTTTCATTGCTGTTTGAAAAAGCCCTCAGAAGGTTGAAATTAAAGATTGTCGACTCTTTCAACTTAAAATCTCAAAACATGGGCATTGGAGCCAGAAGAGTCAAGGTTTCAAGCTGGGCTGCCTTATTGACTGGCCACGTGGGCTTGAAAAGTCATTTTGCCGTTGTTTCTTTTTTAAAATCATAGTATTTACTTTTTTTTTAGAGCAGTATAAATTGACCAAAAAAAAAAAAAAAAAATAGAGCAGAAAGTACAGCGAGTTCCCAGATACGCCCCCCACATCGGGACTTCTGTTTCAGCATATCGCATTAGTGGGTAGACTTGTTGCAATCAATGAACCCAAACTGACGGGCTATTGTTGACTAAGTCCGTAGTTTATATCAGGGTTTACTTGTTGTTGCACTGGGCATCCCCTGGGGGTTGACGAGCATATAATGCCATGTATCGTGTCCACCTTCACAGTATCAGACAGCAGAGTTTCGCCGCCCTAGACACCATCTGTGCCCCAATCCACCGATCCCCGCCTCCCCTGAGCCCATAGCAACCACTGATCTTTTTACCGTCTCTATAGTTCTGCCTTTTTCAGAATGTCACCGTCTCTATAGTTCTGCCTTTTTCAGAATAGTTGGAATCATACAGTCTGTGGCCCTTTCAGCGTGCCTCCTTTCACTCAGCCATGTGCTTCCTCCACGCCTTTGTGTGGTCTGATAGCTCCCTTCTTCCCCACCCCCCTCTCCGTCTCTGTCTTCCTCCTTTCCTGTCTCTTTAGCAGATTACAAGATTTTTATTTAACTTCTTTGATCTTGTTTGGCATCTTTTTTTTTTTTTTTATTTCTAGACATTGTAAAAATAGACTTTATTTTTTTGGGCAGTTTTTTTGTTTTTTGCAGTTTTGGCCAGGGCCGGGCTTGAACCCACCACCCCCGGCAGATGGGGCCGGTGCCCTACTCCTTGAGCCACAGGCACCACCCATGGGCAGTTTTACGCTGATACAATCTTGAGAGGAAGGTACAGAAAGTTCTCACCTACTTCCCACCCTCGACATGCATTGCCCGCCCCACTGTCAACATAGCACATCAGAGTCTACATTTGTTTTGTTTTTGGTGAACCCGTGCTGGCACATCATCACCATTTGAAGCCTATGGTTTTCCTTAAGGCCCGTCCTTAGAGCTGTCAATTTGGGGGGTTTGGACACATGTGTAACGAACATGTGCCCACAATCACAGCACCCCGCAGAATAAGTTCCCTGCCCTAAAAGTCCCCTGGGCTCTGGCTAGTCATCCCTCCAGCCCCCGAGCTCCTGGCGATCATCGATCTTTTTAATGTATCCATAGTTTTGCTTTCCCCCAGAACGTCCTATAGTTAGAAGCTCACAGTATGTCACCTTTCTAGATTGGCTTCTTCTCCTTAGCAATCTGCATTTAAGGTTTCTCCATATCTTTTCATGGCCTGATAGCTCATTCCTTTTTATTGCCAGATAATATTCCATTGTGTGAATGCACCATGGGGAAGTTGTTTTTTAAGTCTCCTTTTTTTAAACCATAAAATGGGGCTAAGAGGGTTGCTATTCCCTCATAGGCGCATAGCAGGAATTCAGTGAATTACCAGACAGTGTACCAAGCATGGTGCCTGACTCATGGCCAACTCTCAACCTGTGTCCCTTGTCATGACTGTTATCATTACTTTTGCTGCTTTTATTGTTATTACACGTTGACTCCTGGGCATGTTGGTGGCTAATGTGGGGGACACCACACGCTAGAGGCCCGGGATGGAGAAATGTCACAGCACAGGGAATGTGAGACCAGGAGCTCAGGGCTCAGGCCATGGGACTAATATCAATGTGTCTACACCTGGGCCACTTTGTTTTCTCATGGTGATTCTCACCTGCCTCACTTTCCTCCTAGCACTCTTACAAGGATTAAACAAGACAGTTAGGAAAATGCTTTATCAATAGAAACTGAGAAAAAGTATTATTTTCTGAATACCTGACAATCTTATAAGCAAAATTGTTTCCACCTCTCAAGGCTCAGTTTCCTCATCTGTAAAGTGGGGAGCATAACAGTAGGAAGTTCGCAGGCTGGGGAGGGGACGTTTTGCCATGAGACTTAAGGAAGTAACCCACTTGACCTTCTTGTCCATTACCTGGTGTGCATGTGTGTGCCTGCATGCATACAGTAAGTGCACAATAAGTGCTCACCAGGATTTGACTATTACTTCTACCTAAGTTAAAACTCCCCCAAATCTTTTCAGCTATCCATTGTTATTACATATTATTATCCACATTTTATAAATGAGATAAACTTGTTCAAGAGTATTTATTTTTGATAGAAGTTAAGAAGAAACTGTTTAGGAAAAAGCTTGCATTCTTATTTCAGTATGTTTTACCTGTTCATGGCTAATGTAGAATTCGTGAAGCCTTCGACTAATTGAGTCAAAATTAAAGACTCAATTTTTTTTGAGACAGAGTCTCACTATAAGGCCCTCTGTAGAGCGCTGTGGTGTCACAGCTCACAGCAACCTCAAACTCTTGGGCTTAAGTGATTCTCTTGCCTCAGCCTCCCAAGTAGCTGGGATTACAGGCACCCACCACAATGCCCAGCTATTTTCTGTAGCAGTTGTCAGTGTTCTTTCGCTGGCCAGGATGGGTTCAAACCCACCAGCCTAGGTGTATGTGGCCGACGCCATAACCACTGTGCTATAGGTGCCGAGGCTAAAGACTCAATTTAAAAAAAAGAAGACTCAGGTAATAAAGGGATGAATTGGAATTTTATTAGCCAGCCCTGGCCAGGTTCAAGTCCACCACCCCCTGATGCACGGGGCCAGCACTCTAATCACTGAGCTATGGGTGCCCAGCCATGAGTTGGAATTTGAACACGTTTTCCCTCCCATCCCAAGGCTTATGTGTATCCCCAAAGCCCTGACTACCAAGTGCTACACAGGTGTCAGTTTGTGTTTCTACTGGAAAAAATACCATACAGCATGTTTTCCACTGAGGTTAATTTAGTTCTCTCGTCCTTGAGGTGAAGAACAATGAAGTTGTGGCTGTAACGGCCGAGAAATGGCTCCAGTCGAGCCCATTCCAGTTGGAGCTCTGATTTCGCGCCTGGGAGAATGTGTGTATGTGTACAGCCGAGGGGCTCCATCTGCATGAAGGAGAGAAAGTCACATTGCTTAGACAAGACAATGACTTAGGAGGAGCTGCCGAGACACTGGAACTCAACCTAGCCTTGATGTATGGTAACCAGGGCACGTTACTGAAAAGCATAAAATAATACAAAAAGTTCTTTTTCAGCCCATATGCTGACGCAGCACCATTTGGGGCCCCTCACTGAAAATGATATATGAATTATCTCAACCTAAAGTCGGAAGTATAAATTATAGAATATATCTTTCACTGTTTTATTTGGGCTGTAAAGCGACACCTTATTATTTCTCCCTCCTGGGCTTCCTTTAATGAATCGAGATTTGAAAGTGAAATATTTATTATATTGCAGGGGAGAGAGATTACGTCGTGTTTCAGAGAGCAGGGAGAAAGGGGTATGGAAATCAGGTGGCATCTTGGAAATTGGTCTCTCTCTTGTTTATGAGAAATGGCTGATGTGAGTTTTTTCCTGAGTTGTGAGAAGCCAACCGGTGAGGGACCCCTCCAGCTTGGCGAACACTGGGGTATAGATTGCCGAGTCAAGGACCCAGGCTGCCAGCCTGCTCTGACTCATGAACTTTCTTACCTGATTGGGAACATCCAGTGGGCAAGAGACACCTGATTTGGATGGGTCCATGGGTTGCACGGGGAGATGGAGCATCAGGAGTCATTTTATTAAATCTGGCTGGGGGTAGAGGAAGGGAGGGAGGAAGGAAGGGAGGAGATGCATCATCTTCAAGGCTTGTTGAGTAATGGCAAATGGTTATTCAAACCACAGGGCAGTTACTGAGACTCGGCACTGGCATAATGGATATATTTCTTTTTCTAGCTCCCATAATCAGTCCTGATGGATGATTATGGGAGTTTAACATGTCATATAACTGCTCAGGGCCAGGCAACCAGATTGTCCTACTGTGGAGAATGAGAGCAGTTGTTTCTAGGGATGCCAGAGGATCCCCACCTTACCTGAGGGGAGAAGAAATGGGTGGACTCTCAGACAGTGTGGCCAAGAGGCTCCACTGCACACACACGATGGTGAGAGTCTGTGCAAATTTCAGCGTGTTCACTCCTCTTTCATTTTTCACTTATTCATTCATGGACTCTTTTATCCCATAAATAGCTATGGAGTGCTTCTGGGTGCAATGCTAAGGGCTATGGAAGGGAGAGAAATCATACCCAGCCCCTGCTCCCAAGGGACCAGGGACTAGTAGGGAAGACAGGCCATAAACAGAAATGAGAAGGGTGTATCAAGCTACAGCATAAGGGTGTGGACGGATACAGTGATGGCACAAAGGAAATTGTTGACTTAGCTTGAAGGGAGATGGTATATGGCAGGCTTCAAGTCCGCCTGAAGTTGATTCATGGGCATTCGTACATTGAATGGATTCCTCTATCCCTAATGAAGATATGACATTTAAACAGGAAGGGAAGGGCATTCTAGGGCTTGTGCAAAGGCAAAAAGCTATGAACCAGGAGGGCTGGAACAGCGTGCTGGAGACAGGATGCCAGAGCTCTCAGAGTGGAGAGAGCGTCACGCACCTCTCCATTTTATGGGTACAAACCTTCTACTCCTGTGACTAATTATTTCTTCCTCCCACATCTGTCACCTTATCACATTTATTCAGATCTTTTTATATTGTCTCCCATGGCTCCAAAGTAGAAATTTTCTCCTGGGTCCCTGCTATGATCTGAATGTGTCCCTCAAAATTCACATGTTGAAACTTACTCACCAATGGGATAGTATTAAGAGGTGAAGCCTTCAGAGGCGATTAAAGCATAAGGGTTGAGCTCTCAGGGATGGGAAGGGATCGAGGGAGTAGATTTATTCCCTTCCGTCTCTTCCATAGGGTGAGGACGGCACTTGTCTTCTCTGAAGGATGCGGCAACCTGGTGCTGTCTTGGAAGCAGAGAGCAGCCCTCCCCAGACACTGAAGCTTCTGAGGTCTTGATCTTGGACTTCCCAGCCTTCATAACTGTGAGAAATACATTTCTTTTCTTTATGAATATTAAGCCTTGGGTATTTGTAGAGTACCACAAAAGAACTAAGACAGTCTCCCAGCTTATACAAACCATACTCGTTCAAGGGTCTGGGAAACATGGAAGTGGATGCTTTCTCTCCAGCCTAAGAAATGTGGTGGAAAGAACAGTGACTGCTGCCACTATCATTCTGTCCCCGACCACTTACCTCCTGCTCTGTGATATGGTGGCACTCATAGATGGGTCCACACAGACCTGCTTAGGGGACCAGGGGCTGGGCACCTCTCTTCAGAAGCCAAGAGCGCCAGGCCTTTCAGTACAAGTGACCTGAGGCTGCTGTGCAGCTGGAGATTTTTGAAATGGGTTTGACTAGTGCTCTGAGCCTGGGAGGCCGGGGGGGCTGCACTCCATTTGTCAGAGCGATGTTTTTGTCTTGAGTGCCAAGCACCCAGGAAGGACCAGGTGGTTTGGGAGCTGGTGCAACAGCAAAGTGGCAGCAGCCCTTGTCCATGGCTGATGGGGTTAGCAGTGTGGGGACCTCCAGTAGAGACTCTGCAGTTCTCCTATATTAGCAATTCAGAAGGGACTGGCAGTAACTTTGAACTCTCCCTTGACAGCCAGCTCCTGGGAGCTATGAGTTAGGCAGAGGCACCTGCCAACTGTAAAATTCTCTGCGTTCTCTGAACAACCATGGTGGCAGTGGCAGCCCACATGAGGAGGCCAAAGCATTTCTTCCTGACAGGGATGGCATGACACAATGATCGCAGTGCATCTCAGCTCCTTGTCACGGCACTGCACACACCTCGTTCATAGAAACATGGATCTGGGTGACAACTGAGACACCGACCAGTCTAGTCTATTCATTCTGAGCACTCAGACGCTGTTGAGTTGATGACAGTTATGCAATGGCCAAGTTAGGAGTTGAACCGAGGTTTCCTACCCTCCGCCCTGTCCTTTCCTCAAACCTTCCCATGCTGATGGGGAGAGGAGGGTGGATAATGAAAGAAATGAATTGGAACAGACAAACAAAAAAGTAACGGGTTCACAGTGGCCAATGTATATAATTTATTTCCAGACTAGTACACCTTCTGATTTCACTATGTTTTATAAACAGGGTTCGTAGTGGTTTATTCTGTGTCTCACTACAGTTACTTGTAGTGAAATGTGTTTTCCTCCTTGCCTCGGCATATATGAATTTATACTGTAGGTGATGAGATTCCGGAAAGGAACATCCAGGTGCTGGAACTGGCTACCTAGAGGCTGGGTGGACCTTGGCTAGGGCTGAGTTTGGTGGAACCTGTCTGGAAGCAGGGAGAGGAGTAAGGTGATGGCCACTAGAGGTCTCTTTCAGTCCTAGGATAAGAGAGATCATTTCAAGCAGTTCTTACCTGCAGACACCCACCCAGAGTTTAGGTGGGGGTATTCAGCAGTGGGCTGTCAGAATCCATGAGTCTTGGAGAAAAGCAAAATAAAGAAGGGCCTCAGTATTACAAAGAACACCTACTATGAATGGAAAAAAAGAGTGAGCGTTTTCAGATTTGGGTAGAGCTGTGTGTGTGTGCACGCACTCACACGCTTGATAGCTTCTGTGCATGCAAAAGGCTGCAGAGCAAGGCAGGGTGGTCAGCAAGGGGGCATTGCCTCCCTCTGTCTCCTCCCTGCTCCCACCAACCTCCCTCCAACTTCAGTCCTTTCTAGAAAGAATTCGGGGACTCTCTCTCAGCTGGTTCCTGCCTTCTGGGCTTGTATTCGAAGCCTTTGAAGTAGGTTCTAGGGTCATAAAATTCATTTTTTTAAAAAATGAACATTCCAGAAGTTTTACATACAAAGGAATGTGTCCCTGCTTCCCTTAATGATCTTGAAAGACTCTGTCTCTCTCCCATCCAATGGAGAGTTCGCACCATCCTGGGAGCTCTTCCTTATGTATAAATCTTTTGTGTCTTTGGAATTAAGTCAAGGTCATGGAGAACCAAGTCTGAGTTCAAGAAGGGAGATGGGCCAGGGATAGTGCTGATTTTTGATCACAAAGCTTGTGTGGCTCCATGGTAATGATACTGGAACTCTTTAATCTAGCCTTTGTCAGCTTGCCTTTGTCTGGTAATAGGAACATGATCAGCTCTACTCTTCCCCCAGTTGTGTAATTTATAGCCATTGTTTAACTGGAAACAACATGACACAACCCTTGTGATGTTAACTCTTGATAGAGCAGAATGACCCTCCTTGCTCTCCACTGTCTTCAGCTTGTTAACATGGAAAGAGCATTTAGGGATGTTAACAGGCCTAAGCTTAAATGCTGGGCCTGTTATTCACCAGCTGCACAAACTTGAGCTTGTCATTTGACCTCTGGGAACTTCAGTTTTCTGAACTACACAAAGTAGATAAAAAATGTTTACCTCGAAAACTTGTTGTAAGGACTAAATGAGCTAATATGAGAACGTGTCCAGTGCAGAGTACATATTTAATAAATGTTTATATTTTGATTTTAAATAAGGCAGCAGCTGGGGGTAGGGGAGACTGGTCTTTTCTACTTCTACCCTCTGACTTTCCTTGATAGTCATTGTCACTGTGGTATCTCTTGACATATCACATTTTTTTTGTCTTTCACCAAGAATGACAGGGAATGAGTAAACAGAGAGACTGAGGCATGGCTCCACACCCTTCTGGGGATGACTCTGGACCTCAGATCAGGGATCCCTCTGAGCTGAGAAAGCCCTCACCAGTATTAGGCTCCATAAGGCTGGGCCTTATCCAGAAAATGATTTCCCATTAGGAAAGAAGAGATCTCTGGAAGAAAGCATGCAGGGCAAGGGCTGAGGCCCTTCTTCTATGCTCCATGCTAAGCGCCGGGGTGCAGTGGTGAAGAAGACCCAGTTCTTACCCTTAGGGCATTTGTTGTGTTCTTTCCCCCGAAAATTATTGTTGAAAGAAAAAGAGGTGCAGCAGGAGCCTCTAAGTGGACTCCAATAATAAATATTCATATGCTTGTGAAAGCTCTTCTTGACTGTTGGCTGGGCCTAATGAACTCTTTATAACAAGAATATGGCAATGGTGATGGGATACCACATCTGAAATTAGATTACCGATAGATTGGGACTCAGGAGGAAGTCAGCTGGGACATATTGAGCTGCTTTGTGGAAAAGCCCATGTAGTAAGGGATGTAGGGAGGCCCTCACCAACAGCCAGGTGAGCATCAAAGTCTGCAGTTCAGCAGCCCGCAATGAGCTAACTCTTACCACTGACTATGTGAGTGAACTTGGAAGCAGGTCCTTCCCCAGCTGAGCCTCGTGATGAGACTGCAGCCCTTGAACATCATGCTGCAACCTTTTCAGAGAGCTTCAGGGGGAAGGTACCCAGCTAAGTGTTGTCTGAATTCCTGACCCATAGAAATTGTGAGATAATAAATGTTTGTTGTTTTAAATTACTAAGTTTTGGGATGATTTGTTGCACAGCAATAGGTAACCAATTGCTATTGGGGTGGATAAAAAGTGACTCTTCTGACTTTCACGTATTTCTTTTCTTTTTTTTTTTTTTTTTGAGACAGAGTCTCACTTTATCACCCTCGGTAGAGTGCTGTGGTGTCACAGCTCACAGCAACCTCCAACTCCTGGGCTTAGGTGATTCTCTTGCCTCAGCCTCCCGAGTAGCTGGGACTATGGGTTCGCACCTAGCGTCCAGCTATTTTTTTGTTGCAGTTTGGCCAGGCCAGGTTTGAACTCACCACCCGGTACATGGGGCCGGCACCCTACCCACTAAGCCACAGATGCCACCCTGACTTTCATATATTTTTAAAAGCAGGATATTCAGGTTCATAAAAGGGGAGAGAAAGGGAAAGTTCTTCCAAGCTATAGAATCTGTTGTTTTTAAATTGAAGTTTCAGACACTTGGGTGGTGGAGGAGCTGATTTGCTGGATCTTATTGGTCCTCCTGGCTAGATTCTTTGGGAAAGCATTTTCCTCTTCTCTCATCAGCCTTTTCTCATTCTCATCTATGTAGCCTCTTCTACACACGTATCTTACTTCCCACTTCTCAGGTCCTTTTGTCCCATCTGGTTTTGCCCAGCTGCCATAGCTCTAGCTTGCAACTGAAGAAGAGGCGATTTGATCAGGGTCCCCCAGGGGCCGGGGTAGGGGGGTTCTCAGCTATCATGACTCTGAGGCCAGCATGCCCTGGCCCCAGTTTCAGCCTCAACATCTCCAAATACAACATGTGTCTCAAGAGACAGAGGGGCTCCATCTGATTTATTACTTTGTGTCTGTTGCCTGGCAATGAGGAGTGTGCCTGCCAGATCACAGGGTAGGAGGCTGGAAGAGCTCTCTCATTGTTCCTGCCATTCTTCACCTGGAAACAGGAATCCAGGCTTACAGAATCTTCTACTCTTGGCCTGAGAGCCGGTTGTGTCTGTATTCAAGGGGATCTTTCTTGGGTCACCACTGTTCCTGGGGCCTGTCAAGTGCCCTCTGCAAATCTCCCAAAGCACAGTGATACTTAACATCTCAGCCTGGTGCCCTCACTGCAGCCCCACCCCATGCTGGACTGAGCCTCTGCCTGCACACACACACTCACACTCACACACACACACTCACACACCCATATTCCCTCTTCCCCATGCCTGCTTCTTGATATCAAGATTCTGTCATCCTGGAAAATAAAATCTATTATCCTCTTAAATAATCATCCCCCATCACCCCTCCACCCAGATGATTAGTATCTGTGAGCATTATTTAAAGTGCTGCATGGTTCCTATTTTGAAAAGCTGTTTCCCCCCCTACCCCCCTTTCATGCTAAATCCCCAATGTGGGCTCAACGCAGGGAGCAGCTCGGCATGGCTGAGAGAGGTCGGCTCTCATTAATACAGATCCCATTTATTTAAAAATAGCAATATTATGCCACTTTCAAATGGCCCGAGTGAGCTAAACCATTAAAGGCTTGTGCGTCGCTGACTTCGGACCTATTGTGAAGGCTTAATACTTCACAGCACAGTGACATACGGTACATAAGCCACAGAGCAGCACTATTGGTTTGGCTGTTCTGAAACGAATAGTAGGGAAATAATTAAAAAGAACATTTTATAGCTCAACACAGGGAAAGGAAGAGAGCTGGAGCTTGGAAAATATTGTGTGGATATGCTGAAGCTAAGGGTAGCAGAGATGGGGTGGCTATGTCAGTGATGTGGAGGTAGAGATAGATGTGGGGGGCTAGGTGGGTGGGTGGATGGATAATCCATCTCCTGGGTCCCTTTCACAATCTTGTCATTTTACAAGATGAATATTCCCAATGTGGCTAGCCCAAGCCCAGAATCCGGCTGAATTATGTGATGTTTCCTATTAAATCAAACTTGAGGGATTTGGGGATGAATTTGAGGTGGTGGGGTAATTGCTAGGGAGCCACTAACATTAGCTTTGGAATGATGAGAGACTTCAGTGCTCATCCTGATTCTGTGACCTAGGGTGGTAAATCCATAGCTTTCCAGAACCTCGGTTCACTAGTCTCTAAAATGAGAATAAGAAAAGCTGCATCCTTAGGCTGTGATGAGAGTGGCAGAGGTGATGATGTTCAGGAAGTGCTGGCTTCTTTCTTCTTGCTTTTCTGTTGTGTCCATTACCTCTCTCCACCTTCCCTTTCCAAGCCTCCTCCTAACACATAGCAGTCTCTTCCCCATTGCTGAGCTCTCTGCTAAGCCTCAGGTCTTACTGGTGGTGTGCTCAGCTGAGGGAAATGACCAGTGCTCTCACATTCCCATCAGTTCTTGGCAGCATCCTCAGCTCCGTTCTCTTTCCTCAGTCTCAGCTATCCCAAGATTTGCCTGTGTGTTCTCTTCTCAAGGAGACCAGGCAGGCAACCCTTAGGAGAGATTCATGTTTCCAAGACTCAGTTGTTAGAGGTACACATCTTGGAGGCTCTGAGAAGCATGGGTAGATAGTCTCTTTCATATACCCAGATTTGCTCTTCCCAAGTCTCTGAGTCCTATGGAATGTAGTTTGGGTACCTTGGGTATCCTTGGGTACCTTCCTCCAAGTAGACCAGTTAGATTCTCTGCCAGTGAGGGAGTGATGTGTGCATGCAAGGACTTTCGTGACCCTTTGATGAAGTGTGGTCCTCCACCCTGCATCTTAACACAGTTCAGACTTGCAAGGCAGGAAGATTTCCAGGCCCACTGCCCCCTCTATCCCCAGGAGTGGGACATTTGAACACGCATTCGAGACAGAACAGGAACAACATTCCCCAAGCACCAATCTCTCTCCTTTCCCACATCCTGTGCTGCTGTGTTTACCCTTCTGTTTTCACGTTCTTCCACCACTGACCTGGTGGTCCTCCACCTATGGGTATTGCCATCCTCTTCCTTTGTTCTGTAGTTGTTTCTCAAAACAAAACTAAAAAAAAAAAAAATGTTTTTCTCAAATCAAAGCTCAAGCCATGAATTCTGTTTTGTTTGTCGCTTGGAAAAAAATATATATCCTTTGATTCTCTCTTCCTTTAACCCGAGGACTCCTCTGAGCATGAAGAGTTCAATGGTAGCTCCACAGACATTTAATTAGACTGTGTGTGTGTGTTGGTGGTGGTTGGGAGAGGTGAAGGGGTGGGAGAGTTACTTTGTTCTTCCCACCTCTTGTCCTGTGGCTACAGAGCCAAAGCTGTCTGTTGAGCAGAGGATGCAGAGTGTGGAAATTCTTGAGGATGGTGAAGAAAGGCTGGGATTTCTGCCTAGGAGGGAGCAAAGGGCACAGAGAGTGAAGGTGGGACACAGGCTACTTTATGCTATTCCCCCTTCCCTAAATCATGCTGAATAGAATACAACCTCCTTCAAGACAATCTTTTGAAATATTGAGATCTTCCACAAATGAAATCATACTTCATGGAATTTCAGTGCCCTTGGGAGGACATCCAATGCAGCCTACATTCTCCTTACCTTGGGGGCAGGGCAAGGGCCAGTCCTGCCCTCAATGCTTGAGGTTTGCAAGGCACCAAGACGCTAGCTTTTCTAGTGGTAGATTTAATTTAGCTGCCTTCTATTTTAGTGATTATACATGACTCAATAGATTTCCTTGACCTCTATTTTTTTCTTCGTGTTTCTTTCTTCTTTTCTTTGAATTCCCTTTCAAAAATCTAACATAGATGGAGGATGCAAAACAGGGGAGCGTATTCAAAGGCATTGCAGGAAAATCATTTCTATTCTATTTCTCCTGCCTTAATTCCTGCTTCTGAGAATAAGCAGGCCTACAAATGAGATGTAGCTCATTCATGAATCAGTTGTATATGACTTGGGAACACCTTTTCCCATCAAAAATGATTGATGAGTGTGTTCTCATGCTTGCCCACAGATGCCCATTTAACCTAACAGTGGCCTTGAAACATGAGAGTCCTCAAATTTTCCAAGCATTCTGTGAACAAAGAGGTCCCACAGCCTAAATGTACAACCCAAGTTGAGTTCTTGAGCCTCTATATACCTTGTGTGCCTGAGTACA
>NW_003852481.1:6558519-6586529 GCF_000181295.1 Otolemur garnettii | reverse complement strand
TAATAATAAATAGAATAGGGGGTGACATCAGAATCGCCAGCAGATGAGAGATTTCCATACGGAGTTACAAACATCTGACTTGCCTTCCGTTTGCACTTATGAATGGAGGCTACGAAGGTAAGTCTCCAAGTTGAAAGACATCTGACTGATGTATGACTTGTACTTACAGGTAATGGCTAAATGTACCTGTTCCAATTTACATACACATTCAACTTAAGAACAAGCCTACAGAACTTGTCTCGTTCATAACCCAGGTCTGCCTGTAAACCTTTGGAGAATGAAAACGAGGGGGAAGTAAGTGGTTTAATAAACCAAATGGAGTGAAAAAGCCAAAACCCAGAACCCATCTGGGTGGCAGCTACAGAAAATACGAACTTCCTGGGAAAGCAGCTCCGGGTTCAGAGTCAACAGATGTGGAAAAGGAAGAGTAGGATGGATAAAGAAGGCCCTTCTCACCACCCTCTCCCTTCAGCCTAGAGCTAAAGTAGACTCTCTAATCCAAAGCTTGTCAGGTAGGCAATGGAGGCTGCTCGTTCTGCCTCCAACTTACAGATCACTTTGCAACCTGCATCTTAAAGCAAAGCCTGATATTGAAAACCTCTGTCCTATGTCATCCTTCTCACTCAAAGAAGCCCATTACAACTGAGTCTTGGTTTTTTTTTTCTTTTTTTTTTCTGATACAGAATCTCTCTATCCCTTGGTAGAGTGCCATAGCATCACAGCTCTCAGCAACCTCAAACTCTTGGGCTTAAGTGATTCTCTTGCCTCAGCCTCCCAAGTAGCTGAGACGACAGGTACCCGCCACAGCACCCAGATATTTTTTAGAGATGAGGTCTCCCTCTGGCTCAGGCTGGCCTTGAACCTGTGAGCTCAGGAAATCCACCCACCTTGACCTCCCAAGTGCTGGGATTATAGGCCTGAGCCACTGTGCCTGGTACAACTAAGTCCTTCTTTTAAAATCCTTATGCACAACCACAGGTTGCCAGATATACTAGGAAAAGCATTGGAATGAAATATAAAGACCTCAGTAAATAAACTGAACAACTGACTGGGAGGAAATACAGTTAACTCACAAAACAGGAGGAAACTTTCTAGCTCTCGTAACCCTAGGGAACGTCTATATCCACCATCATCATCGCTGTCATGCCATCACTGATACTCCTTTAGCATTTTTCTGCAACAGGCACTGTTTTAAGCACTTTACAAATATTAACTTGTGTAATCCTCATAATACCGTAGGTGGTACCTATTACACTCATCCCCATGTTACAGGGGAGGAAACTGGCAGAGAGATGTTGAATAACTCACCCACGTGTGCACCACCAGCACGTGGCAAAAGTGAGATTTGAGCTCAGCCCGTTGATTTTTAAGTTTGTGCTTTTCAGCACCACACTACACTTCTCCTCATTGAAAATAAAATGAAATAATTAAAAAATTGAAAAGACAAAAAAAAATCTATAAAATAGAAATAACCAGAGAACAGAAAACATTCTTGTGAAAAATAAAAATATATGATATATATATATATATGAAAATAATGAAATATGTGAAAAAAATAAACAAAGTGTAGCAGAATTACTGGAAGATACTGTCAAAGACACTTCTCGGAGTCAGCCAGAAAGCAAATTGTCAAAGAAAATATACGTGAATATTTTCGAGAGCCAAAGGAAATCATGGCCCCTTAGGCTAAAAGGGCCGAAGTGTCTAACACACAAAAATGACAATGACACAAACTGATGATATTTGAGAAGAAAGGTAAACAGAGAAAGGGCATGCAGCCATGTTGACTATCCTCAATTTAACTCAACAACCACCAGTCCCAAGTGGACCCCGGAGGTCCACTGCATTTCCCCAGTCTGTTCACTCTCCTCTCTTCTCAATCCTTCACAAACTCCTCCCAGACTCTCTCTCAGCTGACAGAAGCAAGAAAAGAGAACTCCTTCAGGTAGCCACCACGTCTACCCATCTACCTGACTCTGTGCCCAGATGCTACTTTCTGCTATTGGACTGCCCTGACTTGTCTGCACTTACACCCAATATCAGGACATCAGTTATGGTCTGCATCACGTCCTCTTCCCCAGCAGTTCCTCCGGCTCTTCCGTCCTTATTGATCCTTCTCTCTTTGGCTGATCATTCCCATCTGCAGAGAAACTGCCTTTCCCCTATTGCCTCCTTTTCCCTTTGTAAGAAAAAACCTCCCTGAAAGATCTGCTATACTTTCTCTCTCTACAATTTATCTCCTTCTTCTTCCTTGAACCTCTTGAACCAGGTCCCCACCCCTCAAAACTGATGTTCTGAAAGTCACTAGTCATTTATGGATGTTTTAAAAGGAAATACAATGATCAATTCTTAGTCCTCGATGCATTTGCCACAACAGCAGCGTTTTGATATGGTTGATCATTCCCCTTTCCCTTAAATACTTCATTTGGTTTCTAGACCTCATGGTTTTCTGATTTTTTCCTCTCTTGCTGGCCTCTTCTCACTCCTTTTTTCTGGCTACTTTTTTCTCCCTGATCTCTTAATTCTTGAGCTTTTGGAATGTTCCATGACCGAGTCTTGGGTGTTTTCTATCCTCTGATTCCCTTGATGATTCCAGCTCATCAGTCTCATTGCCTTAAATGCCATTATTCATGAGTAGTTTCAAATTTATTTTCCTAGTCTATACCACGCCGCTGAGTTCTGGACTTGTATAGTCAACTTCTCACTCAGTAACACAATTCTTTGTTTAATGGGCATTTCAAACTTAAAATACACAAAACCAAAATCCTGATCTCTTCTCTGCCACCCCAAATCTGTTCTTCCCACATTCTTCCCCACATCAGCAAATGTCAATTCCACACTTTGAATTGCTCATACAAAAATATAAAAACAAAACAAAAGAAAACAGAACAAAACATTTAGGTGTCATTGTCAGAGATTTCTCTTTCTTTCATACCCATAAGCACCAACAAATTCTGATGTATATATTCAAAAAATATCCAGGATCCTACCACTTCTCTCCAGTGCCACTACTGCCATTCTGGTTCGAGCTACCATCATCTCTCAACTCAATTATTATAGTACCCTCCTTAGCTGTTCCCTTCTGTCTGCCCTTATTCTGCTTCTAGCTAATCTTTGCAGAGCTTCCAGAATAATCCTTTCAAAACACAACTTATGCAACTCAGACCATTTTGGTCCTCTTTTCCAAATCTTCCCATCTCACTTAGAGTAAAAGCCAAAATCTTTATATTGGTTCGGAAGGCCCTTTACAATCAGATTCTTCATTCTGCTTTTCTGATTTCATGTCCTACTGCTCTCCCATCTGCTCACTCTGTTTCCACCACACCAACTTCATTTCTGTGTGTCAAACATTCCACACTCTTTTCCTCACTCAGGGCCTTTCCAGGTGCTATACCTCCTCTCTGGAATTATTTTGCCCCAGATAATCCCCTGGCTGTAGGGAGTAAACCATTGGAAATAGGAGTAAGTCACTGGATTCCTCTTATAATTATAGGAGTAATCGTAGTCCTTTGTGTTCAAATATAACCATGTCCATGACAGTGTTATAACCTTTGCTTTCAACTATCAAGCATATTTTAAAGAACTCAAGGGGGAAATAATTTGATTATATTTACCCAGAAAATTTGCCATTTCTGTTGCTTTCTTTATTCCTGACCCTCAGGGTTTTCTTTTGACATCTCCCTTCTGTCTGAAGTCTTCCTTTAGCCATTTTTTAAGAGCACATCAATTGGCAATGGATTATTATAGTTTCTTTTCATCTGTAAAAGTATTCTGCTTTCACTTCTGAAGATGATTTTCACTGGGAATGGAATTCTGAATTGGCAGCTCTTTTTTCTTTCCAGCACTCTAAAAATGTTGTTCCACTTCCACCAGAGCTTCAAGTTTTCAGATAAAAAATCTGCAGTCATTCGAATCATTATTCTTCTGTAAGTAGTGCATCTTTTTTCCCCCTGGATTCTTTTAAGTTTATGTTGGATTGATTGTCTTTGTCTTCAATTTTTAGCAATGTGATTATGATGTCTATGGAAGTGGATTTTCTCCAGCCTCTTCTGTCTGGGTTTTGCTGCCTTTCTTGAGTCTATAGATTTAAGTCTTTTGCCCACTTAGGAAAAGTCACCATCAATTATTTCTTCAAGTAATTTCTCAGGATTGCATATTTTTTCTCTTTTTCTTCTTGGACTTTGGTGGCATGAATGATTGGACTTCTGTTATTGTCCCACAGGTAACTCAGCCTGCTAATTTGTAAATCTTTTTCTCTCTCTGTTGTTTAATTTGGATAATTTCTAATTTTCTATTATCAAGTTCACAGACTCTTCCCTTGTTCTTCTTTATCCTACTATTAATTCTGCCCAATGATCATAAAATATTTTTATTGTGCTTTTCAGTTCTCAAATTTCCATTCTTTGTATTATATTTCTTTGCTGATACCTTTGATCTTTCAAGGTTGTTTTTCTTTACTTCTGAGAGTATTTTTATAATAGTTGCTGTAAAGACTTTGCCAGATAATTTCAACATCTGTGTTTTCTTGGCATCGGTGCCTGGCAATTGTCTTTTCCAAGGGGAATTGAGATTTTCTTCATCCGTCATATGCTGAGTAATTTGGATCATACCCTAAACATTTTGAATATTATGTTTTGAGCTTGCAGGTCTTGCTTTGGTCCTATGGAAAATGTTGATGTTTTGCCCTTTCAGATAGTTAACCTGGTTGGATTCAGGCTGCAAATTCCAACTGACCATCAGTGGTTGTGGTTTTAATGTCAGTTCAGTTTTCAAAGTTTTTACAGTGGCGTTTGATCTGTTTCTGTTTGCACCACCCAGTGGCCAGAGTAGGGATGTGGGTGGTGGTGAACTACACCTGTAGTTCAGATCTCAAGTTTTGGGTCTGCTGTTTAAGATTAGATACATGTGTGCATGGCTGAAGGTGGTGACAGGAGTTGATATATGACTTTATGACATTGCTTTCTTAAGCTTCTCCTTTTAAAAATAATCTTCCTAGTACTTTTCGGTTCCCTGGGCCTTTCTTTTTGGGCTTCTCTGGCCAGAAAGCTGGGCTTTAGTTATTCCACTGTGCCTTGCACTGTTTGCAACTGTACTCACTTTCTGGGGTCAAGCTGAGGGAGGACACAGAGAGAAAAACATCAGTGGGGTTTTGCCCCCATCCTTTTGGTAGCATGGCTTCTCTAACCGGAGGGGAAGGTTCTGGTCCCTCAGAGTTTTAATCATCTTGGACCCTTGCTGCCACTGTGGTCTGTGCTGCCACAGGATTGGTGATACCACAGGATTTCAGGGAATCTGAGACACCCAGAACAGAGAAAAGAGAAAAAGGGAAATTCCTCCACTCTCTCTGAATGTTAGGAGTCCTCTTTCCTTCTCCTGAAGCTCCCTCTGCCCCAAGCTGTGGATAATGAAGGAAAATTGGGAAACACACTGCTGATTGGGTAGTACTTCTAATTCTGCTCTTCTTCCCTATCTGCTGCTACTGTTAACTTTACAGAGTCCTAGAAGAGTTTCTCCATTCATTCTCTACAGATTTCATTGCTACATTCACAGCAAGAGACAGGACAGTGTATGCTTACTTCCTCAACCCAGATGCAAAACTGGCTTTCTAATTTTGGAAGGGAAAATACATTTGAACCTACAGTCATTATAAAGTTTCAGTAATGAATGTTATCATTTTCAGAAATCCAAAGACTTAGAATGTTTGCCCCCGAAGCATTCTTCCTAAGTAACTGACTTGAGGATGTATTCCTGGAAAAAGATGATAAAATAAGAAAGAAAAACATATGGGATCCTGGAAATTATAGAACTAACCTAGGAGACAAGCAAACTTTTAAGGTAATAGCTGTGGGGCAGGCCTATGAGACACTTGGTCCAGGTGAGAGTGGGTGGTTCAATACTTCTGGAATTATATTTTTGCAAAGAAAATGAATTTTTATGTGATAAATAATTGCAGGTCTAATGATTAAAGAGTATCTTAAAGGTACATGATTCTTTTCTCATAAAAGGAAAGGAAGAAAATTTCAGAAAATACAAATATATTCACACAAAAAAATAAATGAAGCCAAATAAACTTCGCCAAGTTTTAAGCATAATTCCTGAGTGTAGAGAAAAGAACACCATTGACCTAGATCATAGGAACATTGCCTTTCAAGTGGCAGAAAAATCATGGTGTTGGCTCCGTGGAGAAAGATACATAATTCTCACTCATTTCTTGGCCATACAGTGAACGATGTTTCTATAGGAATATTAAGTGAAATATTTATGAGTAACAATGGGCTAGGTTATGCTAAGGCAATAACCTCAACTCCCCTAAGCAGCTTAACACACAAAAGCTTATTTCTCAGTCACCCTGCATAGCCTAAGCAAGTCAGAACTCCACTCCGCTCCCTCCTGTCACTCAGGAGCCCAGGTGATGAGGCGCTACCCACCACCTTGGAGCTGCTTCATCTGAAATGCATGGCTTCCTCAGCTACAGCAGGAAGAGAGACATCAGTACATCTCATTGGGTTCTTGCTGTTTCAACCTGAGAATGGCTCACAAGGTTTCGCTTAGCTAGAGCTGGTCATAGTTCTCTCCCCATTTAACAGTAAGGGAGATGGAGCACTGAGGAGAGCAAATGGAGCATTTGGTGAGTGTTGGCGCCCACCATCGTTCACTGGCATTCAACTTTGAAAAGAACTTACACAACAGGTTATGAGGGGGTCACTTAGAGCAAACACAAACTGCAGATGAGTCTGGCTCAGGCATGTAGACTTTTATCTCCCAACTAGTTGGACACTCTTGTTTCTAGTTCACTACCATCCTCACCGCTGCCCCTGCATTGGCTCATATACACACTGCCAGCCTTGTCCCTGATCAGACTACAGTATAACACAGGGAAGACCTAGAGACTCACAGGATGATGTGATCTCCATCCAGATGATGAAAAAGCAGAGGTAGAGCCAGCTGACAGAGCAGGGTATGGGAAAGTAGATGGAGAAGGATCAGGAAATAGGAGTGTCCTCATATTCATTTTGTAGGACAGGAAGACCAGATATGCTACCTGAGATTGATGAAACAAGACATCTATATTTCCAGGTATTGTTTGAAATGAGGAATGTAATTAATGTAACTAAAACGTAATAAGTGTAAAAGTTGAGAGGAAAAGGGAAATGACTTTAAGTGTGGTATGAATATAAATCTTTATATTTGATGGTAGGTAATCAATAGGTAATATCTGTGGTGAATAAATCAAGAAACAGGGATATAAATGTACCATTTAACACAGGGAGGAAACCGCCCCAAGCCCTCGACACAGAGATGGCTTAAGTGGCTTCCTGTAGGGCAGCAGTTTTCAACCTGTGGGTCGCGACCCCTTTGTAACAATGAAAATATATCCTGCATATCAGATATTTTACACTACGATTCATAACAGTGGCAAAATTTACAGTTATGAAGCAGCAACGAAAATAATTTTATGGTTGGGGGTCACCACAACATGAGGAACTGTATTAAAGATTTGCAGCATTAGGAGACATTAGGAAGGTTGAGAATCACTGCTCTAGGGAGTGAGATTAGAGGACAGAGATGGGCAGAAGATTGTGGATTGAACGATAACATTGTCTATATTTTTCTATTTGATTTTTTAAAAAAATTATTCTTGCATTGCTTGGAGGAAAATATTTTAAAATTCTCTTAAAAGAGAAATAAACAAGGATTAGCTTTAAATGAGCCTTTAGTTGCCATTTCACTGTCCAGTTGGGCCAGCTGCTTTGAGGTGATAGGATATATGGTAGTTATGAAACCCATCGTTACACCTTTGCCAGAAAATGGTTCCCTGGGTTTGAGACAACGTTGTATGGGATTCTGGAAATCTGCGTTTCCCCAGCCTTCACATAGAGGTGCTCACAGAGTCACTTCAGGCGACCAAGACAAGCCCATATCCAGAGTAAGCGTCCACTCCAGAAGGGAGGAATCACTGCCCTGTCCAGGTTAGGAGGGGTCCAATGTAATCCCCTTGCCGTCAATGGCTCCTCAATTTATGGTACCATGTTGAGACCTCGGCATCAATTTTTGTAGTAACATGAGCTAGATCAGCCTTGGTGAAAGGGACCCTGTGCAACCGGGCCCACGCCGAGCCCCCATCACTGTGGTACTGGACAGGCCCCAGGACAAAAAGCAAACGAGGCCCGATGTCAGCATGAGGGGAGCCTAAGGCCACTCTCACTGCACTGAAATCTGATGCGAGGTGGGGAGATAAGGTCAGGGCACAGACAGCCTCCTCCAGTGGCCTTCCTAGCATAAAGAAATTAAAACATCTTATTTTATTTTATTTTTGGAGACAGAGTCTCACTATGTTGCCCTTGATAGAGTACTGTGGCGTCAAAGCTCTCAGCAACCTCAAACTCTTGGGTTTAAGCGATTGTCTTGCCTCAGCCTCCCAAGCAGCTGGGACTACAGGTGCCCACACAATGCCCGGCCATTTTGTTGCTGTTGCAGTTGTCACTGTTGTTGAGCTGACCTGGGCTGGGTTCAAACCCACCAGCCTGGGTATATGTAGCTGGCGCCCTACCCACTGAGCTATAGGCACTGCCAAGAAATTAAAAAAATCTTTATTTTGAAAGTTTAAAAATGCACATCCATGTGAACACTGGAAAGGCTTTGTGAGTGCTGAGGAGGCTGCAGGCACCAGCCCAGGGTGTGGTCTGTGGAGAGCTGTGAAGGTCTCATTTATGACTCTGGTTTGGGTGCTGATTGGGCATGAAGGACCCCAGCTGGAAAAGCCTTTAAAGAAGCTACGGGAACCCAGCAAGGCACCCGTCTCTCCGGTTGCTCTTGACCTTGCTTTCCTGCTTTATCGTCAGAGAATTTCAGAAGCAGATGGGGCCAGAGAGAGATGCTGGTCTAATCACCATTTCACAGAGGAGAAAACTGAGGCCTGTACTTTGAAAGGGCAGCCCAAGTTCACTTAGGCAGCTATTGGCAGAGATGGCCTCGAATACCATGGCTTAGGGTTACAGTTGTGCCAAGTTTCTTGGTAGATCCCTCCTATATATTCATTATTAGACTATTAGTAGTCGCTCAGTCAAAGCCTGGCCTGCATTCTTGCCCCACCATAAAGACTCCTGCAGGGAGGGCTCCGCCGACCTCACACTGATGGCTACTGGTCTTTCGGTCTCACTTCAGTGTTACAGCACCCTCGGGGCATCTCCTAGACAAATTTTACATTGGCTATGCATCTGTTGCTTGCACTGCTGTTATCAAAGTTGCTGAAGATGATTTTCGGTTTTTGCTTTTATTGGTTCTTTGTATGCTCTGAAGTTATAAAATCTTTTCTCCTACCTTCTGCCTTCTCTTCTAAAATCCTAGGAAAAATGAAACTAACCATTCATCTACCTAAGATAGACCTACCCATCCATTCATCTACATAAGATAGACCTACCCATCTGTCTGTCTGTCCATCTACCCACCTGTCCACTGGCCCATTCATCAATCCATCCATCTATTATCTTAGTTAAATGTTTTTAAAGGAAGAGGTGTGGCTTAAGGGGACGGACCCTCAATGACCTGGGACAGGCAGATATCTTGGAATGAGGAGGCCCTGCTCAGAGGTGTGTCCTGTTTCCTGTCTGTTGAAACAAGGCAAAGTATAAGGCATGAGACGGATCTTCGGCCACCACTTACCTTGCTAGGTAGCGTCACTGCCTTTGTTTCTCTGGAAAACTCCTTTGTCCCAGGTCTGTATTATGCACTGACTATAATTTGGCAGAGTCTAATACATTGTTGTCTAATTTTGGTTAGTCCAAACTGATGGAGCAGGAGCCAGGGGCTCGAGAACTAATGGGAAACCAGGACAGAAGAAGCAGGAATCATTTTTTCAACAAGGGACAGAAAGCATGAGTGATAGGTTTATAAAAATGAGTGAAGTCTCTGCTTCTACAGAGATGTCTGACACTATGCTCAAGTTTAAGTAACCAGGATAGGATCCCACCGCACCCTGTACTCCTCTTCTTTAATTATTATGCTTCTGGTGGTTTATCTGTTTAAGGTTGGTGTAGTTTCAGCCTCACGGCAGGTGCTAAATATGTATCATGGTGATTGATTGGTTGATTGAATGAACTCACTTTTTTTGAGGGCCAGATCTTACTGTGAGGTTCCCATCTCGTCTTCCCTCTGCAGCCTCACTCTCCCAGAACTCAGGAGGAGGCCACCTCTGAGAGGGAGACACCATCCAGCCAGCATCGCAGTCTGTCCTCTTCCCATCCTGCCGACCTCTTCCCATCCTGCCGTCCTCTCCAGGGCTTCCTCTCACTCTCACTCCTCTCTGTCTCCCCTCAGCTCTCCCTCCTTCCTCCCTCTAGAGGCCCCAGATTCAAACTGCTGAGAAGTCTCTTCAAATAGGACTGAAATTGCTTTAAATATTAGAGGATTAGGGGAAGACAAACAGACCAGGAGAAGGTCTGTGTTTGGGGGATTAGGATTAGATCTCCTCTGCTGTCCAAGCATTAGCAGAGGTCCCACTGCCCGCCTCTGGGCTCTGTCCTCTGAAGCTTGTGCAGCTCAGGGTTGGGCCCCCAGTGCAACCCACGTGCTAGTGCCAATCTCTGCAGTGCTCCAGCAAGTGTGGTTTTCAGATACAGCCCCAGACAGGCACCTTCTGCTATTCCTCTTTCCCAATCCTGCTCTCCAGGAAACCACCACCTATTGAGATAGCTTGAAAGAAACCTATTTTCCACCGCTGCCTGCAACCTTAGCTAGTGGCACCATCTGCATGGGCTGAGTACCCTTCTGTGAACTGTGTGTGGGTAACAGAGGCAAGAGAAGCTCCAAGGCTGGGTAACGGGAGGACAAACCCACCATGAGGCCCAAGGGATTTGGGGTACATGCATTCATGTCTGCTTACATTAATACGCATTCAAATGTATCATGACGTATGATTATAATTCAATATTTATCAAAGTAGATTTTATTGCTGTTTAGAGTCTTAGAATCATAGCATTTGAATAGACCCAGAACTCTTACGTAAGGCAGACTTCCCCTACAGAATCCTTGGTGGAGTCTTACCCACTGTCTTCTGGAATCTCCTGGGTGACAGGGACCGAGAGAGGTCACTTCATGGCTGTCCACTCTGGAATGCTAGAAAATTGTCTCTGTTTTGAAAATGTGCCTCCTTGTAGTCGCTGATACACAGGTTCCCATTTTACTCCTAAAAGCACATAGATAAATCTCAACTTGGAATTTGAAAGAATTTCTGAAACAAGACAGAAAATGAATTCATCATACATTAAAAGATTGATCCATGTAACAACAGTAAAATTGTGACTCTGTCCATCCAATGACCTCACTAAAACGCAGAAAGCAAGCCGGTTACTAGGATGGCTTGTTGAGCTGATGCATACTCGAACGACACAAGATTTTAATTTATAATGTACCGGTAATTCCTCCAAACAACGAAAAGACAACATGATGAAAACAGGGGCGAAAAACTGGCTGACATTTGTAAATGGCCAATAAGCACGTGGAAAGTAGCTCAACGTCATTAATAACTAGGTATATGCAAATTAAAACCACAATGGCATATTCCTACACACTCATCAAATTGGCAGAAAATACCAAAGTCTGGCAGTAGCAAGTGTGGAAAAAGATGAAGTACGAAGTGCTAGTGGGATAGTCAATTGGCACAGAGGTTGCAGCGCGCCATAAATCTCCATTTACATAAAGTTCAAAAGCAGGCAGGCGCAAACTGCGTTGTTTGAGTTGCATATTTAGATGATAAACTGTAAACAAAGTTTTAAAAAAGCTGATTGCCATAGAAGACCGAGCTGTGAGGATTGCGGTGACTGGTGAGGGGACAGAAGCGGGGGGGCAGTGGCGGCAGGATTGGGCGTGGGCAGGAGTGGCAGGGCTTTCTCTCTTGCCCTTGGTGGGAGACGGTTGCATGAATTTCTTTTGAAATGATTGCTTAAGCTATATCTTTATTCTTCATACTTTTCTGTGTATGTATTATACTTGGCAATGTAAAAAACACTTTAAAAAATAGAATTTTAATCTTGACAGCCATCATGTTCTACTTAAACCTTTCTCTAAACGTTATTAGTTCCTTCAATAGACATGATTTCCAAAGCCTTTGCTATCCTGGAGTCCCTATGATTTTCTCTCTCTCTCTCTCTCTCTCTCTCCCCATCTCCACCTCTCTATTTAGCATCTATTTAAACAATGGCTCCTGCCCTCATTAGAGCAAAAAATCTAAGGTAGCAGAGGTGGGGAAACTTCAAATAAGAGTACGGACGAGTCCAATTTGTACTTGGTAAGGTTCAAACGAGGACAGATGCCACCAATAAACAAACCATTAAATAATAAACAAACCATGAAATACACAAACCATTAGGATGAGAACAGAAGTGTCTACACATTCATAATTTCTTAATTTCTCATCCTTGATGGTAATTAGTCCATTGACAGACATTAGCTGGTGTAAGCTACATGCAGATGCTGCATAGGCAGAATCAATCCACTGCAGAGATCCAGGCTGCAGAAAGAGCCCACCCAGGGCTGGAAGAAGGGGTCACCTCCTCATCTCACCAGATGTGGACACTGTCTTCCTTGGAGGCTTCTTGCTAACAGCATGAGGTAATGAGATAGTTTAAATTCCCTACTTTTCCTGGCTCAGGGGTCTGGCTGAGCTATGGGGCAGACCTCTTGCCTCAATACAAATTGTCAGGTTTTCCTCCTGCGGAATTGTCCCAAGAGTCTTCCCAGCCAGGCTTTGTTTAGACGCAACCAATCATATCTAGTCCTCCCTGTCAGCTGGGTACCCCAGGGAAGGAATAAAGCTTGGGGGGAAGTGAGATCTTTCTTGGTCACTGGCAAATGCTAATTAGTGAGGACTGCTCGGCAGCCTGAAGTCCTTTCTGAGGAAAGCAAAACACCCAGGTGGGTGCGGCAGCTGACAAGCCCTGGGCAGGTGTGTGTGTGTGTGTGTGTGTGTGTGTGTGTGTGTGTGTGTGTGAAGTGCGACCCTCCCGTCACCCACCCTCTCTCAGGCACTGGCGGCAGAGGCACCTGTGTCTAGTCAATCAACACACCTATCTTCCTGAAGCTTCGCTCCAGGTCCTTATCCACCACTATTACTATATCAGACTACCGAGTTTTCCAGAGGCACGTAGCCCTCCTGGGCCCAGAGGCTCCCTGCCTACAGGGAAATCTATTTGGCCTGCTCTCTGGGGGAAGGCTAAGTCCCCTGCCCCTGGGTCCTGCCAAGGCACTGCCTTCTAAATCACACTGACCTGACTGTAAATGGAGCTAGGCAGGCCGAGCAATTTAATTCTGATTTTTAATGAAACATTTAGAGCTTGTTGATATGTATTTTCCATTGAGCAGGTATATCTCCAATGGGAAAAATCAAGTGTCTCCTGGGATTAAAGCAACTTCTTAAACATTCTTGTAAGGCAAGGCAGTCATCACAGGCCTGGAGAGTCCAGCCCAGGCCCACCAAGCCTTTTCTAAGCAGCCTCCATCCCCCAGGCAGCTCTGCCCTCTCTCTCTCCTCCTCCCTCTGTCCTCTTCCAATGACTGCTCTTGGAGACAGCCCTAGGCTAATGTGCGAGGTCTTGTGAGATAGGTGGGTTGTCCCAGGGTGAAGCGGGGTGGGATGGGTCTAGGCTGAGAGTCTGCGTGATAAGGTACCCAGGAGTCACCATCAAGGGCTGACTGCTCATTCAACCAAGGTAGACCGCTACCTAACCGGGGCCAGGAGCCCCGTTTGAATTCCTGAGACTTTATTCATTTTCTTGTCTTCTGATAATTTTCAGGTTTTCTTCTCATGAAATTGTGGATTTTTTAGAGCAGGAAAGGGCCTGAGACTCCCCTATGCCTTTTATGACTACTCAGAGCCAGCAGGGAAAAATGTTTGGCCTTAGATTTCTAGACTAGCACTTAGGTAATTAGAACTTAAACCCAGATTTCTTGACTGCAGATTTTGTGTCCTTTCCTGCACATTTGGGTTGAGCAGGCATTTTTTTTTTTTTTGTATAATCTTGGGAACGCACAATTACAACATCTCAAGCATTTGGCAGAAGGGCTCACCCAGATAGGTAAAACAACTTGCCCAAGGTCACTCAGTGGGTAGGACGGGAGAAGATTGGAGCCTTGAATCTCTGGACTTCAGGCCAACCCCATTTCCATCCAGCCTGTGGTTTCCTTGGGCTGGAATTTTCCTTTGGCTCCCTTTCCCCTGGTCTCCCTTTTTGATTTTGCCACGACCTTCTCTTCTCACATGGAAGGCCCTGAGCCACACGATGGAAATAACTACCCACCCAGTGGAAGAAAGTCTCGTCTCCCTGTCCACCCACTGGGGCTCCTGGCATGGTGGCCTGGACAAATGTCTCATTTGGAGATGGGATCTGGGGCTGAGGAATAATAATAAATTGAGAGTAGAACAGAATTGAGCATTGCACACACCTCCCCATCTGCTCTGGTACAGGCTGCTGGATTTGCCTTAGATTGGTCTCTGTTTCTGATCTGACAACAGATGCCCGAGCCATAAATAACTGTGTGTTTTTCCCTTGAACTTTCGCTGCCATCTCCCCGTGTCTCGTGTCACATTGCATTCTGGGGAGAGGTGCAGTGGAGCATGCTGCCATCTCCTTGTCCTCCCTCTGTCCCTCTTCTCTGGGCACCACCACCCCAGTGAGTCCTACAGCAAGTGCTGCAAATTGAGGGGCTGCTGGCAGGAGTGGGGGTGCCGTGGGAGCCAGTGATTTTCAGAAGCCCAGAAGACCCAGCCCTTCTTGCTCTCACCCAGCTCCACCCTAGATTCCCTTAGAGAGACTGAAATTGTCAGGGGTCACCTGGATGAGGTTGTGGTGAAGCCAGATCTCTGACCTGGCATTTGGCAGAAATAAGGGACAGAAAAGGGAGACTTTGTGGGTAGGTGGGCCAGCCCTGGAGCCACCGAGGTAACTGATGTGCTAGTGGCACTGACGCCCTACCCCCAGGGAGTGACACTAAAGGAAGACTCTTGTCCAGCCCCGAGGGGCATCACTCAGTGATTCCACTTGCCATCCTTCTTGGCACAGCCTGCGTCTTCTCTGCCCCCCATCTTCCCTTACTCTCTGTCTCTGTGTTTAGCTCATTTAGGAATCCAGAGAAGTCACCCTTGGTCTGTATCAGAGTGGAACACTGCATAGTCATCCAGACCTAAAGCTTAGCTCTCTCTGCCTGTCTCAGTGACAGACACCAAACCAGTAGAGATGAGCAAGTTCAGACATTGGCAAAGGTTCAGGATTAGGACCTATTCCATTTTCTGCTGCTCCGTCTCCATGCTGCAAAACTCCTCTGCCTCTCTCCTTTCTCCCTCCCCTCTCTCTCTCTCTCAACCTCCTTTTCCTCACTGTCCTCCCAGTCTCAGGACATGGCTCTCCGTTTTCCTCCCAATCATCTTGTCTCATTTCCCTCCCTTATCAGACTCTCGGCCACCTCTCCATGTGCCCCATTTGTCTGGTTTGGCTTCTGTTTCTCTCCTTCTCTCTCTCAATGTCTCTCTGCGCATCTGCCTCTGTTTCTCTCTCTCTCATATCCTGTTCACTGTGGCCTCACTTTCTCCACCTCCTGTGGTGGGTGAAGAGGATGCTCGTGACATAGCCATGTGCTTGCCATGTCAGTGCCTGGTGAACTCCAGCCCTCACTCCAGGTAACAAGGAAGTTCAAGTTCAAGGTGGAGGTCATCGGCGCCTCGCTCTTCCAGCTGCTTGGCTTGGGCGGCTTTCCTGGTGGTGGTCTGGACAGAGGGGCTGACGCTGTCCATGGGCAGACCAGCTGGAGCCGCTCCTCTGCCTCACTTTCCCTAGCTGTGGGCTTCCTCCTGTTCAAGGGCTCACAAGCCTCAGCCTTCTCCTTCTGTGTCTCCCTGGTCTTGGCTCTTTCTCTTCGTATCTGATCATGCTCTTGACCTTGTTCTGTCTCTTCCTTTGTTCATTTCCTTCTCCCCATCGCTGTTTCTCTTCTTCTTTGTCTTGTCTCATGACTTAACTCCCTCTCTTTCCTTCCTTTCATTGTTCTATTTTCTCTCCTTTCGTTTATATCTTCTCCTCATATAACCAAGTTTTCCCTTTTCTCCGGGGCTAAGCCCAGACCCCCTTCTTGTGGAGAGAAACTTTCCTGCCATCAGCATCCCGAGTCTCTGCTCTGGGTGTGGCCTCTATATTCTCTTTTGCAGAAAGACTGCAACTGCCCCACCTGTCCCTGCAGGCCTAGGCGATCTTGAGCAGACTGAGTCTTAAGTGGCAGACCCTTTCATAAATATGTGAAAAACCAGAAACCATCAGTGAGGGGAGAGCAGTGAAAAATCAGTCTTGCAGAAGGTTTTAGGATTAATTGGCATCAAGGACAGGAGACTCAGGGGGGCTGAGTAAAGTCTGAAAGTAGATGAAGGGATATTGTGAGGAGTGAGGCATAGACAGCTGTTTTTCAACTCCCTTATGTAGGGAAAATTAAGGAGGAAGGCTTAGCTGGAGCCTTGGGGGATCTGGTTAGGAGATCCATGCACAGTCGGGGGGCTGTTAGCCAGAGAGGCTGTGCGGCTGCTCTAAGCTAGTTTGGGGAAAGGATCAATTCATCCCAGTGGAGGGGTTTGGGTGCTGTCCTTCCTTGTGGCAGAGGGTGGGAAAGGCCACCTCCACTTCTCTTTGTATTTTTAGCTCAGGCTCCTTGCTTCTTCCTCAGCCAGAAGAACATTCAGCCTCTGAATTTGTGACTGCAGATGCCTCATTAGCCCCTGTAAATAGCGCTGTAGCCTTGCTACGGGAGCCGTCACAGGCGTGATTCATCATTCCAGCCCGCTGACTTGACACAGCCCACTCCGGCTGATGCCATTTCCTCCCAGGAGGCCTTCCCCACCTCCTCCCCGAGGGTACCGGGCCCATTCTCGGTACCACGTTCCTTCCCTGAGACCGGGACAGATGACTTGGAAGTCCTCAGGAACTTAGGGTTCTCAGGCCTCCATCCCATTTCCTCAAGTCAGACGAGCGGCCCATTTCCAACTCCCACCTTGGACAGTTCCCACCTTGGACAGTTCCCACCTCCTGTCTCAGGCTCGCTCAGCATGAGCTGGGCAGCACTGTGATACAAAGCAAGGCGGTGCAGCTGGCCAGCCAAGACCATTCTGCGTCCCTAAGCTTTGAGACGGAGTCGTCAAGGTCTGAAGACCGCCAAAGGGCATCTTATTGAGTGAGACATGCATTTTTAATAAACTATATTTGACTTCTATGATGGGCAAGTTATTAAGTCGTTTGACAGCCAATGGCATGAGGAAATGAAAGAATACCTTAAAAAGTAGACATTTCTTGGCAGATAAGGGAGAAATTCAGTGAGCTGGAGGCAATAGAAAAAGAAATGCAAATAAAGATACGATGCTTATACCTATCTGCATATAGCGGAGAAGCCATTAATATAACAGCGAATAGTGGGATTTTTATCACTACTTGACTTGAATGTCTTGAAAAACTAGCTCAGCCTTGAAAGGATCAGTCTTTGTAGCTCTGGACCAAGTCCCAGCCCTTTGTCTCTCTGCAGAGAAGATGAATTTGTTTTCTGATGTGTGTTTCTCCCCCTTTCCACCTCCTTTTGAAACGAGCTTTGGGTTGGTTTTCCGTCACCACCTGATTTAGATGATTAAGGATGATGATAAGGAGGAAATGGTTCTTGCTCACCCAGAGGCGCACTCCTGAATTGATGGATGCAGATCCGGGCAGCCGGCCTCTTTTCCACAGCTCTGGGTGATTGAAGGAATGTTCCTCATTCTTGGGGACTCCCTTGAGATCCACATTTCCCAAAGGCTTTCCTGGCCATCCTATGACCCCCATGAGCTCTCCTTTCTCTAGCCCCCAAAGACTGAGTTGCCATTTCACCTGTGTGGTGGGCCCCATCTTTTACTCCAGTGAAATGGCCATTTCTTTTTTACTGCTATGGCTTGTAATTCTTTTGTTAGCTCTTCTAGGTGTTTGGTTTTGTGCTGTTGACCTCTACCCACAGGGCTTGGGATGGAGCTTTAGATGACTATACTTTCTTCCCAACTTAAGGAAACCATCTGCCTTGAGGCATTTAGAACACACTAGTAAGATAGGGTACAGTTATTAATAATAGAGCTTCTCTTAATAGTATCAAATCTGGCTGGCATAAACTTGAGGAGCCCAGGACTTGTATCCTGGAAGAAGTGGATATTCAGAATTGTTTAGAGACCTCATTCAGGTGCCTCTCCCTCCTGTCATCTTACCATCACTCACCCAGGAATTGTAGAGAAACCAGTGTTTTTAGACTTTAGATGTGTTCTGTGGAAAGACTGTCTGGAGGTAAGTTAGCAGACAACTCATTTTAGTGCCTTAAGGGTCCTTCCTTATTCATGATCCCCAAGGATCATGATTTCCTCTTGCCTCATCACTTGCACTGCAAAGCCTTCCACTGAGTCCTGTGGAACTGTGGTGTGTAACAAGGCCTCCTGAATCCTCAATCTTATGTCTTAACAGATCTATTATCTTTTTGCTTTAACTGAATCCAGCTCTTCCCTGATGACTTTGTTTCCCACTGAATCCCATTCAAATGTTCACTCTTTCTACTCCTAATTTCCCACACCACCAGGCTTTGGATAGAGCACGTGCTTTCTTTGGTCCTCAGAGATGAATCTAGAGTTATTCCTCCTCTTCCCTAAAAGTCCCCAACTCTTTGAAGTCATCAGCTCATATTTCCCTGACCTACTCAATAGTACCAATGGACTGTCTCATAGGAATCTCCTAAATCAAACTTTGCTTTCATCACCTCCACACCCTAAACCTGCTTTCCCACTCATTCTAATCTCAGTAAATACTATGCTACCCTTCACTCAATTATTTTCACCAAAAACCATGTAGACATCCTTGACTTTCATCTTTGTCTCTGCTCTGGTTTGAATGTATCCCCCCAGATTCATGTATTGGAAACTTAACCTGCAATGCAACAGTATTAACAGGCGGGATCTTTATGAGGTGGTTAGGCATGAGAGCTTTGCCCTCATGAATAGATTAATGCCATAATCATGGAGTTGGGTTCCTGATAAAAAGATTAGTTCAGCCCCTTTCTTCTTGCTCTCTCTCTCCTTCTCTCACCCTCTTGCTTTCTGCCATGAGATGAATGAGAAGACCCTTGCCAGAGGTTGGCTTCTTGATCTTAGACTTCCCAGCCTCCAGAACTGTGAACAACAAAATTTCTTGTTTTAATAAATCCCTTATTCTGTGGTATTCTGCTATTGTAGTGCAAAACAATCTCCAACACTCATTCTCTATAACCAATCTTTTAAATAAGTCTTGTTGGCTTTGCCATCGTAATATCATCTGTGACCACTTGTCACCACCTAGCCAACACCCTCTCAAATTCAAGCCATCACCACCTCTTGCTCAGCCTACTATACTAGCCCTTAACCACTTGCCTCTTTTGTCTTCCATCTATTCTGAAAAGAGCAACCAGCATGGTGCTGCAAGGATATTCACTATATATAGGACGTCCCTCCTCTGCTCAAGACTCTCCAAAGTCATATTTCTGCAATTAGAACAAATCCCCAAATCCTCATGCAGCTTAAAAGACCTTAACTTACTTTGTCCTGGCGATCTTATTAATGACCACTGTTCCTTTTATCCACTGCACTCTCTTCCTATCTGTTCATTAGCTACACCAAGAATAGTCCCATTTTCCATCACCGTTGGCTAAAACACATTTCTACCAGTCATTAACCTTACTCTTTTCTCTTACTTAATTTTCTTCTCTGCTGTACTGTCACCTCCTCAGAGAGGTGTTCCTCACTCACATGCCCAACATTCTGAATGTCCTCTTACTCTGCTCTGTTTTTCTTATAAGAACTTAGGACTGCTCAAAAATATATTGATAGATTTATTTGTTTAATTACTTAGGTCTATTTCTCCCAGTGGACTGTAAAGTTTATCAGGGCAAGGATTTACTTTTTTTGTTTGTTTGTCTCTCTCTTGTACTACTAGCTGTTAGACTAGGCATATGGTTAGTGTTCAACAAATGCATCCCCAAAAGAACCAAAGAATCACGGAAAGAAATAGTTGTAGGCAACAAGGGAGGAGAGGGAAATTATATGCACAGGCCCTGATACTAACAGAGAGAAAACTATCATTTGGAGGATCCCAGGGAGGGATCAATTTAAATAGCAACTTTATCCAAAGCTTAGAAAAGAGATCTAATGATGTAGGGTTCAGAGATGGAGAATTGAGAATTTGCGTGGCCAAAAAAGGAAGACTCCTTCTGCTGTTCGGTGGCGAAGCAGGAGAGAAGTCAGCAGCTCCTCTTCTCCCTCCAGAAATTTCAGTTATGATCCCAGTCTTTTGCCTTTTAGAGACGTGGCAGGAGGAGCCTAAAGTCGCAAGAGCAGGGAAAACCTTACATTCTTATCTCAAATATAATTTCCCCATTAGAAAGACAGTGAACACTAGCATATAGTGAGGGGAAGGGATCCACAGTGGGGTCCAGCGACACTTCTCCATTTTATAATGTCCTATTAGTTACTAATTAGTTCGAACACCTCCTTAACTCCCATTTCCTTTTTCCAGCTGCTCTAAGCAGACTGCCTTATTCTTTGTACATAGCTTTGAAGTCCTAGTTTTCCCATCGTGTGATCGTTTGCTGTTTACACATCTACTTCCTCCATTTGATTGGGGAGGCAATAGCCACGTGTTAGTCATCTTTGCATCCTGCTCATGGAGCTACCTGGTAAACACTGGCTGACTCAGGAGCAGCTGAATCTAAGTCAGGGAAGGGTTTTAAGCAAGAGTCTCTCTCTCTTTCTGAAAACTGAATTATAATGCAGAATTGCTTCTTAGTTGCTACCCAACTAAAGTCTACATTAGCTGCTGGCCATCTATGCCTACTGACACCTGTGCTCTTTAGTTCTGACACAACAAAGCTTTTGCAGCAAAGGAGCAGCCCCTGTCCCATTGATGGACAGCTCCAGCGCCCACACCTCTGAATACCATCCTGTAACCCTCATCACTGTTCTTTGAACTTGTCAGCCAGCATCAGTACTCTTTGTGATGTGTCCTGAGCTATTTCAGCTGAGGGAACTAGAGGGGGGATAAGGAAAAAGGAATAGAGGTAATAATTTATTCTGGTCCTCCCTTAACCAGAGAAATAGGTGCTCAAAACTAAGCTCTCCAAATAGACTTATTTAATAAGGTGCATTGGTCAAAGAAGGACAGTGTGGCAGAACTGCCCATTCCCTCTAATTTTCTACTGCTGGTCTCGAGGCAGGATACTCTGTCTGGGTGTCCTTTCTTGGCACAGATGTGACTGCAATAGATGTTGCTGTTAAGCGAGAGATAGAGAACAGCCTTGGCCCTTAGGCATCAGGTGACCAGGCAGGACGTGTGCTGGAGCTAGTCCCATGCTGTGACTGGTCTAGCCGTGTAATGCTTTTCACTCTCCCTAATCAACCTGAAACCTGTTTCTGAGTGTTTATTTCTTGTTATATGTTTGCACCACATGGTATAAACCGGGGAAAACTTATTGTTTAGTGCAACTTATTTCAGTAACACCAGAAGTTCAAATAATTACTGGTCTGAAGATTATAGTTGTCTATGTCTTAACTCTAATTAAAATTTGACCATTGTTTTTCTTTCCTCACTTCCCAAGTGAGGAAACACATATAAATACATAAAAAATATATGCATCATGCATATGTAAATATGTATATATATAAATATAAATACAAATATATACATATTTTCCTAGTTCCATTTGTGATTTTATATATATATATGTCAGTGTATATATATGTGTGTATATATATATATATATATATATCTTGGGAAAATCACCAAATCTACTTTGCTGGCCCCCATTCTGCTTCCCCTCTCACCACTTCTACCTCCAGTTTGACAGATCTCTGCATGATGACCATGCTCCTTTTCCGAGGCAGTTAACTGTTCTCAGAGGAACTTCCTTCTTCCTCTCCACTGTGCAGCCTGCCCAGCCAGATTGTGCTGTGAAGGCAGAGACCATGGTCCCCTTCTCTGCACGGACAGCGACTGTTGTTGGGCATTTGAAGGGCTGCTTATGGTCCAAGAAGATTCCTTCTCGCCTGCCATGTACACACTAAGAGGAAAGAGAACGTCTTCTCCTTGACATAAAGTCATGGGTATTGCCTCTTTCTTTCTCTAATTTCCTTTAATTAAAGGCCACTGGGTGCAGATACAGCTCCTCTATTCTCTGTGCATCTCCCATAGCACATCTTATCCATAGCTCCAGGACAATGTCCTTCCCGTCGTAGTGATTGAAATTAGTGATGAGAATAATGACATATTATTGTGCCAAAGGCTTTCACATACCTGGTTTCATTTAATCCTCACAACAACCCTAAAAGGCAGGTATTACCACTATCCCTGCTTTATATACAAAAAATACAGTGCCTAGTGATTTAGGTGACTTGACCATCTCGTGAGACCATAAGACCTCTGAAGCAGAGACCAGAATACAGCCTTGCATTCTCTCTGGTCCATAGAAACCTTCAATCAGTTATCACAGGGGTTATGCAAACCAAGCAGTGCTTGGCTATAGTAGGAAGAGGTTATTACACCTAGGTCCAGATTTCTGAGTCCTGGGGAAAGAGGAAATGTGAGGCTGCCAGGTGGTATGTGCAGCGTGCACCTGCTCACGTGTGTGTGTGTGTGTGTGTATGCGTGTTCATGGCATCCCACAGGGTCCATCTGCGGGGAGCTGAGAAAATAACTGTAGGGAATCAGTGTGGACCCAGGATCTTTATCCACAAAGCAACGTTAGGCACTTCAGTGAGGTTGTCTGTGCTGAATCCATGACTGAGTGGAACTTGGTGAGCATCAGGGCTCAGTGTCACATCTCATGGATGAGAACCTTGAGGTGCAGAGAGATTGAAGACTGGTCACATCTGGGGAGTGGCAGACCAGTTCAGCACACCTATTTCCTGAAACATGGCTCCTGAGTACTCCCCTCTTACCTGATCCCTTCCTTGGCTGATAAACTAATTAGAGGCTGATAACATGACTCAGGGGGTGACAGGGTCTAAAGGTGACTGATCTTATCTCATTTCTTCTTGTCCCTTGGGGCTGCCATGCCCCAATCTGGCAAGGAGAGCAGTTGTAGATCTCTGACATGGTTATCCATGGCCAGTTGAGTTAACTGGGGCTCACTGAGCCTGTAACTTACTGACCCTCGCATCTCATGCCATTGTATGCGTGTTGGCATCAATTAGTGTGAGTCCCTCTTTTGAAAATATCCTAACCAAGGTGCAGGTTATATTAATACCTTAGGTATATGTCTGTGTGTGTATATAATTGAAAAGTCTATTCCTGGGTTCCCTCATCTATAAACTGGAGATAATTCCTGCCCCAATTATTTCATAGGATAGGGATGAGAATCCAATAATGGGACTGAATTCCTTACACACTTAAAGCGTCATGACAAACCATACTTGTTAGCACTGGTGGTGTGAATTCATTAGACTTATGAGTAGGGATCCAACAACTTGGGCTCGAATTGCCTTTCTATATGAAAAAAAATAAAAATTAAATTGAAATATCTGTGAGAAGTGTCACAAACCTTGTCACTGGCCTTTTCAGGATGGTGAGATAATGCTGGTCTAGGGCAAGGCCTGGGGACTTGGATCAGCTAGTGACTCCTTGCCAGCTGTTGACAAGAGTGTGCGTAGGGGGTGGGTGTGCATGCATGAGTGCATGCGTCATTTTAGTCTCAGTGTGTCTTGAGAGCATGAGCAGAGTAGAGAGATATTAGTTGGTATCCTTTGTCCATAGCCTTTTAGACCAATTCAAAATTTTGAAATCACATTGCCTCCCCCTTCCCTCAATAACCTTCCCCCATTACTCCTAGTAATTCAGTAAGTAGAAGCACACTTGCCTGATTCCATTGCACAGTTCATGTCTCACTTTTGAGGCGGGGCTGGTGATTCTTTCAGCGGCTGTTTAGGCGGAGGTCAAGGTGCGAGCGCCCTGGGCTGCCATCCCCATGAGTAGACAGGGAGCCTCTGGGTCTGAGCACAGCAGCCCAGCTGTGGAGCCCACTCTGCTGCTCTGTCTGTCCATTACCTTTGCTGTTCTGAGTGCTTTGAAAAATGTGTGAGTTCTCTCTCCACCCTCTCCTCCCTCTCCCCAGAAGCAATGCTCTCTCCCCTCCCTCCAGCCTGAGAGACGGCATTTATCTCAATGTCATTTCTTCAAGACGTGAGCTGGAACAAATCTGGAGCAGCTGCTTCGTCTCTAAGTGTCCTTTAGGGACCCCCTCAGCAGACACTGTTGCCGAGTATAATGATGACATTCTAACGACCATTAATGTACGTGTTGTCATCTTTCTATATTTACTCTTCCCGCAGGAGGCACAGCTCGGAGAAGGGAGCTCAGAAAGCAGGGAGACAGGGAGAAAGGGTCAGGGGCAAACCTCACTGCCAACCCACTGGCTGAGAACACCCATTGCTGAGGAGAGAAAAGCTGTGGGGTGGAATTTTCTGGAAGTCAAGAGGATAAAAAAAAAAAATGGGAGCAAGAGTGGGGACAAACTCGGGAGAAGGAGGAGCTAAGGATTTGGAATTTTTTAAAATTGATTTAGGGCACTGAGCTTTATCGTGCTTCAGTTCATGACCCTGGCCATGGTGTATGGCACCAATTCATTCATTCGCCCATTGAACAGGTAGTGATCGAACCCTTCCTATATGGCAGACCTTTACAAAGCACCTGGTGCAGGGTAAGTAAGAAGGACAGGGCCTGTCTTAGCCCATCATAGATGACAATGGACCCATGAGGTCTGTAAAGGGCTACACCATTGGCTCATCACAGCAACCCCATGAACTATGTGCTGTTTTCCTCAAGAACATTAAATAAATTCTCCTAGATTTTAATAAGGGCATAACCAAGCCAAGATTTCAACCCAGCTCTGTCCAGCGTTCAAAGCTTTTTCCCACTCATTCTTTTGTAGGAAACATAAGAAGAAGTGGGTGAACACTAAACCTCAGTTCTGTAGACCCTGGGAGCTCTGGAGGATTCCAGGGGTGTCTGTATGGGGCTTTCAGTCAAAATACACTGAGCAGCACAGGGCAAGGGGCTCCTTTTGCTTGGAGCTGGCCTCAGAGGTCTGTCCACCGAGGCTGCAGACAGGAATGTAAGAAGTTTCATCAGCTGCTCCCAGCTCAAGTCCTGTTTTCCATCTGAGTAAATTCTGCAACTATCTCATGATGTGTTTTCTCTAATTAATAAATTAATTCACACTTAAGCATACATTTATATGTTTTTTCACTGTTTGGAAAGCTTCCATAGTCATTATCATTGAAATAACTCCATGAGGCCATTACAGGAAGAGTTACCACCCTCAGTGGACAGAGCAGGAAATCAGGACTCAGCAACATCCACCTGCTGAGAACCATCCAGGCAGGAAGCAGCAGGCCCAGAACTCTGACACTGGCTCTTCTGTCCCAAGTCTTCTGTTCTTAACACCTTGCTATCTCCATCGTCCACGAAAGCTGGACAGGGTTGTAGATGTTCCTATCCTCAGTTTGTTTCAATTACTGGCCCAAGGTCACCAGCTGGCCTGTAGCAATATCTTTTCTTTCTTTTTTCATGAGACAGAGTCTCACTTGGTTACTCTCTGTAGAGTGCTGTCTGATCGTAGCTCACAGCAACCTCCAACTCTTGGGCTCAAGCAATTCTCTTGCCTCAGCCTCCCAAGTAGCTGGGACTACAGGCACCCACCACAATGCCTGGCTATTTTTAGAGATGAGGTCTTGCTCTTGCTCACATTGGTCTTGAACTCATGAGCTCAGGCGATGCACCCACATTCAGCCACCCAGAATGCTAGGATTATAGGTGTGTGTCACTGTGCCCAGCCTGCAATATTCTTTCTCCAACATGGGAGTACCCCACACTGAGCTTGGGTCAACAATGCTAAACTACTCTGGTTTCTGCCCCTAGGAAACAGATCGGAATATGCATGAAACACTTACGATCATTTCAAGGGCAAACGCAAGCATGCATGAAAGTGGGTGGTGTGAATCCCAAGGGAAAAAAGCAAAGTCAAAGCAAGACCTCTGTGGAACGATAGTCCTGGGCTCCAGGGGAAGCTGAGCCTTTACAGTGGCACGGAGAGAGGAGGGTTCTTTGAACAAGCAAAAAGGAAGATCCTTCACTTTCCCGTAGACGAAGGATAAGGTCAAACTTCGTCCTCTCCTGCCCATAGATCTTATCTGGGTGGGATTGTATCAAATAAATAATGTATCAGAAGATTCCTCCCCTGTTACATTAGCCCCATCAGGAGTGAGAGCACAGCCCGGGTGTGTGATAAGTGGTAATAAATGGCAATGCTTGTCGGTGGAAATTTTTCTGGCAAATTTCCGAGCCAGATTAAAAAGTAAATTAGATTTCTTCTGAAGAGTTATTTTCAAGGGTTTTTATCCACTGACGTGTGTATGTAAGATTGCAGCTTTGCCAAAGGGGAGAGAACAACGCTTAAAAAAATAATAATAATAATAAAATGAAATAAAATAAAAATCAGCATGCAATTATCTGTCTGAACAAGGCTATCGTTGGAAAGGCGTCTAATCAGAGATGTCTCAGATTTGCTTGAAATACAATGTGCAGTATAAAATGTATTTATAATGTGCCTCTTATGCTCCAATAAAATTGTTACCAGGACCAGACAATTGCAGGAGACAGGGGCTGTAAAATGGAATGGATCGAATCAAATCAGTTATTAATAACAGCTGAATAAAAGACAGCTTTGGGGGCAGGGAGTTGTGCACCATTTGGTTGGTTTGGGATTTGCTTGACCAGGTCTCTTACATCATGTGCGTGTCACGTGCCAAGGCCTCTTGTCCCTCTTCTGTGTCTCCTCTGTGGCTGTCCCTGCCCTCCGCAGGCCTCATCCTCTCGCTCCTTGCACTGTTCTGCAGCCTCTTCGCTGGTCTTTCTGCCTCTGTTTTTACTAACCCCTTTCAGTCCATCTTCCACACTGAGCTCAGAGTGCCATCCTCTTTAGCAAATCTGACCATGCTGTCTCCCTGCCTAAAAATCCCCTGGGGCTCCATGCCATCCACATCCTAGGGCCGGAACTCCCTACCTAGCCTTGTGAAGCACCTTCATTATTTGCACCCAGATGACTTTCTGGTCTCCTTTCAGCCCTCTCTTCTCCCTCCCTGTGCTCTATCCTTCCAGGATGACATGGAACCATATAAATCTTTTCCAGGTGGCTCCCTGGCTGTCAACCACTCAGTAAACCAGGGGTCCTCAAACTTTTTAAACAGGGGGCCAGTTCACTGTCCCTCAGACCATTGGAGGGCCGGACAGCAGGCCCCAGGACTAGTTGACTGCTAAGCAGGACAGGCAGCAGTGGCAAAAACACCCAGCAGGCCAGATAAATGTCCTAGGTGGGCTGCATGTGGCCTGTGGGCCATAGTTTGAGGACGCCTGCAGTAAACAATCAGTAAGTGAATAAATGATCAGAGGGGTGAACACTCTGGATGGTGCCTCCAAACAAGAGGTAAGAGTGAGAGCTGATTTAAGGAGAACTTTTGTGTTTCAAGACTAAGGAATTATACTGTGGCCATCCTCCACCCGGGCAAGCCAGCCTATCATTTAAGGTATTCCCTTCCTTAAAAGCTATTACGATAGTGAAGGGCGAACCAGCTAGGTTCACTCCTCATAGCTACTGAATGAAATAAGTAATGTGTTGGTTAATTTTCAGTTTACGTCAGTAGTCATGATCCTCTCTGGATTAGGGATTATTCAAGACTTGTTGATATCCCCTTCTTGTTCACTCCCAGCTATTGGCCATTGCTATGCTTAGAAGCAGACACAAGGGAGTTGAAACTCAGACCAGCTCATTGCATTTCTGATGAAGAAAATGTTGGGGCAGGTGGGGAAGGTTCTGTCTCTGGACTAGAATGAGCCTAGGGGGCTAAATTTTCCATTCCTCTTCCTAATAGGTCTCGTTACTCTTGCTAGGAAAAAAAAAAA
>NW_003852481.1:6518173-6558445 GCF_000181295.1 Otolemur garnettii | reverse complement strand
CTTTCTCTCCGTAGGACATTTCCAGCCTGGGGAGAGGGGGTCATTTCTGAGAATTCCTTAAGGACAACTCCCTAAGTGTGCTGTCCCCCTCCCCAGATCCCTATGATGGTATATTATTTTTTCTCCATATTAAAAAAAAAATAGGAAAGAAAGAGAAACATTGGGGTCTGGTGATGTTTTGTGTGAAGATGAGACTGGCAAGAGAGAGGGCACCAGGGAAAAGAGGAGAAGGACAAGGTCTAAATCATGCAAATTAAGTGGGCTTTGGAATTAGCTGAAGAGTCATTCATTTTCCTCCATCCCACCATGGCCTCCTCTGGGAAGCTGGGAGGTGAAGGTGCTGAGAGGCTTTGCTCTTCCTTTTATAATGATATTTACTTTCACCTCAAGTGGCATAGATCCACATAATACCTGTGCTCAAAGACAGTCTCTGATTGCTCAGCATGGAATGAGCTTGGCACAGGGAAGACACTCCAGTCCTCTTCAGAGAACTGAAAGAGCCCAGGTGTGTGCCTGCCCCCTTGCCCCTGCTGGGCAGCACCTGTTGCAATGTGCCCATGACCCTACCTGAGGGCAAGGGTGTCTGCCCTGCCAGGTCTGTATAGCTACACGATTTCTATTGGAATTAGGTAAGAAGTAGATGCTTTGGGAGACTTGGGGGGGTTAGAGCCAGGGAAAAGAGAAAGGCCTATTGCCTCCAGCCAAGTCTAGCTGGGTCTTGAGACTGCCCTGTAAAGACTCCAGCCAGTAGTTTTCCAGCAGGGTCTACCCACGCAGCTTGGGCTGGAGGAGATGACAGGGAAGAAGGAACAGGACCTTCTTTTATGTTCTAAGTGACAACCCTCTATACAGATCAGATCTCAATGACACCTGCAGTGTTTGAGCTACAAAGAAGCCACACTCCCTGGCTGTGTAGTCACGTCCACCCATGGGCCCCCAGACGTGGGTAGGCCCAGTGTGGACCCACTGTGGTGTCTTGTGAGGACAGGGTGGGAGTAAGCCAGCCCAGTGGCTTCTTGGTGCAGGGAGAATTCTCAGAGATCCTCTGAAGCCCATTTCCCACATCCCCTGTCAGTCATCCTCCCAGCTTCCTTTAACTGCTATCTCTTCTGCTGGTCTAACTCTCTACCAGTGTCTGTTGTTGTTGTTTTGAGACAGAGTCTTGCTCTGTTGCTCTGGATAGAGTCCTCTTCAGTGAACTGAAAACGCTCTAGCATGTGCCCGCCCCATAGCCCCTGCTAGGCAGCATCTGTTGCATGGTGTGCCCATGACCCTACCTGAGGGTAAGGGTGTCTGCACTGTTGGGTCTGTATAGCTACATAATTTCTATTGAAATTAGGTGAGAAGTAGATGTTTTGGGAGCCTTGGTGGGGTTAGTGCCAAGGAAGAGAGAATTCTCCCTGCAGAATCTTGCTGTGGCGTCATCATGGTCATAGCTCACTGCAACCTCAAACTCCTGGGCTCAAGCGATCCTCTTGCCTTAGCCTCCCCAATAGCTGGGACTACAGGCATGTACCACCAGGCCTGGCTAATTTTTCTATTTTTTTAAGTAAAGATGGGATCTCACTCTTGCTCAGGCTGGTTTCAAACTCCTGAGCTCAACCAATCCTCCTGCCTTGGCCTCCCCAAGTGCTAGGACTACAGGCATGAGCTGCCTCTCCTGCCTTTTTCAGTATCTGCTTTCTTTCCTTCCTTCCTACTCTGTTCCCTGATGACTTCCTCATCTTCTTCTCTCAGGCCTTCTCCCCCCTCTACCCTTCCTCTCTCCCCTCTTCTCCTTGGCCTTCCTTTCCTTCTCATCTTCACCTTTTCTCCTTGCTCCCTTACTGTCATTCTGTAGACAGTGGTGGAGCACCAGGGGTCCCAGACCCATAGGTCAAGTGCCAGGGCACCAAGAATAATGAGGCCAGGCCCCATTTCAGGAACTTGGTCTCGTGTGGGAGATGGAAGGCAGAAAATAGTTGTAAAATTGTGTGACCTGCCATTGAGGTATGTACAGGGCCCTGTTGTCATCTGGAGGAAGGTAATACTAATACTGCCTTGAGGACTCAGGGAAACCTTCCTAGAAGAGGTGATATTTGAACCAAACATGGTAGTTCTCTAAAACTAGAAGAGCTGAATGGCTTCCCATCCAAAGGAACCTCAAGGGCAAAGATATGAAGATGCAATCCCCACTGTCTTGTTGGAAGCCTGGCCAGTGTGGCTGGAGTACAGGTGTACAGAGATGGGACAAGAACTGATGCCAACTGATTCTGTATGGCTTGTGCCTGGGTGGGGGAATTTGACTTTTCTCTTGTAGGCCATGGAGATTCTTGGAAGGTTTTCAAAATGAAAGAGGACAAGACAGTCTTCCTTCTTCTTATGCTCCCCTCATTCTTCTCCACATCAGGTTCTTCTACATCCTCCTTCCTTCTCCCCTCTGCTCACTTGCAGCTGTGCTCTGCCCCAGCCAACCTCTAGACTTGGGTCATCTATCTGCACAGATCCAGTTTAGAAGCCAACCAAATTTTTGGCCAAGGCCACAGACACTTTTCTCTCTCTCCTTCAAACAGCCTTCTCCTGCCTTTCTTGATGTCTTTGTCTTATCCTCCTTTCCTTGTTATCCCCAGTTCCTGTCAGTTGCCTTCTGCTCTGGGGTGAACAGAGGCAAAGTCTTAGGTACACAGAACAGAGTTGGAGTAGCCTCCCCTGTACCTTTCATCCTTGTAGACCAGATGCTCATTAAGAACCAGCCTCTCTTGTCTGTTGATCTTAGTCTTAAAAGGTTGAAAGATACCTTAGAGATAATATTAATACTTATGCCCACACTCTTACCAATGCCTTTGCCAATCCTGACACTGAAATCTGTGCTAACACCAATACTAAGACACTTTGTATAATGTCTTGCAGGGTAGACACATGCCATTCAATGGCAATACTCATTAAAACTCACAACCAAGTCAAAAAATGTTTGCAAAACACCTATTCTGTGCTAGATATTTTATGAGATGTTCATATACACGCTGGCTCCTTTAATGCTCATGAAAACCTCATGAAATATGCATTTATTACATTTATTTCATACTTGAGAAAACCCAGGCTCAGAAAGGTCAAGTCACTTAACCAAAATTACATAGCAAGTAGAGAAAGAGCTTGGTTTTAATCTAAGATTTGTGACTTCAAGCCCAGGGCTCTCTTTACCACGACTACAATAATGGGCATTTTCCCTATCCATATTTTACAGATGGTAGGCACTGCAGTCCTGTAAATTAAGGAACTCTAACTCTTTCATGATACAGGTAAACAAAGTGGGTCTGAGGGGCTTTCCAATACAAGTCATGAAAAGCTAATATCTAAGTAATGTCCCAGAATGCAGTCCAGCTTTTTCTTTCTCTGAACAGTTGCATGGTCTTCTATTCCTCCTCTGATCATCCTGCCCATCCTCTGATCATGCTGCCATCCCAAATCAGTGTCTAGGGACAGGCAGATCTAAGGGAGAGAGTCAAGGCCATTGGGGGCAATGCAGTGGGAAAGGGGCTTTTGGGTTCATCTGTCACTGTGACATCCTCATGTATCTATTAATCAGAATGCTCATGGCTCCCCCCAGGCAGCTCATTATTCCTTTCGATATGGTTGCCTATGGAGCTAGAGTCCAGACTCTCTCATGCTGGCGACAGAGGAGCTGGTGGAACAGCAGAGTTCATGTGCAGTCCCCGGATCCCTGAGGCACCTTGCAGCTGGGGCAGGCAGAGGGTTTGTGCTAGCTGGTTCCTTGTTCTGAGATGGCGACTTATCCATTCCTCTGTTGGTATGGCTGGGAGGGAGGGAGGGAGGTGAGCTGCCTGCATGGTGAGCTTGTTAGTAGGACTTGCTCAGAAAACTCAGCTTGTGTGAGGCTGAAGATGACCCCGTAGCTGGGAAGAATCAGAATAGATTGAGTAAAACTCCGGGTTTGGATCACCACCACTAGGACCTGGGAAGGATAGACTCAGATCCTGCCACCCAAGAGCTTACGGTTGACATAGGCTAGCAGAGAGGCTAACTATATTCATTATTCAGAACTTTGCCTATATAGTGATCAAGAACATTGTGAGATCATTTAAGAAAAACCTAATGTTTGCAGGACAATATGATACTAGAAGAGCCTGGTCAGTTTTGTGTTATGGTTAAAACACAGTTTCCTGTGTGAGACCTGGTGACTTTGGGAAAGTTCTATGACCTTTCTGACCTTCATTCTCCTTATTCCCTCTCACAAGGCTGTTGGGATGGTAAAACAAGATAAAACAAACCAAAACTTAACCCTGCTTCAGGCAGTTATGAGGCCCACAGAGTAACCAATAGCTACTATGGTGTTGGAATCAGAGGGGCCTGATCCACATCCCTGCTCTGTTCTTACTCCAGGTTTTGCCTTAGGTAAGTGATGCACTTGTCTTCTCTGTAAGATGGGATAATTTCTTCCTTCTAAGGAGATAAACTATACAAATTACCTGGAACATAGTAGAAGCTCAACAAATGGCAGCCATTATTAGACCTCAGCAGACGTAAGAGTTAGATTAACCTCCGTCTTGGCAGGAAATGAAATAACTGTTAGGTTTGAATGTCCTTCTGGAAATTAATTTCTTTTTACTTATCATGGCTATTACTTTAATGAAAATGAAATGTCTTACTTAAAGGCAAATGATTAGTTCTGCTAATAGAAAGGTAAAAAGAATCTTAATCTATGAACTTTTTATTGTCCTTTTTGACTACGATATTGGTGGGGGTTACACATTGCCAGAAATCTGAGTGTGTTCCCCAGTGAATTCTCTTTTAAACTCCTCCTAAATGGGTCTTCCATTCATATAGCTCTGAGTTAAGGGGGAATGGAATCTGTCCTGCATCACTTCCTTAAAGCATGAGTAGTGAACAACCTTTTAATCTTGCCAAAGGTATTTGCAAATTTAAAATAGGACTTTATTATGACCACTTTCACTCTCATCTCCTTTAATCCATTCTCCATACTACAGTCAACGTGATCTTTTAGAAACACAAGACTCATCATTTTTCTCCCTTGCTTGAAACTCTTTAATGATTTTCCATTGCTCTTAAAACAATGTCCAAATCCCTTATAAAGGTTTATAAGGTTCTCATTTATGATGCCTGAACAGGCCTGTAGCATCTTGCCCTCTCCTTCACCCTCAGTCCAATCCCTTCCCACCTTACTCACTACTTTTCTTTTGTGAATATCCCAGGACTCTCCCAATTTCCACCATTTCCACATATAGTTCTCTTTTACCAGAATGTTGTCCACTTAACTAACCCCTATTTATCCTTCCGATCTCAACTTTAAATGTCCTTCCTTTGGGAGGCCTTCCCCACTTTCTTACACTGCCTTTTTGCTGTTTATAAAATAAAGATGGGTCAACTAATCCCCCAGCTCTAAGAATATAAAAAATGTGTAAATACTATCTCTCTCTCTCTCTTTTTTTCTTTGAGATACTCTCAAGTGGTTGCCCTGGGTAGAGTGCTGTGGCATCATAGCTTACAGCAACATCCAAATTGGGCTCAAGTGATCTTTTTGCCTTTGTTTTTTCTATTTTTAATAGAGACAGGGGTTCTTGCATTTTGCTCAGGCTGGTCTCAAACTCATGAACTCAAGCAATCCACTTGCCTCAGCCTCCCAGAGTGCTAGGATCACAGGTAAGAGCTGCTGCACCCAGCCGCATCTCTCTCTCTTGAGAAGCTTCACAGACCATATGGTAAATTAAGAGTATGATGGTTTCAGTGCACCTCTTTCTGTATCACACTCTTTGTAATATGTCTTTGAAGCTACTACTCCCATCAAGAAATGGAGTCTATTTTTTTCTCCTCCTTATTTTGATCTTGCTTTCTTAGCTTCCTTGGCTAATAGAATGAAGCAGAAGTACTGAGGAAGTTCTGAGCCTAGACTTTAACAGACTTCACACATTCCCTTTAGTTCTCTAGGAACTCTACCAATTTGCCAAGTAAACAAGTCCAGACCAACCTTCCAGGTGAGAAACCAGTCATCCTGATGTCCTACCCAGTATTCTTTTAACCCCCAGAAGCAGAGCTGCCTAGTAGATTAAGTGACCACAGATATATGAATGAATTCAACCAAGACCAGAAGAATCGCTCAGCTGAGCCCAGCCAAAATTGTCACTCCTTAGAATCATGAACCAAATCAATAGTTAGTATTTTAAGCCAAAGTGTTTTATAGTCATTTGTTAAACAGCCTAAACTAATACAGGCCTTGTGTAAGATAGGATTTAAAAAATATAAGCAGGCAAATGAGCACAATACAAGGTGGTGTTTCCTGAGTCTGCGAAGACTAAACAGACCAACATAAAAGTACAAAGGAGTGAAAGATCGCTGAGGACTGAAGTTATTCACAGAAAAAATGATTAATTAATTCCATTATAATTATTGTAAGTTTCCTAAAGATATGAAGTATGTCTCAAATTATTTTGTCTGTTCTGAAATACCTCGCATAGTATAAGCTACAGTGTTCAATTAAAAAGTACCTATTCTGTGATTTTTTTTTTTAAGGTAGAAACTTTATCTTTTCACTTTCATGTCTCCAGCACATGGACATTGCCTAGAACATAGGAGACACTTTATTCATTCATGAATGAATAAACAAGTGAGTGGCTTCATGAATACAAAATGCATATTTATTTGTGAGTGCCTTTCCAGGGAACCCAAGGCAATCTTTATAGTTATGACAAGTGAGGAGAAAATAACAGAAACCTGGATAGTGGTAGGGCTAACCACTTCACCTAAATCCATTCTGTCATTTGTAATGGCTCCAAAGCAACCAGATGGAATATTTGTCCTTGTTGTCTTCTTGTTTCCCTTTCAGTTTCTTACCATACCTTCTTTTTTCTTATCTCTATTTTTCTGTTTCTTTGTCCTCTGTTTCTCCTGTCCTCATCATCCTTTCTAAGTTAGCAACTTTAATATACATGGTATCCATAAAGTTCATGTGTAATTTGAAATGCTGTGCAATTTAGAATTGCACATGAACTTTATAGATCTCTGCATAGTGGTGGTCAAGTTCACAGGTAGGGGAGATGGGGGTGGCAGAAGCAGGGCCTCTGTGGGAGGTGAAGTGAAGGTGAAGATTCTTTATTCTCAATTTCTTTTCTTCTCTCTCTCCCTAAAATGCCAAATAATAAGAAAACATGGGGGCAAAATAAAAAGGATTTATGTGGTATGACCACCCATGATTGATATCATCTGGGCCATTCTTCCAGATCTAAAATTGTCACCTGAGTGCAGTTTTCTGCAGTCAGTACACTGTGTGCATCGTGCCCTTCTAGAAACTAAATAACTGCATCCCTTTCCTGGTGGCATGAAGCCAGCCCTTGGGTCAGAATGTGGTAACTTTTGAAGGTAACTTGTCCTACTCACACCCCATTTGCACATTTGCATAATTTACATCTGTCCTCTCCACTTTGGCTCTGTTTCAGCTCTCCCCATTCAAGACCACTCTCTCTTATTCAGAGGCAGTCTATTTCTACCTCTTGAAACCTTCTTTCCTTCGCCTCCTGTAAGTTCTAGCGCTTACTCTGTGTTACTCATTGGACACTTGCCACACAATAAATAATCTCATGACATTTCTTATTTTAAATACAAGCTCCTAGAAGGAAAAGAAGAGTCTTTTTTTGCATGACTCATAGCACCAAGGACAGCCCTAGACATATAACAGGAGCTCGACATTCTTTTTTTGCTGAGTGAGTCTATTGAGTGCACAAACCACTAGAAAAACTGGTTTGCTGAGAAAGCCCTATATCATTAAAACAGTTACTTTTTAATAAGCACTTACTATGGACCAGATACTGAACTGGCACTTTGCACAGGCTATGCAACTTAATCCTCATGATAGCATTGCCAGGTGAGCACCACCATGACCTTCACAGTCAGCAAGCAAGGGTACAGGCATTCAAGTCCAGCCAGTCAGTCTCGAAGCAGCCATTCTTAGTCTTCCAGAAACATGAAAGTTGTAGCAACAGTTAGGCCTTCCCAACTGGGGAAACAGGAAAAGATAGAGTATTTCTCCTTCATAAAATGCTCCAAATAAATGGGGCGTATTTCATGGAAAAATGTGTTCCTTTGTGATGTCTCTGGACATTTTCAGGTCACCTGGTTATCTGTAATTACTTCATGTACATTCATTTTGTTTACCTAAAAAGGTCATAGTAAGGGCGGCGCCTGTGGCTCAAAGGAGTAGGGCGCCGGCCTCATATGCTGGAAGTGGCAGGTTCAAACCCAGCCCCAGCCAAAAACTGCAAAAAAAAAAAAAAAAAGTCATAATAATTAGAATATACATGTACTAATTACCAGTTGGTACCAGGTATCAGGCAGTATGTTAAGCACATTCAATATTTCATCTAATCTACCAACAACCCTAAATATTGGTGTTATTTCTACTGGGAAACTAAGCTCAGAGAGGTTAAGCAACTTTGCATAGTCATGGAGAGAGTGGGATTCTATCTGAATCCCAGACTCTTCTACTAAAAAATGTGTCCTCTTAAATACTAAAGGGTGGGATTTCAAATTTCTATGTGCTTAAGGATCTCCTGGGGAGCAGGTTAAATGACGATTTCCCCAGGCCCCACCTGCAGGGATTCCCTGGTTGCTGTTCTGTTCATGCTGGTGTCTAGAATCTTCCTATTTGGCAGGCTGTTCAGGACTGCACACACCATACCAATTTCCCTCCCTTCTATAAAGGCTTGAATTAGAGTATACCGCAGGCTGCTCTCAACTGTTGGTTTCAGTGGCTGGCTATGCCCCTGAGGCAGCATGCAGGTGCCTGCCATGGCCTGCCATCATGATCAGCATGTCAGATGCCCATGGCTCTTTCTTAGGAATTCTGCCATTAATGGCCCTTTTGCTGTCCTGATTTGGGTGGCCCGCCTAGAAACCTTTTTCTTCTTACCCCATAAGGTATATCCTGATCTAAATTTCCAGCTTCATCTTCCATCTCCCTGGATTCCATGCTGTCCCTAGCCCCTCTCTGAAACAGCCACACAAGCAAAAACCTGTTCCCAGTGCTCAGAGCCATAAAGCAAGCCTGTAGATCTCCACAATATCTTCATTTCTTCCTTGAAAGAAATTAATTCTTGGTTCTGAGAAAAGTATTAGTGGGGGGGAATTTACACAGTGCCCCTATAATTTCCTTTTGTTTTTCCACAGAAAGTGGAAGGATTGTTTGCAAGATTTCTATAGAACCATCGATGCTGTTGTTAATTCGATGAATTCAAACTAGAGTGTTTGCTGCCTGGCTTGCCCCCAGGGACCTCATCATTGAATTTTGAAAGAGTCCTGCCTGCTCCATTACAAGGCTCCTTTTCCCATCCTTACCTGTGCATTCTCTGGGGACCAGGGACATGGGTGGTTCATTCCCTAAGGGGGATTTATGACTGTCCCTTTCAATATTAATGTGATGCCTGGCAGATGCAACGTCGAGCAGCTCAGGTTTGTTACACATCGCAGAGTGGGCCATGACTTCCTGTGAATAACAGGAACGAGGTGTAATGTGAAGTCAGGCTGGCACCAAAGAAGGCGCACGTGTTTACTAGCATGCCCGAGACCTCTGCCCCTCTGGAGAGAGCAATCTCAATAGCAAATAATTTTGCTCAAGCAGTGAGCAGTGCAATGGCTTTGGACACTTTTATAGAGATGGCAAGACATGTTTGTATTATAGTGGTGACTGCAAAATAGTTTTTTGGTGACTGGTTTAGTGTTATCTCAAGTAATGCAGTTTCTTTAAACATGTCTAGGCCACTGCAAACTCCCATATTAGAATGCCAAGGGTGGAGAACTACCGGGCCAGATTCATCGCGCTGTGACCGTTTATTTACCCGTTCGTTCAGAAATATTTATTTTGCCTCTGTGTTGTAACAGTCACTGCTAAAGGCTAAGGCAAAGGGCATGCATAAACCAGAGCTTCCCACCCTTACGGAACTTGCAGTCTGGTGAAGGAGGCAGGGGAGTCACCATGCAACGTGCTGAATTCTGTTTATAGAACGTGCAGAGCCTGCTCTAATAGCCTAGAGAAGAGGAGAGGTCTCAACCCAAATGGCAGGTGGGAGAAGGAGGGGAGAGGTCAGGGAAAATTTGACTGGAGAGGCCACTGGCATTGAGTATTCATATGCGAAGGGTATCTGGAGAGAAGGAGGTGAGATGATAAACTAGGAGGCAGAGAGACGATTAATGGCCTCATCTTCTCCAGTTGTCAGTCAATCCTTGCCAGTTGTCCAGGTTTTACCACCTGTCAGCTAAACTTAATTGAGAGAAATCTCTCATCAAGAGGTTAATTGTGACACAGATTCCCATATCCGGGGGAAAAAATCCATCACCTGTGCAGACGCCGCCTTTTTTGGCATCTGGAACAGTCCTGTCCGTTAGCACAACGTAGACATTTGCAACTGAGTTATTTCTAGTCCCCAGGTTCTTTCCTGAATCCTTATCTTCCTTCGAATATCCTCGCTCTATATTTAAAACCTCTCTCGGCATGCCTTTCCACGTGGACTGAGGCTGTCTCCATCTCTCCCGGACCCCTATTTCCATGGCACCCCAGTCCTGAATTGAAGGTGTTCTCAAGGACAAGAGCAGAGCAGAATTCTCAGCTCTGAAAGTAAGAAATTCACCAGGCATAATTCATGACCACCTGCCCCCTGCAGTTACAGCCTCCTAGTATTTCTGTATTTCTCCAATGCCAAAAAGGACGGAGCCTCCCTTCTCTCGTTTCCACCGCTTTGACCCTGAGCCAGCCTCTCTCTGGGATCCCTCCGACTTGCAGCTCCCCCCGTGTGTGCTTCTCTTTCTGCCCAGCTTCTCCCCCCCTCCCCTCCATAACCCTGATCTCTTCTGCTCTCCCCCGTCCTCAGATGCTATATTACATGGGCGCCGTGGCTTTGGAAGTTCGGCAGGGAAGGGACCTGGCATCCGAAGGACTGTGAGCAGAGTTAGTTTCTAGAGTGAAAGTGGAAATGAATTCATGAAGGGGCCAGTGAGCAGTAGGTAAATCAAGGAAGCAGCAAATTTTATGGGAATTTATATAAAACAGTCCCAAGTCTGGGATCTTGTGGAGTCACATGAGCAAGGCCTGCTATTCGATCTCTGGGGCTAATGGCAGGGGATTTTTGTCCTGGGTGTTTATTTTTGTCATTACCCTGTGAAACCCACCGGTATAGAAGGCTCGGAACCCAAGAGAAGGCCTTTGTACAATCCTGCAGAGCAGCCAAGGGCACCCTCGGCAGCAGCACTGATTTCTATAGAACAGTCTATCCTGTTGTTTAAACCTGAGAGTGGGGCTTTTAAGATGGAGCAGGGACCATGTGTAGGGGCAGGTGTTGCTGGGAAATAAAAATTAGACAGAAATTTTTCCCAGAAAATCAGAGAGTGCTTCACCGAGGCTACCAATAGTGTTGGCAAGTTTCTTTTCTTCTCTTTTCCTTTCTTTTCCTTTGTTTTCTTTTTTATTTCTCTTTTGACATAGTCTCAGGCTAGAGTACTGAGGCATCAGTCTAACTCACAGCAACCTGAAATTCCGGGGTTCAAGTGATCCTCCTGCCTTAGCCTCCATAGTAGCTGGGACTTTAGGCGTGAGCCGCTGTACCCAGTCAATGTTGACAATCTTAGACTGTGGATACTTGTATGTAGGACACACCAGGATGTCAAAGTTTGAGCATTGTCTGGGGAGCAACTAACCTAGATTGGGCTACAGCGTCAGACAGACCTGTGTTCCAATCTAGTTCTGTACACACCAGCTATGAAACTTGAGGCTGGTTTCTTAACTCTTTTGAACACTCAGTTTCTTCAAATGAAGATGAGATTGTAGAGTCACATGCGAAGCCCTAGGGACACTGCCTGGCTGGGCATAGCTGCTTACCCAGTAGCAACTTGGTCTAGTCTAGTCTACCAGTAGCACCTAGTGGGTGCCACATCAGAACAGGGCTGAGACTCACTGGGAGTTGACTTGAATTTTAGTTTGATTTCAATGTATTGAGTAACTACCATGCACTAGGCCTGTGCTTGTGCTGAGGGCACAAAGACCAGTGTGGCAGAGGCCCTTTCTCAGGAAGGGGGGGGGTGCGAAGCCCTAGGGACACTGGGGGCGGGGGGGATGAGTTGGGGGGATCATGGTGAGCACTGTAAGGGGAGGTGCACAACACGCTTAGGAGTGTGGGCCCTGGGGAGGAGGGCAGAGAAAGCTTTATGGAAAAGGTAACAACTGAACCAGTCTGAAGCCCCCTGGAACAGCTGTGTGGAGCTGTCACCCCAGTAGTGTACTGTGTGAGTGTGAATCAGCAAGGGGATCCAGGTGGCGACTACAGTGCTGCTGCTCCAGGAAGGAATAGCCCCTCCCTCAGACAGGCTCACACAGTGAAGACCCCAACTTGCAGCTGTTTGACACTCACCTTGCCTGTCATTGACAGCCCACTGGCAGCTCTTCCCATTGAGTTCAAAACCAGCCTGAGCAAGAGTGAGACCCCATTTCTACTAAAAACAGAAAAATTAGCAGGGCATTGTAGTGCACGCCTGTGGTACTCAAGAGGCTGAGGCAGGAGGATCACTTGAGCCCAGGAGTTTGAGGTTGCAGTGGGCTATGAGGATGCCCCTGCACTCAACCTGGCATAATGAAGCAAGACTCTATCTCAAAAAAAAGAAAAGAAAAGTGAAAAGGACATGGAATGGAAGATGGACTAAAATCTGGAAGAGGTTGGGAGTGGCATATACTTAACTCAGCCTGGTCTGAGCAGATGGTCACCTTTTCTCTCCACTTTCACCACTACCAGTTCATCTATTGACTAGTTCATGCCAGAGCTTTAATGCATTTTCTAGCTGAAGTGATTATGGGCATGCATGAGCCATCATTTTGATTAGCCCAGGAAAGCCCAAAGTATGACCTCGATCAGGTCATTTCTCCCAGTCTGTTTCTCCATTTTTAAGAGTGGAATTTGGGTTTCAATAATCTCTCTGGATTCATCCAGCTCTAATGTCTAGGACTGCATGGATTTGAGTTTCAGAGAGCTTCAGGTCCCAGGGAAACACAGATCCCGAGGGAACTGTGGAAAGGATAACTAGTTCCGGGAGGATTTGACCACTAGGGGAGCCCTTGAGCAACACCACACCCATGGCAAAGAGCCAGATCCTCTTGTAGGAGTCCTAGTTTCTATTTTGCACCAAGTCACCCTGTGGTTTGGTGCAACCCTGGGGAGTGAGAGCATTTTCTTGGGTTTACAGGGTGCTTCATCTGACACTCAGTCTGGCCCTGACTCTTGTGACTTGGGTCTGTGTCCTTCAGCACCTGGCACCAGGCTTGGCACAATCTTAACTCCAAAAATGTCTATTCTGTAAGCTGAGCTGAGCTCCCTAACCTCCCAGGGAGCTAGGGGGAGACAGCAAATGGGGACAGAGTACCCTCTAGTTTTGCCTCCTGGATTTCTCTGTATTAACTACTCTTATCCATGACAGCTGATTGTTACTAGTTTTTCTCCCAGAGGTTAAACTTATTTCCCAGTCCTGTGGCCACCTCCCTCGACCCCTGCCTACTGACCACACTTCCTCTTGGCTTGGAGAGGAGCCCGGTCTTCCTCCTCACATTGCCTTCTTTGTAGCAATGGCAGGACGGAAGAAAGGGTTTGCAGTATGAGCTAACTTGTCAGAATTTACCTCCAGCTCCTTTCGTGCTTCCTAAGTTCAGGCAGGCCAGGCTCCAGAGCTGTAGCTGCTGCTGGGTGGTTGATAAAGGTGAGAGGCAAAAGTCAGCCTGGGTCAGTCTCTCAGAGGAGGCAAATCTTGGCCATTTCATGACAGGAAGGAGAATCTTCTTTCCTGAGCTGGGAAATGGAGAGGTAAAAATTCTACCCCAAGGAGAGAAAACAGTTGACGAAACCTCTTCGTTGGGGTACTTGAATTCAGAAAGGCTTAACTGCATCCAGGATGATAATCCTGTCCCCCAGCAATGATGACCAGGGCGCCCTCTCACTTGGAAAGTCCCTAACCTCTATTACACTGAAGTACCTTTTGGTAAAATTTCACATAAAATATACATCAGACTATGTTCCCGAAAGGCAGCCAGATAGAGTAAAAAGAGCATGGAATTTGAAGACATAAATTTAACTTCTGGATCTGTCATTTCTTAGCTCTGAATCTCTTGTCTGTCAAAACAAAAGAGCTATCTTAAAATCACTGTGAGGATTAAAGGAGAGCATGCACTGGTTATTTCAATAAACATTTATTGAGCACTGCTTTTATTAATCAGGAAAAATAACTCGTGCTGCCTCACTAGGTGAACCTCTAAGTCTCTATGGAGCAATATAACAGAAGTCTGAAAATTTTGATGAAAGTTGATTGGAGTCCTTCTCCATTCATTGACTCGGGGATCCAGGCTCCCCTCTATCTTGTGATGATCCCCTCTCATCACACGCTTGCCAAGGTTGCTTGTAGCAAGGGAAGGGAGACAAGGGTGACACACACCCTGCCTCTTCCGTGCCTCGGACCACAACTGACATATCACTTCTATTCACGTCCTATTCGTTAAAATATAGTCATCTGCTTCCAATTTAGCTCCGGTGGTGGTGGGGGGGGGGCTGGGGAATGTTTCCATGTTTTATATCAGGAAGAAGGAGCAGTGTGGAGAGCAAACAGCATTGTCCCTGTCACAGGCATCTTATGAACTGTTCTGGATGATGAGACCCAGAGATGAATAAGACTAAGTCACCGTCCTCCAGGGGTACACAGTCCAGAGATGCATGTGTGAACACACTTAGCTCTCAAATATAAATTCTCTAATTTTCTCACTGTTTCTCTTATCCATATTTATGACATTCTGAATATTCTGTGTTCTTCAAACTTTATTTTACGCCCATTAGTGTCAAGGGGGGTTACCCCTGACCCCTGGCATAGACAGCAAGCTTCTAGGGCAAGGTCTCCATCTTGGTCATCTGCCACGCCCCCTTGTAATCTGATGTGGTACCTGACCTGTGCAGAGCTCCTTTGCCCTGGGTATTTGTTGAATTTGCGTTTTATGTTGGTATCTCTTTGTTTCCTTCTTTATTTCTCTCTTCCTTTTGCTCATGGCTGCCTCCCCAGGGTCACCATCTTCTCTGGACAGACCACCAGAGGCCAAAAATGAAAAGACACCTGGTTTTTCAATCCAGCCCGTTTTCTAACATCTCAGGCTTGATGTCAGGCACTCAAAAGCAGAGAGGAGTCACGTCCATCCTTTCTCTCTCTTTTTTCTGCCCGACTCTATCTCCTGGGATGAAGCAAGAGCTGGCCTCTGGGAGAACTGCCCGAGCCTTGGGAAAAGACAGCTGTCAGCAGAGTTGACCGGCAGGGACATGAGAAGCCAGAAGCAAACAAGTCAAAGGGTGCAGTGACAGACACAGAGGGAGCCTGTGGTCACTCCAGGGAATGGCTCCAGGCCACCTCTCTGGAGTCCCTGCCTCTGAGGTCCCTCAGACGCCCCTCCTCAGCCCTCCAGACCCTCCAACAGAGCCCAGTGCCAGCCAGGGCGCCATGCTCTTATCATCCCAGCAGCTGGGTCCTGCCATGTTGGTGAACAATAACGGATTCCGCCTCCCGTGTTCATCATTTCCCCCGCACCTTTAATCAGGAGTGTTATCCGCTGCTCCTGCCCAGGCCGCATTTAGATTTCTTGTTTGTAGCAATAATACCCTTTTAATATGCTAAATGAGCGAGCAAATGAGCCTTCCTCCACTTGCTAGGTTTTTAAAAACATCCCTTCTTTAGTGGATGAAGGTCATTCTTTTGGCAGATTAATACTTAACTAGGAGGCCCTGTTTATTGTCTGGGGTCACTCCGGCGCTGTCACAGCATATTAAAGAGCACAGGATTGCCCACGCCAGAACAATGTGGCGAGGTGGGGGACGCGGGAGGGGCCGCCCCTTGCCCGATTCCCTTCCCTGGCTCTCATTTAAACTCCACAGCCGTTATTAATACTTTAATTTGTAGTGCATTAATGAATTCTAATCCCCATTATATGTTGAGCAAATGGGCCTTCAACAGGCTCGGTGCAACCCGAGTGAGTCCTGGCGGCGGGTTGGGCAGACACCCTCGTGGCATTAGCAGGGCAGGGAACCGGGGCGGCGGTGGGGACACTGGCCTCTGCCATCAGCACCAGCAGACGGGGGAAGAGACAATCCTGATGGCATTGTTTAAAACCTAGGCCCCACGGTGCAGGCTCTACCCTCGGACCTTCCAGACATGAGAACCAATTTTCCCCATTCCTGCTTGAAAATGTTCTTCATCTGTAAAATGGAGATAATGATAGCGCCTACCCCGGCATGCGTATTAAAGGAGGTAATGTATGTTGATGGCTGAGGGCACAGAAAACACTTAATGAGTGTTACTTATCAGGACTGTCCCCCGCCCAGCCGGGACAAGCTGGAGGCACCGGCTCGCTCACTTTCACTGAGTTCCACTGGGCACTGCCCCTTCATGCGCTTCCTGTGAATCTGACTCCTGCTTCTGAGCAGAGCCCCTGAGGGCAGGGACTCAGTCTTCCTATTTTTACCCCCTCCCCACCCATTGTTAATAACAGCACTTGTCAGAGAGCACTCCCCTTCATCAATTGCACAGACAATTAAATAAATGAGGCTTTCTGGACTGGGCTCTCCTGTTTCAGGAACTCGGGCTTTCCACCTGTCCCTGGAACATGGCTGGCTGAGGCTACAAAGCTCTTTCTGGGGTGTCTGCTTCTGACCCATCCTGAGGGCTTCGCTCAAGTCCTCCTGCTCCAGGAAGACATCCAGGGATGCCGCAGCCCCCTCCCCACCCTGAACTCTGTTCTTGTTTCCCTTGATATCAGTTTGGTGACTGTCAGGTGGCACTGTAAGCCCACAGGTAGGCATTCGGTCTCATACTTCACACATTGCTCAAAAGCCAGCTGATGTTAGCATCACATGGAAAGAGGTGACGACACACAGGGACCTGTGCTCGTTTCAGATTGTATGCGGCATGGAGACAGGGACTTCTTACATCTCCCACCCTAACCCTCTACCCGCACCTCGTTCAGTTCCAATGATAGCTTCCATTTGTAAGGCTTACGCTGGTCAGGCACTGTGTTGGACGCTTAATTAACATCATCTCCCCTTCACACTGAGACTAAGCTATAGTAGGTGCTGTCATTCCCGCTGTGCGATGAAGCAGTGGAGTTCTTAACTGCTCTAACTTTACTTCCTCACTCAGTAGTAGATGTTCCAGAATCTCAGAAGATTCTGTGATGGTAACGGGAGGTGGGGACTATGGAAGGTGATTAGGTCATAAGCATGACTCCGTCTTGAGTGGGACTAGTGCCTTCATAAGGAGACACAGGAGAGCTTCCTCTCCCTCTGCCCTTTGCCATGTGAAGACAGAACAAGGCAGCCACTTGCAACCAGGAAGATTCTTGCCAGACAGACTCTGCCGGTGCAGTTGACCTTGGGGTTCCCAGCCTTCCCAGGAAAAAAATAAATGTTCGTTCTTCAAGCCACCTAGTCAATGGTATCTTTGTTACAACAGCAGCCCAAACTGATTAAGACAAAACTTAAAAGTTCTTTAGAACAAACACTTAGGTTTGAGGTGCCTCGAACTCAGAGAAGTTTAGGATTGTCCAAGATCATGCTGTAACACTTCGGATCCTCAAAGCCAATCGTTCCTCAGTCTACCACACCCTGAAAGTTCCCCTACTGAAGGAATGAATGGACCCAACTGGAGAGAGGCTGATGCCAGGCCCTGGGTGGGTGAGCCAGGGTTGGTCTTGCAAGGCCAAGCCCTCCTGCCTCAGGGCCATGAGCAGTTGAGTGAGGATCTGGTCAGGACTGCTCTGTGCTCTACACTTCCTGGGAGATAATCTCCTTTATAAAATCTTTACACAGGCTCAGCTCAATTTAGCAATGCCTACTAAGTCCCTGCTTGGAGGGCAAAAATCTCCTAGCTGAAAACACAGACTCCAGTCTCATCCCAGTGAGTGGCCATTCATTTGTGAGTTGTCCCCTTGATGTCCTGACCTGTACCGTGAGGGTGCTATGATGGTTGGAATGCTGAGAGGAAGCCCATGTGCCTTCCTGACCTCACTGTCCCCAACTCATCTGTGGCTGCCGGCTGCCCCCGCTACCAAGGCCATACAGACAGCCTCTCCCCTTAAACGCCACACACACGCCGTCCCTCCTCCTCCTTGTGTCTTCTCAGGATCCAGTAAACTCTCCTGATGCCTGTGCTCCTGATGCGTCAGGCACTGGCCCCAGCCTCCAGCCCATGGAAAACAATGAGCATCTCCTTCTGTGATGGGAGTGTTGTCAGACTCAGGGTCACCTGACAAACAGCATTCTTGTTCCTCTCTGCCACCCAGCCCACACAGCACGGCGTGTTTTATCATTTTTACAGGCAGAAATGTAATTCATATGAAATTCAGTGAACCAAAAATCAAAAGACAGAGGAAGAGGCCATGATAGAGGAGGGCTGGGCCACAGAAAGGGGCTCTCTTCTCTTTCTCTTCCTCAAAGCACCAAGCTGGCCCTGGCCTCCACACTCTTCTTTTTTAGAGATAAAGTCTTGCTTTGTCCCCCAGGCTGGAGTGCTGTCATGCAATTATAACTCACTGCAACCTCCAACTTGTAGGCTCAAACAATCCTCCTGGCTCAGCCTCCCAAGTCACTGTTACTACAGGCACCCACCACAACACCAGGCAACATTATTTTTCATAGTGATGGTATCTCGCTGTACTGCCCAGATTGGTCTCAAACTCCTTGTCTCAAGTGATCCTCCAGCCTTGGTCCCCCAGCATTCAGAGATTGCAGGCCTGAGCCACCATCTCAACCATTCTGCACTCCTCATGTGTTCTCAGAGGTGGCCTTCCCTCTGGAAGAGGTGCTTGTCCCATTGGTTGTATGGGCATGGGGGGAGGTGGGCAGGGGGGTGTAATTATGTGTGAGTGATATGTGTAGGGGGTCATGGGAGAATCTGTATGAATGGGCCTATGTGAATTACGTGTGTGCAGGTGAGTAAACGTGTGCATATGTGAGTGGAGGTTAGCTGTGTGTGCTTCTCAGGGAGGGGCTGGGAAATTGCAGGCATTTGAATATCTGTGCATCTGGGATGTGACATGAGCTCTTGAGTGTATTTGAACAGTGCGATGTACAAGTGCATTGTCGTGTTTGAGAATTTGGGTATGTGTGTGAAGGGGGTGTGGGTATGCGTGTTTGAATGAGTAGGGAGTCTATGGAAATGGTGTGTGTATGAGCAAGACGGTCATAACCAAAGTGTTAATTTGGGGGGTGTCTATAAACTGTAAGTTTATGAACGTGTTTGTACAGTGCAGGGACTTGTGTTACCAATTGGGGGTGTACGTGAATGGCTTGTGTGTAAAAAGGGGAGACATGAGTGCTGTGGTTATGTGCATGACTGAACAGTAAGTGGAGTGTATGCTCGTGAGTGGGGGTTCAGGGGCATCAGCGACTAAGTAGGTGACTGGTATGTATATTGAAGATGACCTGAGGCCTGGCTATATCTATGAATATGAACACCTGTGCCGTGACCTGTGAATTTGGCTTCTAGGGGCCCGAGAGAACCGTTTGTTAAATTTAGGAATTTTGCAAGCTAGTTGTTAAACTCATTCACTATGAAAAGTCAAATTGTATATATTTACAATTTTAAAAATTACCCCCAAATAAAGGTAACAGATAATAAAAAGTTCCTGGTTACATCCCATTTTGCTTCCATCACTGTCCTGAGGTTTTTTACAGCTGTTGTGTCTTTGTGGTGGAAACTTTATGCCGTGATGTGTCGCTGCTCCTCTCCTCACAACTTCCTGTTCAGCGACATTGTATTAGTAATTTGAAATTGGTCACACCAGGAGGATTTACCTTATAGAAATTAGCAAACATTCAGCTGGGCACCTATAGTTCAAGCTGCTAAGGCGCCAGCCACATACACCAGAGCTGGCAGGTTCGAATCCAGCCCGGGCCTGCCAAACAATGGCAACTACAACCAAAAAGTAGCCAGGCATTGTAGCAGGTGCCTGTAGTCCAACTACTCAGGAAGCTGAGGCAAGAGACTTGCTTAAGCCCAGGAATTGGAGATTGCTGTGAGCTGTGATGCTACAGAACTTTACAGAGGGCAACAGCTTAAGGCTCCGTCTCAAAAAAAAAAAAAAAGAAAGAAAGAAAGAAAAGAAATTCACAAATATTACAAATCAGGACCTATTTTTCCTGCAGAGCTTGTTGCTCTAGGGGAAATCCTGATGGGGTTTCATCCTGGTATTCATTTATCACAGGCCTGTATGGCTGGAGAGTGATCCAGCGTTTTTGTATAGACTTTTAATATGTCCCCATCTGCCAGGAAAGATGCTATCAAATTCTTCCAGAAGGCAGCCACTGTCGAGGGCTTGAAGACTCTGGACAAGATGCAGCTCTTCACTCTTTTCACGGGGCTTCCTCAAAAGCCATCCCAGCCTCGCACCCACCAGCACACGAGTGTGCGCGAGTGTTTTTTGTGTGTATATGAGTGAGGGTGTTGGTTGGATATTGTTGAAGTGGGATTTAGAAATGTGTGTGAGGGCTAAGTGTTTGCAACAAATGAATATATACGTGTTTTACAAGTACATCTGCTGAGTAAGTAAAGATGATTGTTACCCTGGGATGTATGAATCTTTCAACATGTGCAGAGAGAAAATGCCGAGAGTCCACAAAAAGAATGTAGCAAAAAGGCTCCATCTTTTTTTCACTAACTTCTATATGAACGTAGGTAACAATACACAGTGGGATTAATGGTGTCTTTGCTTTTATTATCAATAGAAATCACAGCTATTTTCATGTTATCTTACAGTTCTTGCAGATATACCAAAATATCATGCGTAGTCACTACCCTGCTAATAAGATCCATCCTTGGATATTATTAAAAGCTTTAGTAAGAAAACACATTTATTACCAATCCTCAGACTCACTTGAAAAACATTTTGAAAACTGAAATTTTAACGTAATTTTGTTCCGTCGCAATTCTACATAGTATGTGTTTTATTTTACACATTTAAAAACAGTTTTCTGAAGGAGGGCTCACGGATTTCATCAGACTGCCAAAGAGGTGGATAGCACAAAAAGAATTCGATGAGATATTACACGTAAGAATGGTTGATAGAGGGATGAGGAGGGTACGAGTGTGTGTGTGTGTGTATGTGTGTGTGTGTGCGTGTACACGTGGTTATGACTTGGGACATGGCAGCATAAGTGACCTGTAGGCTATTAGGCTATTGGGAGTGGTGGGTGAATGAGAACAGAGACCTATTGATTCGGGTAAGCAGCTTCCTCTTTTCTCCCTAGAGAGACACAGGGAGACATGAAGTGGGAGAGGATCCCATCAAGAGTGGGTGACATGTGGAATTCTAAACATTTTTCTTCTAAGTCAGACTTACTGCAAAGTCCTATTCATACAATTCTTGTTAGTTGAAAACAAGTTTACTTTCTGAATCCTGGCTTCCTTGCTGAGTTCGGATGGGGTGACATTTTACACCTGATTCAGGAAAACCCTCGCCTTGTCCCTGCAGACAGCTTCACATCACTCTGGACACAGGCACTTTGACCTCACTGTTGACTTCTTATTATAGTTGTCTTTCTCCAGACAGGTGAAAACCCTCTCTGACATGCTGCCACTTACCCCTTTTTGGCTTAGCTAAATATACCCCAATTTCCACCCGCTGGCCTTGCAAATGCCCCCAGACTTTCTTCCAAATGACATGACCCTGGGCCATCTCCACAGCTCTGCTTTCTGGCTGGGGTGTTCTCCAGCTAGGATCAGCAGGACACGGCTTTCAGATTCTCCCAGGGAATAGTTTTGTCAGTAAAAGGCAGAAGGAAAAGAAGGCGACAAAGGAAGAGAAGGGACTGAGGTTGCATTCTGGGACTTTCCACTCAAAGGGTCCAAGCTAAGGTGACCAGATTTTAACACTGGTAAAGCGGGACACCATTGGGGGAGGGCGGGGCCTGGGGGGCAGGGCCTGACAACAATGCAAACTTTGATAAGCAGTTCTCGATAATCACTTCTCAGCAAGTATTTGTTACTATTAAAGTTGAACATTATAAAATTAACAAAAATTAATATAAAACGCATATCCTGGAGAAATAGCCACATGGCAGCCAAAAACCATATATTCCCTTCCTGTTCTCCCATGTTCCCTAGCTTGTCGTGCATTCTTTCCAAAAATCGGGGCTTTTCAAAAACGACACAGGACACAGGACAAATTGTTAAGAATCAGGACTGTCCTGCCAAAAGCGGACATCTGGTCACTTTACCCTGGGGGGGGGGCTACTTGTTTGTTCCAGACAGTTTGGCTCCTTCTGAGCTAATTGTCCTTGCCTAGAAGCAAGGGAGGAAGCCAGTCTCCTTCTGATACCCATTCCACTTGGGTGACCTTGCCCAGGAGGGGAGTAGGGAATTTACATTAGCCTTTTCATTTCCAAATGAAGTTACATTAACCTTTTCATTCCCAAATGGAGTTACATTAACCTTTTCAGGAGCCGAAAACATATATCCCCTTCCCATTCTCCTGCTGTTCCCTAGCTTGTCATGCATTCTTTCCAAAAATCAGGACTTTTTAAAAATGCCTCAGGACAAGGGGCAAATTGTTAAAAATCGGGACTGTCCCACCAAAAGCGGGATGTCTGGTCACCTTAGTCCAAGCCCAGAGTGAGGTCTCCCCAGCCAGCTTTAAAAAAATTTAGTTTCTGACACTGTTTGTCACTGGTCTCCATGGCTGAAGGGATGTCCAGAGCTCTCCTTCTCTGGATTTCCAATACACCCCATTTCTTTTTCTAGGTAAGATGCTCTCAAATTCTTCCAAAGGATAGCCAGGGGACATGCCTCTAAACAAGATGAAGCTGTTCGCCTTTTCAAAGCAGGTCTCATAAGGCTTCCTCAAAAGCTGTTCTAACCCCAAATCCCTCCTGCTGCAGCTTAAGCCTCTTGATCGTCCCTTGGAGGAGACAGAGCCAAGCTGTGTGATCTTGCAGTTGGGGAGACAGCAGCCAGTCTCTTTTGAAACAAGCCAGGATGCCATGCTGCCCAAAAGTGGCACTGGGGCATGACCCTGAGAGTTCTCTAAAACCTAAGATTGTCATGCTCACCTGAGTGGGGGGAGGGAAGGAAGTGATCACTGAACAGATGCACAATTTGTCTACAAACTCTTGCCTCTGTGTTTATGCCCTGTATAGGAATGGATATCAGATGGTTCCCAGGACTGTGAGCCAGTGTGGGTAAGGATGGCAGAGGCAGTCAAGTGCTCAGCACAACTCCAGCCCCCTTGGCATGATCTTATGTAGGATTCATAACCAGAAATGAAACCAGAAGGGACCTCACACACTGACCATGACAAGAAGGAATCACACTATTCTCTACTGCATACAAAATTCCACCCAGAAGCACAAGTTAGCCTTGTCCTCCAAGTCTGCTCAGGTAGCAGCCTGGGGAGATCAGAGAATGGGCTGGTCTGATAAGGTCTTATGCAGCCTTTCAGTCTGTGCCACCCACACAAGGCTCGTAAACTACTAGTTGGTCACTTATAGCCAGGCCTATGTCCTGAATTTGGGTACCCCGCTCAGGGATGAGCTGGAGAAAGCCCCACTGCTGATGCCTGAGTGAGTCAGGTGCTGCTGGTTAGAGTTGTCCTCTCTGCCCTTGTTCTGAAAAACTCCTTTTATAAAATCTGGTGAATTCCTTGCCAATCCTAACTCAGGAGTGAGAGAGCAGATCTTGCTGAGTAGTGCTCATTGGAAGTCTGACATTCAGGGAAACAGGAGATAAGGCTCCTCGGTTTCTGAGATTCTGCTTTGTGTGGATGGAACAGGGAATGGGTGTGAGAGAGGTAAGGATGCTCCAGGACCGGAGCTCGGCTACCTGGGGCTGTGCTGTCTAAATTTGTGCATTTGTATTTGTGTTCACAACTTGGCATTTTGAATATGAGATTCCCCAAGCGTTCACACGCATCCGTCCTTCTCAGGACTAGGTAGCCTCTGAAACCGCCTTCAGATGAACTCCAGCTGCACACAGCTGGTTGCATTCATCACTTTGGAGGAGACCAGATCTCAGCAGAGGTCACAGGTGGAGGGTGAAACGTTTCCTGTTACAGATTTCTCCAGGTCTGGAATCAAGTCAGCTCCTACATCAAGGCAAGAAGAGTTCCTCTACCTCCCACCCTCTCGCTGTCCCTTTCTTGCTTACAAAGCAGCAAGTCACCTAGTTAAGAACATTGGCTAACAGCTTCCAACACCAAGATCATGTAGTGTTTGGATCGCTTTGGTGAATGACCTGGGCTTTCCAAGTTTTAGCTTCCTCTCTTCTACATTGTCTCACGGGAATGACAACAATACTTGTGTCATGTAGTTGTTACGAAAACTGTGATAGGCCAAGTACAACAATCCACCCAGAACCTGTACCTATTGTCACCCTGGTGGTGTGGTTACTGCCACCCCCGATTCCCCTGGACCTCAATACTTTGTCCTACGGACTCTGTGGGATTCCTCTAGGACTTCCCTCCATTCTCCAAATCCATATACTTTGGGGGGAAATTTGTAAAGATAAAAGTAGCCAAGGATAGCTTCCTCATTGCCACTCTCTGGGAATAGGTTACAGTGTGTTCTGCTGTCACCTGGGTGATCAGGACGCTGAGCAGTCACTCCGGCTTTCAGTGGCTTCTTGGAACCCCCTCAGAATGCCACCAGAGCAAGGGCAGCGAGGTGGAGAAGGCCAGGCAGCACTGAAGTTGGAGAATGCTGACTACAGGACCACAAAGATGCTCATACGGGGTAAAAAGTTATGGTCCATGCAGGCTGAGCAGCTCTAAAGTCTCAGGAGAGGGGGCTGCTGTAGTTCACGGGAGTGGGAGGCTCCTGCTATTTGTAATGCTGCAAGGTGAGGGGTGGACAGAATGCTTCCAATCTGAACTTGGAAATTACCATTGTTGTTGGTCAGAGTGTCCAAATATCAGTATGTCTTTGCCTAAATCTTTGCATGGTCTCCCCTCAAGTTTTTCTCTTAAATTGCTTCTTCTTCCACCGAAGCTTCCTTGTAGACATAAACCCTCTTTTCCAGGCTATCAAAAACATGAAGAATCCCGATTCTGAGAAGTTTATTTCCTGTCGGATTATTTACTGGCCCTTGTCGGTGGCCCTGAGTTCCCGAGAAACATCTCTCACTCCAAGCCTCTTTGGGATCATGTGAGAACATCCTTAAAGCTGACATCAGCCCCTGCTGAGTGTTTTTGACCTTGTCTGAAAAGAAATGTCAAACAAATCTCTCTCAACTCACACATAATTTGATGGGGGTGAAGAAACCCTACAACATAATCCCCCTCGCTGACCTGGTGGACGTCACTCTCGCTGCAGCAAAGCTGGCCTTGCTAGGGTGTGAGCAGAGGCCCCTGGGGATTGCCTCTCACTCTTAGTACCTGGGCTATCTCCAAGAAGTGCATTCAGAGAAAAACAAGGTCCCCAAATCTCCATCTCCTAGCCACTGGAAAACAGGACCTGATTGGTTAAAAAAAAAAAAAAAAGTTCTCACCTAAAACAAAGAGAAGCCACTTGAAGTGTAAGAACCAGGCACCAAACTGGAGTGAGGGAGTAAGAGGCTTTGAGGCCTCAAAGAAGTAATTTTTGTTCCAAAAAAGAAGCAGTACTTTACACATTTGTGGAGACTCTTCTGGAATTCTTTATCTGGTGGGTTGGCTCACGTTGAAAATTTAAAATGTTGCAGAAGTCAGCAAATTGTACAAGGTCATTAAGCAGAATCGTTTATAAACTTGCCTTTATTTAAGATAGACTATGTGCCAGGCATCTTACAAGAATAGTACTTAATATTCTTTTGTTTGATTTTATTTCCTCAACGAGTCTGTGAGTTAGGAGCTATTGCTACTCCCATTTCATGGATGAGGCAGAGGCAAGTTAAGGAACACATCTCACTGCATGCAGACCTGGGAGTCACACTTACATCCATCCAATTCCGAAACCTGGGATCCTCTAACTAGTCTACGTTGTCTTTCTAAGGCAGATGAGCATATGTGGACATGGAGCAATTGCTCACCTTTGTTGGTTGGTTTCAGCTAAAAGGGCAAGATCGCCATTCAATTATGCCTTTGCATTCCTTTAGCAAGTATTTATGGAATGACTTACCTGTTAGGCTCTGTGTCCTTGGTCACAACACATCTCCTTGGTCTATGGTTTAAAATTGGGCCCTAGGCTAATATCTAAAATAAGGAAATGCTTTGATTCCATGGCGATATCAAGGCAGTTGAAAGATGAATACAGAGAGCCAGAAGACCTTGTACCCTAGACTTATTTCTGTCCACTGAATTATTTCAAATTGTATCATCAGTATATTTTCCAATCAGTGTTGCACCCCACCTCCCCAAGTGGATTCTGGCATGGTTGGTGTGTGTTTCAGTGGCTGAGGATTGCTTACAGCTAGGTGTCCCAAAGCCCTCTTGTGGATAGAAAGGTCATTTGCATATAAATGCATCAATTCATCCTTTGTAAAGTAAGGAGCTTGAGCTATCATGACCCCAGCAAGGCCAATCAGTAGCTCTGTCCATGCATCAGAACCCAGCAACCCCACTGTCTTTTTTTCTTCTGAATCATTCTCAGCAGCCTGTGTGCTGTGATTTCTCCCATAATAAAATGGAACAACTTCCTTTGACCCCACTCTTCTGCAGTTCCCTCCCTTTCTCTCCTTTCAGAGCATACTGTGAGACGTTATCTATCCTCACTTTCTCCCATTTCTTACGTCCCATCCTCGGTTTAACCCCTCCAATCAGGCGTTTCTCCTCTCACCCCTCCACCACGCCTCTTGTCACAATCACCCTAAACACAACCGTCTTTCCTTAGTCCTGTACCATTTAGCCTGTCCACAGCAACGTTTGGCCCAGTAGATCACTCCTCCTTGAAAACACTTCTTCACTTGGCTCCCGGGCTACCATATTCACGAGTTTTCCTTTGACCTTTTTGGTTTCTTTGTCTAATGCGTCTAATTGGTTGATTCCTCTCCCTCCACCCCACCTCTAAGTGTTGGATTTCACCAGAGCTACTGAGAGCCTTCCCTTTTCCATGGCCTTGGGGAGCACATCCAGGCTGTGGCTTCCCCCGGCACCCAATGTGTTCTTCCCCCGGCACTCCACTCCGCATATTCATCTGTGCTTACTTGACCTACTGGATCTTTAAGACCCATCACAACATCAGTGTGTCCAACACAAGCACCTGCCCTCCGACATTGTGGCAACTCCCAGAGAACGCCAACTCCGTTCTTCCAGTTTTTCCAGCTCAAAGTCTTACTTTTTTTTTCTCTCACTCATCCTATTTGAGCCCCCAAAATGTTCCCTCAGTTCTACCTTTGAAATATACGTAGAATTCCTTCCCTTCTCCCCACCCCTATTGTCACCTCCTGGCTCCCAGCCTCTATCACCTCTCGCCTGAATTATTCTAATAGCCTCTTCCTGTTTTCCTCTGCCCTTGGTCCCTGATCCTGTTTTCAACACAGCAGTCGCTCTCATCCTGCTGAAAGTCCCTGGTGCTTTCCGGGTCCCTCAGAGTAAAAGCTCAGGTCCTCACGTTGACCCTCTGGGCCCAACCTGATCTGGCTTCCCCAGCCCTCCGTGACCCTGTTCCCTTCTACCACCTGCTTGTTAATCCTGCTCCAGCCACACCGATGTCCTTGCTGCTTCTTAAACACTCTGAGCACGTTTCTGCCTCAGGGCCTTTGCATTTGCTCTTCTCCCTCCCGTGTAAAATACTTCCCCAAGGCATCTATGTGGCCAGCTCCCTCACTTCCTTTTAAGGGCTTTATCAATTGTCACATTTTTTGTAAGATTCTTTTTCTTTTTTTTCAAACAACCATCTCAAATGTATCCCCCACCTTCCAAATGCTATAACCTCCATTCATTCCTTCCTATATTTTTTCCCCAGATGACTTACTGCCCCCGAATACTCTATATTTTATTTACTTACATGTCCCTCTATATTCATTCATGTATTTTGTTTCTTGTCAGTCTCCCCGATAGACTCTACACCAAATGAGGGCAGGGATTTGGAACGGTTCTAGATGAATACTTGGTATACTCTATATGCTGAAAAAGTATTGGATGAACACATTGGATATTTGGAAAAGGAAGATGAGCTTAGACCAGAGAAACTGCCTATTTCACACCAGAAACTTGAGAAACACCAAAATGTGTAGAAACCACTTCTAAAATCTTAACCCAGGAAAGTTACTTACTATTAAGCTATATCCAAGGACTCTGAATCTTGTCCGTAAAGTGCTTAATAAAGTAAAATACTTGCTATTCTCTTCTGGGAACTGGGAGGGGAAAATTGCAAATATTGCAAAAGGTAAAAAAGCCTGTGATAAATTAACTAGGATATTGCTTATTGTGCTTTAATAATATCAGCAATAATAAAACACAAGGCAGACCTGGAGTCACGTGCCATTAGGGGCTTTCATCAACCTGGGATTTTTCTGGAGGCAGCTTAGTTCTGCTTCCTCTTCTGCGGAAGCGTGGGCGAGCGTTCAGGGGCTAACCCTTCTTGGCAGCTCACATAGGAAGCCCAAGAGAAGGTTCCAGAGCATGAGGTCGCACCCAGGATGGGAACTGATTTCTCTTCTCCGGGGTGAGGTTCACACCCAGCAATAGGCAAGTTTGTCAAGCAGATTTGAGAAGTGGGTGCTGATTGTGAGGACTCACTGGGTCAGCCAGGAGGACAGTCTGCGGGGAGGTAGGAGTACGGGTGATGAGAAAAAGGAAACTAGATGTTTAGTGTTCAGAGAGTTCAGGGGTGCAGAAGGACGCTAGCACCCAGACTTTGGACTTTAAGCCACCCCACTACCCCCATGCTTTGTGCTGACAGTCAGCAAAGGCAGGACTTTTGTTAGACTTGCTGTCCACCTGTCCACACAGAAGTCCTATTTCTGCACACACAGGATCTGGCTTGATGCTGATCGTTAGCCCCCATCCAAGATACCGCCCTGTTCTTTTACTTTGTTCTTGCCAGCTACCTGTGACTCCCCCATTCCCACCGGGGGCCATATAGGATTTCAGGCCAGATTTTCGATTTTTATCTTCCAGCTTCTGCCTCCTGAACTTGGGACATCCTCCCCTCTCTAGCCACAGACCCCAAATCCCCCGAGGGAGAGGAGAAGGAAGTCCAGGCCAGATGACTTTCCAGCAGGGCTCTGTGTGCACACCTCTGGCAAGGAGAGTATGTAACTCGGGCAGCCAGGTCACCTTATCTTAGCAGCATCTCCTTGTTCTGTGTCTAATTCAACAAACTCCATGGCAACGCAGGGCCTGCTCAGCTTACCCGACCTTCCCCACCTCCCTGTTAACATCTCTCTCACTCAGCTGAAGTGGTGTGAGCCTCCTTCCCTCCCTACCCTCCTGTGATCTCTCCAGGACAAGACAACAGAGCTGGGGGCCTAACACAGCCACACACAAACCCTCCCCCTTCCCTCCCCCTCCTAAGACAAAGACATAAACCATCCGGCTAGCCCACTCCCTGAGAAGTTTGTACCAAAAGACCCTACCTTTCCTGTGGCAAGTGTCCACCCCCTACAGCCCCATGCAAAAGGGGTCTCTACTACCCCCCACTCCTGGTACAGATGCCATCTTTACACTGCCCTGGCGGGTCACTCTCCACTTTTAATAAACCTGGCCTGAACATCCGCTGTGTAGCCCCCTCTCTGGGTGCCATCCTTTATACCAGGGGTCCTCAAACTTTTTAAACAGGGGGCCAGTTCACTGTCCCTCAGACCATTGGAGGGCCAGACTGTGGGCCTGGGACAAGTCGGCTGCTAAGCAGGACAGGCAGCCGCGGCAAAAACACCGAGCCGGCCAGATAAATGTCCTAGGCGGGCTGCATGTGGCCTGAGGGCCGTAGTTTGAGACGCCTGTTTTATACATTTCAAACAGGGCAGCAGAACTAGAGAGGAGAAATTCAAGCCTGTAGGGTGGGGATATGCGGTGGGGGTGGGAGGTGGGGGCATGAGTCTCTGCTCTTAGAGGACCCTGTTCCAAAAGGCTGTGGTTCAAGGGAAAACAGTGAGTGGTTGTTGACAGCTTACATTCCGTAAGACTCTGATCATCACACATGTTCTGAGATTGTTTGTTTAAGTTTAGGGCCAACTGGCATGGTGGGTCCATGTTCACGCCCCCGGGGACACCGACAGCTGTGTATGAGAATACATCCTTTGTCCTTCCTGACCCACAACCCAGTTGGACACTTAATATATGGAATTTAGGATCTTCTTCTCCCAAACCCAGGCTCCCCAAGGCATGGAAAATACCTGTAAAGTGCTGACTGAAAGGTAGCAATCAACCATTTCGTAGGCCCACTAGTTTTTATGCTCAGCTTTTTAATCATTATTCTTTTTTTGAAGGAATATTCTTTTCATTGTGTTCTTTTTCTTTTTATTTCATATTCAGAAGAGCTTTAGACAGTTCGGGAAGCATTTTCCCGTAAAGTGTCCCATTTGAATCTCACAGAAGTCCTGCCAGGCAGGCAGTAAAGGTGTTAGGGATGGCGTGTGCTCCTCAAGACAGTCACACCTGAGTGCCAGAGGATGGAGGACTCGGGTGGTGTCTTGATGTAATCCCAGGTCCTCTGGCCCCAAGTCCAAGGCTTTCTCGCCAGCTAGTTCCACCTCCCTCACTGTGTTCCAGGCTGGGTTTGACCTGCACGATGCGGGCGTGTGTGCAGTAAAGGGGCGCAGGATGACAGGACCCTGCAGGGCCATGCACACTTCTCAATTGATGTCAAGGACTGGTGGCACCACCACGTCCCTGCTCCTTTCTCTTGAACAGAATCGATCTCTCCTGCCTCTGTTCTCCTGTACCATGTAATTCAAAAGTGCTGGGAAAACACTTATAAGATTGTAGTACAGATTGGTGTAAAAGGATGGCTCGGCCGAGACTAGAATATGACAACTTTGAGGGTAAGCAACACTCCCCTGGAGGTCTTCCCGGTGCTCTGAGCAGAGAAAATCCCTCTATCACGAAACGTTCAGGGACTGTGTTACAGAGATCAGGCAGCATCCTGTGATTTCCCCGGGGACCCAGAGGCTCCATGGGAAATAATCTGAACTTGACTTTATTGGGAATTCAGACCTTCATAGGCATATCTGATGGACCAAACAGGGAGGGGACCCAAAGAAAGAAGAGAGAATAGAAACCTATAGAAAGAAATCTCTGTGAGTGGATTAATGAGGCTGGATGAGCTGGGTTCACCTGGAAGGGAACAGGGGACCCCAGGGTCCTGCGAGGCTGCTCTGGAAGCCATCTGCACCGTCTCACTCTTTACCTCTTCTAGTGAAGCTCGGAGCCCTGCAGGAGAAGGGAGGAGACAGGGGCCTTGTGTGATTATATATCCCAGCTCCTCTGCTGTGGCCCTAAAAGAGGGTCCCTTTCCCCACCAGCTATGGAGAGAGTCATCAGTGGAGTCTGGCTGGCAGAGACAGTAAGGAGACTCCTAACTGCACCTCTGAAGGGAGTTCGCTGCCCTGGAGTCCCCTGTGTGTGCAAGCTGCTGCCTGTCTTCACGGCCTTTCCTGTCAAACGCTGCCAGAGGCATCATCCACGTTCCAGAGATGTATAGAAAACTCAAAGCAACACCGCACAGACCAACAGAATCACTGACATGGCTGTGTGTGACACGCCCCAGCTCTTTGGGGGTACTCATATTACAGACACCTGAAGGAAGGGGGACTGAGGCCTTGGTGGGCATAAGTAAAACTCTTAGTATGGTTGACCTGAGAACATCCAAGCCGAGGTTATGTGTTTTATGAGATTCTTTCCTTCTAAACTATCAGGCTACCCAGATAGGAAGCAGGTCTTACTTGTCTTTATAAATGAAAGCTGCGTAATGATTATGACAAATTCTTGTGTTCATAGGTGAGAACCCCTTTCTTGCCTCTGTGTTATTTTTAATTTTTTTTTAATTGTGGTAAAAGACATATAACATAAAAGTTACCTTTCTAACCGTTTTTAAGAGTGCATCTCAGTGGCATTAAAAGCCTTCACATTCTTGTGCACCCCCCACCACCCCCGATCTCTAGAACTTGACCATCCTGTACCCATTAAACACGAACTACTCATCCCCCATCTCTCCAGCTCCTGATAACCACCATGCCGGTTTCTGTTTCTGTGAATTTGACTACCGGGTACTTGATATAAATGAAATCTGATTTATTGCACTTAGCATAATGACTTCAGGTTTTATCCCTGATGGAGAATATATCAGAATGCCCTTCCTTTTTTAGGGCAGAATAATATTCCATTAAGCATATGTACAATTTGTTCATACATTCATCTATTGATGGAGACTTGGCTTCCTTCCATTTCTTTCCTTCCTTCCTTCCTTCCTTCCTTCCTTCCTTCCTTCCTTCCATTTTGAATAATGCTGCCACGACTGTGGGTCATAACAATTTTCCTTTATGTTATCTTGCCCATTATTTCTTATGCCCCATTCCATTATCCTTTTAACTCTTCTAACTCTCTTGCTCATTCTTCTGACCTCTTCTTGAAAGTCACTTCCTCCAGGGGGCCTTCCATGATCATACAGACCAATATAGTGTCCTTTCCAGGACCTCCCATAGTTCATCACAGCACGGCTCACTGGTATTTTCTATTTGTCTTTCCCACTAGCCTGTAATCTTCCTATATAAGGGGCCCTGCCTGTCCAACCCACCATTATACTCCTTTTTTTTTTTCATATTTACTTTTTTGTAGAGATGGGTCTCACTATGTTGCCCAGGCTGCTCTCAAGCGATCTTCCTATCTCACCTCTCAAAGCGCCGGTATTATAGATGTGAGACACCATCCCCAGCCACCATCATAATTTCTAAGACCTAGCTCTCTACCTGAACCAGAGAAGCCTAAGAAAATTCTTGAATATGAGAATGTATTCAACAAGCCAGGCAGGGAGGAAGTTTGCAAGGAATACATCTGCAGGCAGGCTTGAAGGCTCCTGTTCTTTTAGGGTGCTTCTCCCCACTTGATCCTCCTGGCATTTATGCATTTATTGTTGTGTGCTATCCTAAGCCCTGAGGATGTGCAGATGCTCTATAAGTTGTGCCCTCTGCATTCCCAGTTCATCCAGGCCAGTGAAAGCGACAACGTCTAGGGAACAACGCAAGGCAGACCGAGATGAAGGAGCAAAGCCAGTGGCCAAAGCACATTCAGAAAAGGGAGACTGCAATCGTTTCCTCCAGCTGCTGAAACAAATCACCACATACTTAGTGGTGAAAGTTGAAAGCAATACAGATTTCTTTTCTTAATATTTCTAGAAGTCAGAAATGTAAAACATCAGGGTATGGTATAGCTGCATCTCTTCTGGAAGCTTCGAGGGAGAATTCATTTCCTTGCCTCACCCAGCATCTAGAGGCTGCCTGCATCCCTGAGCTCATGGCCCCTTCCCCTGTCTTCCAAGCATGGCATGCCAGCCAGGTGCAGTGGTTCATGCCTGTAATCCCAGGACTCTTGAAGGCTGAGACAGGTGGATTGCTGGAGCTCAGGAGTTTGAGACCAGCCTGATCAAGAGTGAGAACCCATCTATACTAAATAAATGGAAAAATTAGCAGGGCATCATGGCACACACCTATAGTCCCAGCTACTTGGGAAGCTGAGGCAAGATGACCACTTAATATTCCATTAAGCATACGTACAATTTGTTCATATATTCATCTATTGATGGAGACTTGGCTTCCTTCCTTCCTTCTTTCTATTTTGAATAATACTGCCCAGAAGTTTGAGGTTGCTGAGTTCTATTGCCATGGCAATCTACCCAGGGCAACATAATGAGACTCTGTTCCCCCACCCCCCAAATATCATGTCACTCCAAACTCTTCTTCTGTCTTCATATTTCATTTTCCTGGCTCTGATTGTCCTGCCATCTTATCAGAACACTTATGGTTACATTAGGCCAATCATGATAGTCCAGGACAATGTCTACATCTCAAGGTTCTTAACTCAATCACACCTACAAAGTCCCATTGGCCAAGAAAGGTAACATTCATGGTTACAAAGAGCACAGTGTGGGCACCATTAGGGGGCTGAACTCCTGTCTGCAATAGGGAGTTTTGCAGGAGCCAAACTTGCCAGGGAGGACTTGGGCAGGACGTGAACGTGTGGCTCAAGGCTGAGAAGACCCCTCAGCTGAAAAGGGGGCAGGAAGTAACTAGAGCCTGGGGAAGAGAACTTTGAGGCTATGGCCAGTCGGCAGGAAAAGGTTTTGGTGAAGGAGACATTTAGAGTGATGCTGGGAGGAGCTGGGGACAATTGTCCAGATTTTCCAGGGCTCTGACTACCGGCAGAGCCATCTGGCCTTGGGCTGCCGGCTGTAAATCCTCCTTGGCTGTCTCTGTAGGTGTTCTGCTCTCTCTCGGTTGGGTCTGCTCTGGATCACTTCCCAGCATCCTCTTTTACATGGTTTTTAACGAGCACTAAGATGGAAGTGGAATAAATCTTCTCGGATCCTTACGTGAGCATTATAGTGGCCACTGCCCCGAAGCTATAGGTAGCAACGAGTAAATAAAAGTGACACCCAGGAGCTGGGAAGCCTTGGTTCAGAGAGAAGCACTCAGTCCTGAAATTTGGTGGCCAACACGGGGCCTGCTTCTGCAAGGAAACTGCACATTCAGCTGTTTCCAGAGAGCCCAGGAGAAAGCAGACGGTGTCCTGTGTCCCCAAGGATGTTCCTCTGCCTTCCTGCCCTCGTCAGCACTCTGGAGAGTTAAGCGTGGCGGTGGGGTGGGGGTGCTCTGCTTCTTGCTCTGATTGTCTTTCCCTGTCCTCAGACTAGGGTAGGGCCGGGAGGACACAGCAGCTGCTCATGCTGCGGCGAAGGTCTCAGCGCTTTTTGTTGGCAGAATGTAACCCGTGTACCACCTGGTTAGGGGCTTTGGGGAGAATGTGAGGCGGGGTCAGTGTGGGCCGTGGGCTAAGTGCTTGTGGTGCCCTCCAGCCCTCCTCCCGCTCTGCTCCCTCCCTCCCTCCTTCATGCAGCAGTCAGACACCCAGGCCCTGCCCACTGGTCCGCTGTCCGTCTGCTCTGATGCTTGAGGCCTGTTGATGTCTCTGCTGGCCCAGATTTCCATAGTAATCCTGGGATCTGGAAACTGTTGGTTCTAGTTCTCAACTTTCTAGCTGAGAGGGTGCCTCTTTCTAGCAGCCTAAAAATAAATGGTCAGCTGTATCCTGGACCATACTCCACAGGCATGCGTGACCGCCCAAGGCAAAGCCATCAATATCTTTCTGGTATAGGAATCACCTCCTAAGTGTCTCTCTGTGTCTACCCTCCATCCTGTCCAGTTAATTCCAGTTAAAACATGAATCAGTCCACACTGTCTGCTGTTCAAACCCTCCAGCGGCTCATCCTCTCCCTTGGAGTGGAATCTGGATTCCTCTGTACCCTGCTAAGCCCTGCACCATCCATCTCTCCAAGCTCACCTCCTCCACTCTCCCAGTCCCCTTCCATTCACCCCTTTGGTCCTGAGACACATCAGGGTTACGCCCTCCTCAGGGCAGGGCCTTCATTCCTGCCACCATGTCCTAGTAACACCCTTCCTCCCAGTCACTCTTCTCAGAGCAGCTCATTCCTTCACTTCATTCGGCCTCTGCTCAGAGTCTCACTGGGGCCTTCTCCGGCCACCCACACCTAACACAGAGCTCCTTCCTCTCACAGCCTCCTTTACCTTCAGGGTATTTGCTCACACTTGACAGTCATTACCTTACAATGCACTTGGGTTCTTCCATATTCCTTTCATATTCCGTACTCCCCACGGCCTAGTACAGTGCCTGGCCCAGAGTAGACATGAGATAAAAGAGTTTGTTAAATGAATAAATAGAGGAATTATTTATTCCTAAGACAGACACTAAGGCCATTACATGATTGGTGGAGATGTTTATGCCTTGCCCATAGGAGCTCACAGCTTTCTGAGCAAAGATAAGGAAATATATATAACATTTACAATGTGCAATAAAGGCTGCAAATAAGGTCTGCACAAAGCAACACGGGATGTGAGTGTGGTGACAATTAAGGTCTAAGGAATAATAGAGAAAGGAGAGGCATTTGAACTTGTGTCGAGCTGCATACTCAAGTCAAAGGTGTCTGAGTCATTCTTAGACTGGTTGTTTGCTGGTAAGGGCTCCCCATTCGCTGTGGCATCATGGGTAAATTTGCTCAGAGTTCTCAAGGATGCCCACAATATGGAAGGTTGGTGGGAAGATGTTGGGAGTCTGATCCTAGTCCCCAGAGACCTCCCTCAGTGAAGCTGGTGGCCTCCCCAGGCCCTTAGCAGGGCCCCTGGCAGGTGGGTACCGTTCCTAGGACGTCTCTGAAAGGGGCTCAGCAGTATGTCCAGAGATGAGACTGAGAGAGGTTCAAGCCAGGTTTACTGAAAGGGACAGAGACCCACTTGGGCAGGATAAAGATGGCGTCTGTACTGAGAATGGATGGAGGATCTTTTTCATACTGGGCGTAAGGGGAGGAAGCTTCCATAGCTTGCTAGAAGGTTCTGGTGGGCTGGGTCTTTCCAGTGGAACTCTTGGGGCAGGGCCCAGACCTTTTGTTCTAGCAGGACAGAAGGAGGGGGAAGAGAAAGAAAGGACAGGGAAGGCTTTAGGCCCCCAACGCTCTCCATAGCAGAATTCCCAAAGGGCTACCTTTGGTGTGTTACCTGGCCTTGAGGACTGTCAGGGTTCTAGGTGCTCACCTTGTGGTGGCTGCTGACACAGAAGGCCTGGCCCTGTGTTACAAAGGATTGTCCCAGCTTTGCTGTCCTGGGTGCTGGAGGCTGGCAGGCAGGATATCAGAGAAGCCTCTCTCAGCTGGAGAGAGGAGGTTTCTCTGGGCTACCAGGTGTCTCTTTCAAGAGTTGATAGAAAACTCTGGTGCAAACCTGGCAGGTCACATCCGGTCTCCAGCACCAGAGACGTCCCTATCCTGTTAGCACAATGACAGCTCCAGAAGCCACACTGCTGTGAGGGGACCCCAGTGTGCAGGATCATCCATGGTGCTCGTAAACCATCACAGCCTCCTCCTCCTGCTCAGCAAGGCTGTTCCGAGGTAGCCTCGCCCTTTCAGGGTGCACGCTGGAGACAGCACCTGCTCTGAACTCAAAGGCTGTGTTAATAATCACCCTTTACGGCTCGGCGCCTGTGGCTCAAGTGGCTAAGGCGCCAGCCACATACACCTAAGGTGGTGGATTCGAATCCAGCCTGGGCCCGCCAAACAACAATGAAGGCTGCAACTGAAAAAAAAAATGGCCAGGCGTTGTGGCGGGCGCCTGTGGTCCCAGCTACTTGGGAAGTGGAGGCAGGAGACTCGCTTGAGCCCAGGAGTTGGAGGTTGCTGTGAGCTGTGATGGCACAGCACTCTACCCAGGGGGACAGCTTGAGGCTCTGTCTCCAAAAAAAATAAATAAATAAATAATCACCCTTTACTTTTCCTGGTCACACACGTTATATAATTTGGTTCTCACAGTGGCCTTGGGACATGGAAGAGTCACATATTTTTCCCGTGTTTTAATCAGTATTTTCCCTTTACGGTTTCCTATAGAAATCCGAAGCATATCCAAAAGCATAATGCACAAAATAAAAATCACTTGTAATCTCATCACACAAGGTATCTTGGTGAATCTTCCACCAGGTTCTTTTTTCGAAGATGTAAGTGTGTTAACAGATGTCAATTTGCAGATCTTTCTGTCCTCCCCCCAAATCCAGCTAAGATCAGCTCAAGTTCTCATCCCATGGCCTATGGAAGTATGCCTGAAAATTCTGAGAGAGGCTCTTAGTCTCCCTCCTCTATCCCACAAGGTTTCTGAGTTGTAAGCCACAGAACAAACTCAGGCAAAAATGAAAGTTATCAGGCAACATGGGATGTCTCACTGAACTAAATTAAAAAAAAAAAAAGGGAAAAAAACTAAAGCTACAACCTCAGAAAGGACAGAAACCAAAGTATCAAGAAATAATGAGTTGTTGAGCGCCTAAAACCATGATGATGATGAACTTGGGCTTATTTTTGGTCTTTCTTTCAATCCACCCAAAACTAAAATTCCAGGGACAATATCTGATTGCCCTAGATTGTTTAATCTGCTCACAATTTGGCCATGGCAAGGTAGGGGACTGACAATCCCTCCCAAACCTCATTCAACAACAAACACTGGTCAAATAGAATAGCTGTGCGTGACCAAGTGGGACAATAGAAGCTTGTGGCCAGGCTTAACTTGTCTCCAAAATCTTTTAACCACTGATGTATGGACACTGGTTCTTTGTGTACAAGTGTGTATGGTCTTTCTTTCTATAGAATACTCTTTTGATTCCCTAAGCTCACTTGGCTTGGCCAGCTCCCAATTATCCCTTATGATTTAAGTCTCAGCTTATACTTTTTTTACCTGGAGACATCTTCCATGACCCCCACCAAAAGCAAGGGTTAGGTTCCTCTGTTTGGTGTTCCCAGACACTGTGCTTGTCTCCCTGTATAAACTGTGCAAGCTCCTTGAGGGTTTGAATACTGTTGAGATACAGGACCTAATATAGGAACTAGGGTGTAGAAAGGGCACCCAAAATATTGTGGATTAACTTGTCTGGGATAGAAGAAATATTCCTCAGAGGATCTGCCTAGAGAAGAAAAAAAAGAAGGCAAATGGCTGGAATTGATCTCAGCGGGGAAAAAACACACAGATAAGAAGGGAGAATTCAGTCACTGGAATGAGTATCCTCTACACACAGGAAACCCACACACCTCCACGTCCTGCCCCACAGTGGGCGAGCGTTTTATAGATACAATTGTCACTTGAAGCAGTTGGCCAAACTGCATGCGCTGTGGGTTCTAGGAGAGTGGGCTTAGGGGAGCACTTGGGAGGAGAGTTACAACACTCAGCCAGAAGACTCAAAGGGGATTGTGCTTTCATTTTCATTCATCTCTAGAAAGCCAGGAATGTAGGACACAGGAAGAGGTGTGTAGGCTCTGGCCGATGACCTGCACCAAAAATAACAGTTGAATTATGTGGGCTGTCGGGTTGAATGTGTTACTCTATGCCGGTAGTGCTCCCAAAACGTGTTGCAAGGTCACCACTCATGCTAATGGGATAGATGTCAAGGAAGATAACAACAGCAGCTAACATTTGCAGATTGCTGACCGTGTGGCACTCTTTATAAACAAGCTCACTTAAACTCTGTAAGGCGTCCTCTAGCCTGGCTTGGTCATTGGCCCTCGAATCTTTCCTAGGATTGCTCCCTAAGCTGCAGCAGCTGGGTGGAAATTACATGTCCCAGAGTGCTTTGCAGCTAAATCCTGGTTGTGACTTGGGTTCATTCAATCAGAAGTTGGAACTTGAACTCCTTAACTGAGCTAAGTAGGGAGATAGGGAGTGGTAAGTGAGTCAGCTACTGTCCTTATGCAGATCCAGTTTGTTGGACAGTTGGACCCTGGAGTTAGTGGTTGTGACAGTAATTTCCAGATTACTGCATTTCACGTGTTCTCTGCGGCAACAACTCTGCTCACTTCCTAATCTTTGGATTATATCTATTGTGATAGGATCTCAAATTCAGAAATGTGGACAATGACCTCCTGTTGCCCCAGCTTTCTGGCTCATATCGGTCAGTGTTTTCTTACTGGGTAAGCACAGTGGTGGCATTTTGAAACGTGTTTGTAAAGGCTGAGACTATGGCCATCCCCTGTTACCATCCAATAATTGTGTGAGCACCTGGTTTCCCATAGTCAATCCTTTTCTGCTGAAAGTACCTGGAGTGTTTCACATTTTCTGCAGCTGAACTTTGAGCTACAGAATCGTTTTTCCATTTTTACAGGTGAGAAAACTGAGGCAGAAAAATTTACACATCATCTATAATCATAGAACTGGTAGGTGTAGAACTGGGTTTTGAGCTTAGGAAATAAGTATGTGTGGGTTCAATACCTACTCATGACCCAGCAATTCATTTACGCTTTCACCCCACAATTAGTTACTGGACACGTGCTATGTACCATGAAATATGTTCATCTCTGGGGATATTACAGTAAAAACACAAAGTGGAAAATCCTCCTTCTGGTTCTCCTGACTTGTAATAGGAAGTAAGATAGTTACAAGTACATTTAAATAGTGAGATATTATGCTACGGGCTTGCATTGGAAAGAAGCATGTAGCTTTCAAAAGCAGACAATCTGTATCAAAAGCAGCTTGTAAAAGAGCTGGTTGCTAAAGGGATGCAATTCAAATTTAGGTTTACACATAATTCGGTGAAAATGTTGATAAGAA
>NW_003852481.1:6510633-6517126 GCF_000181295.1 Otolemur garnettii | reverse complement strand
TAAGATACGTATTCTCTTCCTACTATGTGCTAGGTTCCGAGGGATACGAAAGATATGTCATGTAACTGACGCTGGAAAGTGAAAGATTTCAAAATAACTGTTTCTTCTTCTCCTCTTCCTGCGGGAGAATTGTTTTTCTCTTTGCCCCATTGAAATCAGACGGTGCCTTGTGACTCTGGCCGATGAAGTGTAAGGAAAAGTGATGTGTGTCATTTCCAGGCGGAAGTTTTAAAGAGTGGGTTCTTGCTTTGCCTGTAGACTCTTCTGCCTTGGCTGTGATGACTGGAAATGTTCCATGAGCAGCTCTTTTGTCGGCCTAGTTCCTGGAGCGGAGCAACATGAACCTGACTCCTAGGAGTGCTCTGGGAGACACGTAACAAAAGTAAGAAATAACCCAGTGCTTTTGTAGAGAAGCAATGTTTGAGGTCACTTGTTACCGTAGCATAACTTAGCCTAATCTGACTTATATAAGACACCTCTATAAATGTAACATTTATTGGGCGTATATAACATTTTTCTGGGAGTTAGAGTGCTTACTACATCCTGAGCTCTATGCTGAGGCCTTTATATGCATTATCTCATTGAAGTCTCGTAAAAACACCGTGAAGTATATACTGCTTCTATTTTATAGATGTTGAACAGAGTCCCAGAGCTAAGTTCAGCCCAGGCTGTTATTTAGTGTTGGAGGTGAATTGCAGAATCTGGTTTGCTTGGATCCAGAACCCATGCATGAGCTTAACTGCTATGCCATCCTGCTACATATAATAGGCTGAGCAGAACTGCATATCAAAAGGGAATTTTTGGCAAACACCGTAAGCTCCCGAGGCGGTGGAGAAGAGGAGTGATCAACGAATATTAGAACTTCTTGGGAAGAGTTTTATGGAGGAGGTGAGATTTGAAAAACGCACAGGTTGTAGACAGGAGAAAAGGAAGCCGAAATGTTCTCTGACCTTTGGGAAATAGAGAGCCAGAGAGAGGAGACCTCATCTGTCTGGGTGAAATAAGGCAATACAATGGATATGCCAAGCCTGTGGAAATTAGTTTAGTCTCCCCTTAAGAACTTCGCAGTCAGAGAGGGGCGATAAGGCATTTACCCAAATTACTATCATAATTCAGGCAAGCTCCATTAGGAGGCATGCTGAGGTTCTCTGTAAAATGTGTTAAGATGTATCAAAGCTAAGCAGAAACCTCCTCACTAGTACAAGATAAGGGTTTGGAAAAAGAGGTCTGCTGCAGAGAAGGCCTCCCAGAGATTCAGATGCAATATCCCCCAGCAGACAGCAGTCTCTATCCCAAATCTGGATGGTGTTGGTAGAGAAATAACCCAACTAGACCGGTGGAAGATAGCAGGAGAAATAATTCTCTTATTGCCCATGACAATTCCCAGCCACACTTGACCTGGAGGGCTAGGGAAATACCAAGGCTATTTCTATATGTCCTGCCTCTATGGTACTGGCTCAGGCATGGTTGGGACCAAGGATTTAGGGAGGCCTCCATGAGGCATATAGAAAAGTGTCTCTGGGGGTTTTGCCCATCACTTGCAGAGATTCTGATTTAGGAGGCCTGGAGTGGCACCTGAGAGTCTTCATTTTTTACTAAGCACACATATGATTCCATTGTTGAACTTCATTAAAGAAAAATGACAATAATCTATTAAAAAAAACACACACACACAAAGAAACATTTTTCTGGAAGTTAGGGAAGGACTTCATTAAAGTTAACAAGGAATAATGTGGTGAGTTCCTTGAAAGAGATAAATGATGTTTAAAAAAAAATTCAGCAATGAAAAGCAAAAAAATAATTCAATGACTGGCAAAGGGAATTGGGAAAGGGGAAAAATAATTCAAAGATTGGCAAAGGAAATTATGGACCTCTGAACTTGTATGCAAATGTAATGTGGGCTCCTTTGCCTCTTTTCTGAACCAGATCCAGACAGGTGGATTTCATCGGATTTTCAAAGAGGCCACAACTCAAAATGTTTAAGAATTCCTAAGTCAGAAAAAGTGCCATTTCCCTTGAACTTTAAAGGAAGGCTGGGATTTGAGCCGCCAGAAGTGGAAGTCTCAGCAATGAAAATGGCAGGAACAAAGGGACAGACCAAGAAAAGTAAGACATCTGTTTGTGGCGCAGTCAGTGTGGGTAGAGTGTACGAGATGCCTACAGGACAATCGTGGGAAATAGGTAAGGGAAAGATGATGGCGATCCTTGATTGTCAATTATTTGTAATGTCACAAAAAGCCATGGAAGGTTTAGGGGCAGAAAAGGGATGTGTTGAATCTGCACTTCAAAAATACAAAGCCCTCATGTGTTCAGGCAGGACTGTGGAATAGAGAGAATGGTGAAGGTTCTAGACAGGAGGCTATGACTGGTCCTTGAAAGAAGACTGAGTATGCGAAAAGCCAGAAATAGAAACAAGGCATATTGTTAAAGAAGAATTGATGATACTTTACCATTAATTGGATGTAGAGTCGAGTCAAGGATGACCAACTGAGATTGACTGACAAAGAGAAAAGATGTATCATTGGCAGGAAAAGGTATCTCAGGTGTAAGAACATCAACTCACATTTTTTGAACCAAAACTCTATTCCAAGTACTAAGCATGCAAGTTGGGTACATTATCTCTTTTAATCGTCTCAAGAATTCTGTGAAGTTAGTACTTTTATTTTCCCGTTTCACAGATAAGGAAAGAGAGGCACAAAATGAATTTCTTAGGGTCACACAGCTAAAGCAGAAAGGGACTGAGGCTGGAACCCAGTCCTATACAACTTGAGAAGCTCTGTTCTTCATCATTAGATTATACCGTTTTGAGGGAAGTGAGTGCTGATTCCAATTTAGATTCTCTATTACAATGTGTCTTTTGAACATTCACGAAGAGATGTCTGCAAAGCATTTGGAAAAGTGTAAGTGGGATTTGGGACAGCGGTCAGAAGTGGAGACAGTGGGATATGGATGGTGGCGAGGCCACAGGGACAGACAAGATCCTTCAAGTGGAAAGGATAGTGGGGTCCACAGAGGGCTAAATGCAGGACCCAATGACCACTCATAGTTGGAGAGAGGAGGAAGCACAGAAGTCAAGGACAAAGGGCAGAGAAAAAGGACTCACAAGTGGTGTGGAATGATCAGGATAGGACACTGTCATGTCAACCAAGCTAAGTGACAGTTAGAAAAAGGAGTGGCCACATGTCTGCTGCGGAGAGGTGAAAGAAGGGGGAGGAACAAGATGAATCCTTTGAAGTTGTCAATTAAGAAATGTCCAGTTGTGTAGAGAGTAATTTGAGTTAATGGTTTGTAAAGGGGACCAGCAAGAAAGATGTTCAAGGCTGACTGGGCAGCAATGGATGGTGTAGAATAGTGGGGACGACATAGCACAATTAGCAGTTCAAGGAGGTAGCAGGGCTCAAGGAAAAAGCTTTTGTTTTCACTGATTGGTGCCCAGGGAGTTGAGCATGTTAAGCGACTAAAGAAAAAAAGGCAGAGGTGAGGAGTGATGGACTGTGGGAGGCAAAGTGGGGAGACATGATGGCGTAACCTGGGATCCAGGAGAAGGGCTGGCCTTGGACAGGCAGCAGAGGGTCTTTCCTCCCAGAGAGAAGAAAAGCATAAAGATGCATGCAGATAAAGAGCTTGGGTAGAGACGACGGACTAGGAGGCAATCATTGCTGATGACTTCTCTTTGGAGGCAAAGAGCCTGAGAGGGCAGAAGAAAAGTGGCAGGGATTCAGAAGTGCTCTGGGGGGTCCAGAAGGGTGTGGCGAAGTTAGGATAATGCCCTTGGCCATTAGAATTGATTCCACTCTAAGTTAATAGCAAATTTCCCCAAGATTAAAAACATTATGCATATACCACATTTTATTAATCACGCCTGCCTTGGTGGGTACTTGGATTGTTCCCACGTCTTTGCGATTGTGAATCGCGCTGCTATAAACATTCCTGTGCAGGCCATTATAAACTTACCTTTTTGTTCGTTGCCCATGTATTCAGCAGTGAGATTGCTGCATCCCATGGTAGGTCTACTTTAAGTTCTTTGAGGTATCTACATACAATTTTCCATAGAGGCTGTACTAGTGAAAAACTGGCCATTTCGTCTAAGTGAAACGTCCCAGAAATGGAGAAACAAACTCAAGACCAGCTTGGAACTGATTGGTCAACGCTTAAAACGTACACGTGGGAGTAAATCTCAAAGAAAATCAAGCTGGAAGCGGGGCAAGGAGTGGGCAAATTTACACCTGCTGGATACGGTGCACACTGTGTGGGTGGGGAGCTCACTTATAACCTTGACTCAATGTGTGCCAAAACAAACTATGAAAACAAAGCACGTGTACCCCCTCATAACCTGAAACTTAAAAAAAAAATTATGATATTATTCCTATAAAACTGCCATCATTATTGTCTGATTACCGTATTGTAATAACAGTAATGATAGACTCCTGGAGTGTGCCAGCGAAACCTCTACGATTAATCTAGGGGGATAGCTCAAACAAACAAGAAATACTCTAACCCATCCTTCTGGATATAATCACCTAGCTGTTGGGCCTTCTCCTCGGTATCCTCTTTTGATTTGAGGAGCCACAGAGGAGTAATTGTAACTTTGCCTTTGCAGAAAGAGGTCTTGCAGCTGCTCAGTGGTTCTGCAGCCCCTGAATACCTCAGCAATCTGGATGACAGAGCTGCCCCTTGGGTTTCCTATTGGGTAGCTTTATTGCAAGCTTACCGTAAATGTCTTATTACGTCCAGATGAACAGAGAGGCTAGACTCGCCTCCCGGGGACCAATTAATTGGGGCTGGACAGACTTCCCACAACTCTCACAGCTGTCAGGCTCTACCACCAGAGAGGTTAAGTGACTTGTCCAAGGTCACAGAGGAAGTAACCAAGCTGCTTCTTAAACTACATCTCCAGGACCAACGCTCTTTCTTCTATACCTTGAAGAAGAGTTTATATACAAAGTGTCACCAGAAAATGTCTTCCTATAAAGAAACAAACCCTTTTACGGTCTTTTAAAACCACTGGCTTCAGGTTTCCCTCCTCAGTGGAGGATAAACACTCAAAGACATATGGCAGCCAGACATGAACACAAAAATGTCTCACGGTGTTTTTAATCATTTCACATTCTCCCATCACCGAGGGTATTAGTTTTCTAACAAGTTATCACAAATGCAATAGCTTAAAACAACATGAATTTATTCTCTTAGAATTCTGGAGGCCAGAACTCTGAAATGAGTTTCTCTGGGCTAAGTCAACGTGTCAGCAGGGCTGGCTTTACGCAGCTTCCAGGAGAAAATTTGTTTCCTTGCCCTTTCCAGCTTCCTTTGGTAGGGTGCGCCCTTGGCCCAGGGCCTTCTTCCTCCAGTTTCAAAGCCAGCAGTGGAGTTTCTTCAATCCTCTCTCTCAGTCTGTTTCTGTTATCCATCTGACCCCAACTCCCTCTGCCTCACTCATAAAAGAACCTCGTGATTTCATGAGGCCCATCCAGATAATCTAGGGCAATCTCCCCTTCTCAGGTTCCTTAACTTAATCACATTGGCCAAGACCCTATCACCATGTAAGGCCACATGTGCAGTTTCTAGGCAGGGGAGGCATTAGTCAGCGCGCAACATGGCATATGGAACAAATATATACTGTTACAGACATGTGTCAATAAATCACTTAGCAAGTATTTATCCAATGCTTACTACATGCCAAGATGTAATAGAGGTGGTGAAAGAAACATGGACAAAAGACATATTTTTCCAAACATGGAAAGAAGGACATTATTGATATAAGGCATGTTCTCTTGACTAAAGGTCTTCACAATATTTTAGGAAGAGGAAACTAATAATCGTGAAATAATTCTATTCCTAACTCTGTGACACTAGCTATGAATACTGTGGGCTTAAATTTGAGTTCCATAGGTTGGAACAATCCATAAAGTTTTCACGGGGAAAAAGCAGAGATTTACATGAGATACATAGGACATGGATGGAACAGGGAGGGAGGGAAATAACCCACCCATTCTAAATGGGTTGGGCTGCAGGAGCCACAAGAATGGATCAAGGCTGAGACACACAGAGATTCTTCTAGATCAGGGTCAACAAACTACATACAAGCCAGAGGCCAAATTCAGTCCTCCACCTGTTTTTGGAAGTGACGTTTTATTGGAATGCAGCCATGTTCCTTTGAGCTATGGCTGCTTTCGTGCTATGATGGCAGAGATGGAAAGTTGTAACGTGGACCATGTAGCCCACTGTGTTGGTGAATTTTAGCTGTCAGCTTGACTAGGTTGTGGGATACTTAGATGTCTGGCGAAGAATTGTTTCTGGGTGTATCTGTGAGAGTATCTTCAGAGGAGATTGGCATGTTAGGTCACAGGACTGAGAGAGGAAGACTTGGCCTCAGTGTGTGTGGGCACCATCCAATCAGCTGCCAGCCAGGCTGATTGGAACAGACAGGTGAAAAAGAAGTTATTTCTCCTCTCCTCTCCTCTCCTCTCCTCTCCTCTCCTCTCCTCTCCTCTCC
>NW_003852481.1:6480524-6510586 GCF_000181295.1 Otolemur garnettii | reverse complement strand
CTCTCCCCTCCTCTCCCCTCCCCTCCCCTCTCCTTCTTCCTGAGTAAGATGCCTTTCTCCTTCTGCCATTGGACCTCAGACTCGAGATTCTTCAGCTTTTATACTCAGAGACTTACACCTGAGGCCACTTATATTTAGTGGCCTTCTAGGGACCCTTAAGGCTTCAGATTGGGGACTGGACCGCCTGGTTCTAAGGCTCCCAGGCTTTGACTGAGCCACACTACCAGCCCCTATGATTCTCCCACTTGAAGATGGCCACTCTCCTATGGTGAGACGTCGCTGCCTCCATGATCATATAAGCAGATCTCCTAATACATTCCCTCTTGCACTACTTATATCTTATTGGTTCTGTCTGTCTGGAGAACTCTAGCTATTACACTTACCAAGCCTAGATATTTACTGTCTCAATCTTTATAGGAAGAACTTGCCAATACCTTCCCTAGCTGAAGAATACTCACTAAGGCTCTTGAATAGGAAAGACACTAGAATGAACTCAAAGCAGAAACGTACCAGCAAGGGGACTCCTCCAGCTGAGGCCCCTCTTTAGTTCAGCCTAACACAATGTGTTTTGTTCTCAAAACTTCCACTCGGCACTGGAGTTCCCAGGTCCTCTCCTGAAGTTTACATCAAGTCCCCAGACATTAGCTAGCAGAGGCAGGCTCGGGATAGAGGTGGGTAGATGTGGGGACACCAGGGTGGGCACCTCAGGAGGCTAGTTCCTTGGGTTTCAGGGCAAAACATTCTGGGTTTCTGTCTCTCTGCTGCTCTGTGTGGAATATAAATTGGATCATCCCAGCCATTATCTGCTAGCCTGGCCTTTCGAGAAGATCTCATGGATGGTGGATACCTGTGATACGATTCTTTGAGGAAGTGAATTGTCACAGTCTGGAAGATATTTTTGTAGTCATTGCAAAGGGACAGAAGGGTTGATGTTTATTTGAAGTGTTAAAGTGTGTCAGTAAGGCTCAGATGGAGCACTCAGTCTCCCAATTAGTTCTCCCCATTCAGTTCTTCTGAATGCCACCTCCCTACCAGCCCCACTTCTTTAAAGGCTACTTGTGTGTCATGAGAGAGGAACTGGACAAGAGAAAGGGTACGGATCAATCAACAGAAGCCTCCCCAGTCCTAACAATGGAGTTCATTTGTATTTTTCATAAATATTTATTTTGTGCATAAACTATGGAGGAAAAAAGGGGGTCTCTGCCATTCTGGGAGCTCTGAGCCTAAATAGGAAGATCGACACAAACACACAAGGAACATCAAGGAAGGCAGAATGTGAGAATAAGTGTCAAAGTGAGGGAGATAGGTGGTCAGTGTTTAGGAGTTTGAAGAAGGAGGAGATGGATTTGAGGTGCACAGCAGCTGGGGAAGGCCTTCGGGAAAATGGGATCTGGTCCTGGGGAATTGGGTCACATTTGGAATGGAAGAGCAGAGACAGAATGCATTCATGTTGGGAGGAAAAAAAATGATCAAAGCTTGGAATTGTGATTGTGAATAATAGTCTAAAAGATTAACAACTAGTAGTATTGGGAAGTTAGGATACTAAATTGTATAAGCAAAGTGAATAGAGCAGCTGCGAGACTAGCCTACCTCCCATAGAGTCTTTCTATAGATCTAAGACACACTGATCTTTGGTCAAATACACATGAGATCACAGTCCTAGAAGGCAATATTTGGGAATTGTCACATGGGTAGTAGGGACAGTAACTACATAACCAGGTCATTCCTGATGGGGGTGGTCATGGCTGCCTGATGGAACATTGTCAAAGAAAGTCAGATGCTCTTTGACAGGGCATTACCATTACATGACTTTTGCGGATTATTACCTTTGTTTGCTACCAACCAAGGGTAAAAGGGGAGATAAATGTATTCCACTCTTAACTGTTTGCACCCTTAGAATTGTAAACCTTGTTTCCCAATTATTTTTAGAGTCCTTTTTTCAGTAGAGTTATGTTGTCTAGACCACAGATTTGGGTCTAAACTCAAGAATGGGCTAGAATGATGGTTTGGATTTAGTTCAAGGTTGTTTTTACTTGGATCAGCATCAATTAGTACAAAGGACAGAGACGAGGGAAGCACAGATGTGAGTGTACGTGGCTCTCCATTCTTAACCCTGATTCTGACTAATATGTTTCTATAGTACCGTTGACGTGGTAGTATACTGCAGTCAAATGTGCTCCAAATTGTAGGAAAATGGGGCTGTGGACTCATGGATTTCTCTATCCATAGCCATATCAGCACCCCCAAAACAATGAATACTATTGATTTTGTAGAGAAAGCCATGTCTCCTAGACCTAATGGCCAGACTCTAGAACTTGATATTCTTGATTGATCTGTGGTAGAATTTCCTCCTTATGTGCACCTGAACTCCTGAGCTTAAGAATTTTTCATTTGTATATACTTTGGGCTTTCTCTGGAGGTGCTTGGCCTTGGCCTCTTATATAAGATACCAGCACCACCATACTCATCCTACCCTTTACAGCATGGCCAGGCCAGTGTGAAAGTCCTCTATGCATAAGCCACAGGTAGAGAACAGGGTCAATTGTATTATAGGCATAGGAATAGTGCTTTGTCTGACTCAGAAGATTATCTCCAGAGGATTTTCCTGAGTTCTAGGTTATTTCTGTTCAGTAGTCTCATTGGACACTTTTGACTTTTCCAGACAATGCCAGATTACATTTCCCAAAGACAGTTATAAAAATAATTTCCCACCTCACATAATTTTTTGCAAGATGAGCTCGCAGCCTCCCCATCAAGAGGTGACCAAGAGAATCAGTGAAAGTGAGGCTTTGTGATCTTTTGGATGAGGTCAGTAAAGGCCAAGCAGCATCTTTCTGATTCTCTTGGAAAGCTCACTTTGGAGATGCTCCCTCTGGAAACCCAGCCACCATGCTGTGAGAAGTTCAACTGCATGGAAAAGCCATGCTCAGATGATTCAGTTAATGGTGCCAGCTGAGCCCCACACTGGACATGTGGTGATGAGGCCCCCTGCTTCTGGCTCTCAGATTCTCAGTCCCTCCAGCACAGGAGTTTTCCCAGCTGAAGACCTAGGCATGGTGGGACAGAGACACCCCCATCAGCTCAGCCCAAATTCTCAACTCATAGAACTTGTCATAATAAACCATGATTGTTTTTATACCACTAAATCTGGAGTAGTTTGTTACACAGCGAGAACAACTGGAACACAGACCCAAACACAGGTTGAGCTAAAAACACTTTAAATCCCTAAACCACTTCCACGCCCACACTGCTTCAAAGCCCAATTTGCTCTCAGTGAATCTTTTCCAACCCTTTCCTTGAGTGTCTCGTGATTTATTTCACTCTTCATTAGCTCTTCCACATCTTCTCTTCTTCCACTAGGGTTTCATTCTTGTTCATGATGAAGAAACTCATGGAAAACTAGGTCTTTTAAAGATGTTTCAATATGGGCTCGGTCCCCGAAGCACAGTGGTTATGGCGCCAGCTGCATACACTGAGGATGATAGGCTCAAACCCAGCCCTGGCCAACTAAACAACTGCCACAAAAAAATAGCCAGGCATTGTGACAGGCACCTGTAGTCCCAGCTTCTTGGGAGGCTGAGGCAAGAGAATCGTTTAAGCCCAGGAGTTTGAGGTTGCTGTGAGCTGTGACACCACAGCACTCTACAGAGGGTGACATAGTCAGACTCTGTCTCCAAAAAAAAAAAAAAAAATGTTTCTATATGATCCAGTCTCCTGTGTTCTATAGAATTACTAGAAATGCTGTGTATACTTTTAGGAAAATACTTTGAAAATATATGTAACTTGGAATGTGTTCAACAAAGATTGGCTTTAAATGTTTAGGGACTTTAAAGATACTATGAATGACTGAAAGAACAAGGGTAGTTCAGGCTGGAGTAAAAAAATAATAAACCATTCAAGAGGTGGGGGCAGAGAATTTTAAATCGCTATTGTTAGATATGAGTGCCTAAAAGAAAGATGAGTATAATTTTGTTTGGGCTCTGAGGACCAAACCAGAATCAGTGGCTAGAATGATAGACAGATTTTATATCAGTGTAAAGAGTTTCCTAATATGAGAAAATGTCTACAGATAAAATGGACAGTTGTAAGAAGTGGTGAATTTCCCATCACTGGAGGTTTGAAAGCAATGACTGGATGTCTCCTGGATAAGAATGTTGTAGAGAAAAATCATGCATTGACCAGGGGGAAGCAGGGGGTGGGGAATACTGGAAGAGATGGATCTTTATGGTTCTTCTCAGACCTAGGATTCTATGAATGCTTCATTTTACTTTAGGGTCAGTGAGAAAATGGTAACGTCTATTTATAGAGCTATTGATGTCAACAGTGATTTCTGTTAGAGGTGTGAGTCTTTGTAAACTGGTCAAGCTTTGGGGTGAATAGACGGTCAATTCAGTGGAGAGGATCCATTGATCAGAAAGAAGACGAGCAGAAGGTAACTAAGGGCGACACGTATCTGAGGATGGGTTGCCAAGCGTAACTAAGTTAAACTTGGACTGTGATCGGAAGGTGAGAGGAACGTGACCACCATGCTTCTTTCTGGGGCAGTTTGAAATAAGAAAATACAGTGGAACAGGGAGGAAGGGGATGAAATTTAATCAACAAAGCTCCTCTGCCTGGAAAGGGATACAGGTCTTGCTTGTAGTGACTGTGTCCTTAAGCGCATTTAACAGAATAAAACAATTAAATGGGATGCTGGCAGATGAATAAAAACATCTATGGAGGAACTTATTTTTTCCTAAATCAGGAAAGAGCAGCACCGACCCGAGAAGACCGAAAAGGTAGAGGAAGAGGGTGAATTATTCGTTTTTTAGGGCTGTTGTAACAAAGTACCATGCTCTGCACAGCTTAAAATAGCAGAAATTCATTATCTCACAGTTCTGGAGGCCAGATGTCTGAAATCAAGGTTTTGGCAGGGCCTAACTCCCTTCCAGCCTCTAGGGAAGAAGCCTTCCTTCTCTCTTCTGGTTTTTGATAGTTGCCAGAAATTGTTGATGTCCAGTTTCCATTTTCACAAGGCCTTCATTCCCGTATGTCTGTCTCTTAACCAGTCAATGGACGTAGGGCCTGCTTTAATCCAGTATGACCTCATTTAACTCATCACTTCTTCAAGAATCCTATTTCTAAATAAGGTCACCTTCTGAGGTTCAGAGCGGACATAAATTTAGGGGAGACACTATTCCACCCAGTACAGTTGGGAGACCCAAATTTAGTGACATCGCACCTGAAAACAATTGAAAATAGAAAAGTGCACCAATCTTTGCCCGTGTGTTATTCTTATTTTAAAATGTTTTGTTTACTGTTTTTCACTTTTTAACAACAATGGTAGCAGAAACTTACTGAATATTTCCTTTGTGCCTGCACATGGATTCTCTTACTCAGTCTTTACAAGGTGGGTGCAATTATGAACCCAATTTTACAGAAGAGGTAATGGAGGCTTAGCGCGAATACGCAACCTGCTTAAATTCTCTTCAGCAGTAACTGCCACGTGGCCTCCAGCCAAGATGGGGTTGACTGAAAGTCTAATAGAGACATACGTGTAAGTGATTACTGATTAATACATATTTATATTGTTATTTCTCTGAACTCATGTTTATATTATCATCATAATTGGGCAGAATATATGAATTAATCTCAAGATTCTCAGGTGTCTCTGCTTGGGAAGGAACTGACTCTTCTGAATGTTACCCATCCCCCTCCTGGTAACTATGTTGAACTGTCTCAGAGGGTCCGGCCAGCCAGACTGGTGTGGGAAGGGGTCTTCAATTTTGCAAAAGAAAAGTGTTTTCAATGCACCTCCATATATACGCAGCCTATAAAGATGCCACCATGCCAAGTCAAAAGGGAAATTGCAATTGATGAGAGGACAATTCTTTGTACATGATGATGATGATCATTAATTTTTATCATTATTATTTAAGATATTAATTCTCAACCAGGGGGATTTCACCCTCTAGGGGATACTTGGCATTGTCTGGAGATGTGGCTTGTCACGACTGGGGGTAGGGTGCTATTGCATTTAGTGGGTGACGGCCAAGGATGTTGCTGAGCCTCCTACAAGGCACAGGGTAGCCCGCTCGCAGTAAAGAATGATCTGGACCTACATGTCAATAGTGCTGGGGTTGAGAAATGGTATTTGAACAGTTGGTGATGAAAGAAGGTGCACCCTAGGGGTCTCCCTGCTAAATAGAGGGTTTCACTGCTTCTCTCCGGGCCTCTGGCACTTAATAGAATTTTTCATGACTACTCTCTCAGTGTGATGATAATTGATAATGATGGTTGATATTTTTTTGAGCTCTTACTATGTGCCAGGCACTGTTCTAAGTGCTTTTTCTGTGTATAGGCTCAATAAATCCTTACTGTGAGTTTTTTAGTAAAGTGCCATTATTAATCTCATTGTACAAATGAGAAAAGTAATGCGCAGAAAGTTTGAGAGACTTGCCCAAAGCTACAAAACCAGTGTGGGGCCTAGGCAGGATACTACCACCCTAACTTCCTTCCCCGTCCCTCCCCCAGTGGACCAGGCCAAATGCCTAGGTGTGTATCTCAAGGAATAACACGAAGCATGGGGGGGGGGTCCCACTGAGCACATAGGGAATTAACAAGAGAAGGAAATTGGCACACTGCCCATGGGGATCAGGCAAAACCGCTCACAGAATGCACAGCTCATGGTCTTTTCTGATGCACATAATCCATATAGATTTTTTTCCCCTCCCAAGAAGTTTGAGAGTTAGATGTGCCCAGTAGAGTCTGAGCAATTCTAGCAGTCTCAAAAGAATGTCTGGTTAAATGGATGGAGGGATGGCCTGATAGGTGGACAGATAGATAGCTAAATACTAAGCCAGCACCAGGGGCATTAGGGGATAGGGGCGTTATTCCTAAGATTGCAACTATGATCAAAAAACGGACATTCTCAAAGGTGGCAAAAACCTGGGAGCCTACAGAGTTGGAAAGAGCCAGAAATCAGAGAGAGAAACACGATGGATGGTTATCCCAAGTCCAAATACCATAGTATATTTTGGCCCTTATTCTGCACAGCCTGGAAGTGAGTCGCCTTTTAATATGTCTGCATTTTGGCTCTCCCTCTACACCAAGGCACCCGGCCTTAGCACTATGACATTTATAGTCTGATAATTCTGTTTGGAGAGCTCTCCTGTGTCTTGCAGGATGGATAGCAGGTTAAACGTCCACCCAAAGCCACTGACAACCAAAATGTCTCTGGACATTGTCAGATGTCTCCTGCAGGGGGGGAAATGACCTCCAGTTGAGAAAATGGCTCTGGACTGTGAGTTCCTCCAGGACAGGGTTGAGGCTTCTTCATGTTAGTGGCTATTGAGGCGCTTGGCACAGTGATGAAAACTTCATACATGTCCATGAGTGGATGGATTGCTTAACTCCTTTGGCAGGAAAAAAGTAAAAAATTCAGAAGCAAAATGCAGAAAAATAAAGGCAGAAAAGAGAAAAGGAGAGAGGGAGAAAAGAGTGTGCTTGTAGACACCAGTGATACTCTACCCATGGCCGGTCCCTGTGTGGTGGCTCAGCAGCAGATATGAAATGAACTCTCAGACTCAGCAGGGAGCTTCAGGTGACTTCACCTCTGTTTGAACCCCTCGATTCATACTGTTTTTGCATTCGTGTTGTTTACAGGGGACCAGGGTTATCTTTTTTGTGTGCATGGATGTGTGTGTGTGAAAGTATAATTACCCATCGCTGATTAATCTTCAGGCTGAGTCAAGCCTTCATTGCAAATCCTTGAAACAAACAAGTCTATTTATATTTTAATTTTTTTTTTTTTTTTTGGATTTCAGGTTGATTTGTCTTTCTTCTGCATATGTATGAAGCTGTTGATCCTATGTTAACCTTACCCTTACCTCTCGCAGAGTATAAAGAAGGGAGAGGGAAACACAGAGAAGTTCTGAGAACTGGCTTTACCCCTGCCCTTCCCCAGATGCCACAGCATTCCCTGCAGCTCTGGAGGACAGAGAGGACAATACAAGAACAGAGACAGCTTTTCAATTAAGGTGTAATTAATTAATTGGGACCCCCTGCCCATGGCTGTCATTCTTATTTAAGGTGACCTCAGCTCTTGCTGAAATCTGATTTGGATCCTGGTTCCTTTTGCCACCTATTGCCATCATCCTGAATCTTCCTGCCTCTTCATCACACCTATGTTTTCCCCTGAAATATCCACATTTCTTCTTAAATAGTGCAGATTGTTAAATAAAATCTGATCAATGCACGTGAGGTAGCGGAGACACGGTGCATTTTTCTTTGCTTGACAGGGCGTAGCTCTCGGATGTGAGAAAATGCAAATGTGAGGTCTGGAGTGAGCTGCGGGATGTACAACCCAACTCCAGGGACGATCAACTAAAATTGTCAGAGTGGCAGTCTATTTAAACAACTTGATCCACAAGCTTGGGCCTACACTAGGCACTGTTTAGCTAACATGGCCTCTATTGCAGATTATTGTCCAATACATGACCTTCAGGGAGGAGTATGCTCTTCCCCCACCCATGGTCAGTGGCCTTGGCCTTGGCCTCATGGTGAGAGGAGTGTGCTTTCCTCTTTCTTGTTATGGCCAAAGGATGTCAACAAATGTGATGCAAGCAGAGTGAGTCTGACTGTCACTGTGACAAGAGCATGCTTTGGGAAGCTGCTGGTCCAGAGAGAATGAGCAACACATCTTCCTTGGACAAGACCTGCAGCTCCCAGCCAAGCCCAACCGAGCTAATTCTAGATCAATGGAACTCCTAGCTGACCAGTAGCTATATAAGCAATACATTAATGCTTATAATTCCATGCTGCTGGATTTGAGGATGATTGTTACATAGTTTCAAAGATCATGGCCTTGATGCACTCAGCTTTGCCAAAAATTCCTCCAAGATGTGTGACCCTCTGTCAGAGCCAGACCTCAAGAGACCAAAGCTTGTACCTTCATAAAAAAAAGTGGCTTATCAAGGGCTGTTGTGTTATTACATAAGGACTATTTTAACTGTTATGTAATAACTGGTTGGACAGAACTATGGTTTTCAAAGTACTTGGACATGTTTTTCTTATCTAACACATGAAATCTATAAAGCTATATTATATCCCCTCCTAGTTGACAAGGGAGAAGATGGGCTCAGAAGACAGGCTCTAAGTCAAGTGATTTGACACCGTCAGTATGGGAAAGATCCTGACTTGAGTCTTCTCCTTCAAATCTCACTCTTTTATCATATCGCATTGTTGTTCGCACAACCAAATTAAATTGGGTGCTGACACTTGGTCAGAAGACAAAGTGGGTCTTCAGTTTCCAACCTTGCCCCACCCAGGCCCCTTGAGCCCTGTGGACGTGGAGCAGACACATCGCATCTCAGGCTTTCAAGACTTCTTTGCAGATTGAGAAGGCAGAAGTTCAACAACTCGTCCTGCTTCTTCTCTCCCTCCTCCCCCTGCCCTACCACCCGCACTTCTAAGAGACACTTGTCTCTGCTAAGAGTCTCAGAACATACCGATGGGGCATCCTATTCTGGGAAGTCACTCCCACTCAGGGTGTTCTAACATCAAAAGCTCTCAAGAGATGATAGCAGAGGTTAGCAAACTTTTTCTGTAAAAGGCCACACAGTAAATTTTAGAATCAGAGTGCTATATGCTTTCCATCACCGCAACTAAAATCTGCAGGTGTCATGTGGAAGCAGCTAGTGACAATATACAAACGTTTGTGCCAGCAAAACTCTATTTACCAAAAAAGGTGGTGGGAAGAATTCAGCCCACTGGCTTATCATTTGGCTACCCTAGTCTATAGACTTATAGAGAAAAGACCCCAACACAAATTAGACATCAGCCCTGCTTTGCAGTTCTACCTTATAGTAAGACAACAAGAATCCTTTGCCTTTCTCCCTCCCTTTCTTTCTTTCCTTCCTTCCTTTCTTTCTCTCTCTCTCTTTTTTACTTCTAGCCTCCCTGCCTCCTTTGGTTCTTTTCTTCCATTTTAAGTTTCTCTTGTCCTTTTCTTTTTGTTTTCCTTCTAGTCTTTCTTCCTTTCTTTCATCCTCCAGCAAACATTTACTGAGCTCTTACTTTGTGCCGGGAACCAAGCAGACCGAGGCGCCGGGAGTCCCCGACTCCACCCTGGGCTCTGCCAGTTACGCCCTCCCCCGCCCCCAGCTCTAAACACTTTGTTCCTAGTGGTGCCCTGGGGAGAAATGAGGGAGGGGACATGTTGGGGGGCGGTGAGGGAGGGAGGAAAACAGGCAAAAGGGGGGTGGTTAGTGTTGTCACCTCAGCAGGAAACACGAAGGTGTAGGGCTTCTACTCCTGCGTCTCTATTCAGCTCTCCTTTCATCTAGAGTAAGACTCTTTAATTTGTAAACATTAATAACCATTATTATTATTAAAAAGGAAAGAAAGTGAGTAGCCCTGTAACTAATTACTTTAAGTGTTCTCAACAAGGCACAGTTCAACTCCTTTATAAAACCTCCTGCTGTGAAGACCAGATTGTCATTATGAGCAGATCCTGCCTTGGACCTATTAATTTTACCCAGAATAACAGCAGAACAGATGCAAGAAGAAGGCTAGTCTGATTAACATAATTCTTTTCAAAGACCATTTCCTCCCTAAGGGCCACCGTACTGAGTCTTCTATCTTGTCTCAGATCTAATTACATTCAGGAGAATTCAGACACTGACGGGAGATCTCAGCAGATGTCACTTCTCAGATTTGAAGCACACTTCAGGATATGAAACCTTATCAGAAAATCAATTGAAATTAACAATTCCCTCTCTCTTTCTCTCCATCTCTCCTCTCAGCCGAGGCTCCCTCTCCCTGTGTCTTTGCCTCCTTTTTTCTCTTCTTTTGGCCAGATTAAAGTTGTTTCCAAACACTAACCTTTCTCAGGAGGAGAGACAGCATTTCCGGGAATTCAATAAACCCGAAACTCAAGCGTATGCTTACCTTTGAAGTGGTTCTCAGCTTCTCCCTGCCTCAGCATAATGAGGGTGCGTGTGTGTATGTGTGTGCGTGCATGTGTGCAAGCAGTGGTTCTTGAGGGGCTCCATAGGGTATAAAAATAAGGTAAAAATAGGAAAAACAGAGGGGCTTTCTGCAGCACATTGAAAAGATACACACCACAAGCTACCTCTTAAGTATCTGATCCCTGATTGAAACCAGGACCCATTCGGATCCCAGTGTCTGATCTTTGATGGCCAAGAGCCACGGGTTTACAATGGAGTCTCTTGCTGCTTTTAATGAAGTATTTGACTTTTCGCCTGCTGCTTTCAATTGAGCTCTGAGAGCTTTGGATAGAAGTCTTGGGGGAGCAGCAAAGGAGTGGGGGCTGGGGTGTGGTGCCTGCTACCCGGGTCAAGGTGGGGCAGACCTAGACTTCCAGCAGCACCCAAGTCCCCTCTCGCTCCTTAGCCTGCTCCTTGGCGTCTGCCTTTTGTTTTGTAACGTTGGAATATAGAAAATGAGGCCCGATGAACCAATTACCTGAAAACCAACCACACTTTTTCTTGCTGTCAGGTTTGTTCTTCATTGTAGTACGTGTTGCTTTGACTCTGTGAAGTCGCCTCGTCCGGGAAAGTAATGCCACAGACGGGAGTATTTGAGGACGTGGCTGCAGGCAGGAACCATGGCCGAGCTGTCTATTTTACATACCCTGGGAGAACAATGAAGACAGAGGTAGAAAGTGGAGCGTGCCGCTCTGCATTATGCATTGGCTTTTTGCGGTTTGCAGATGCTGTTCGGTGCCTTGCTAACACACAGCACAAGGCGGCCTCCACTCCCCAAAGTCCCATTGCAACAGCTGCTGTTGCTTGGCTGGGCTGCCTCTGCGTCTCTGTGGTGGTGTTCCTCGGGGTGGCCAGCTGGGTGTTCTCCCCAGATAGCCTGCGGCCTTGGCACGGGCCCTCTGGGAAGCTGCCAAAGCAAGAGCATTGGAGTGGCATGGGCACTAAGCATCCCTTTGCAGAAGCACTAAAAATCTCCCACCCTTTACTCTGGTGGGGTTACAGCTTGAGAGGGAAACTCCAGAAAAGGGAGGACAAGGTTGAGAATCACAGAAACCAGGACAATCTTGTCATTTTCCGATTTGCGTTGTACCTCTTGCTTACGACCCCATCCAGCGTGGAGGAGAATTTGACTTTTAAATACCTGTCTGTGCTCTGTGGTCTTTCCATGGTCCAGCCCTGAGAATGGCACCAGCATGTGCTAATTAATGAGTGCAGAGCCTGTTGGCTCCAGAGAGATCGTTCTCTCTCCGGCTTTATCCTCTGGTGGTATCTGAGAAGGTATAGACTTGTGCAGTAGTTAAGATGATAAAATAAGGGAAAACCAACTCCTGTTCTCTTCCTGGGTTTGCTGAATAAAATGTCATCACCATGCCGGGGAGAGAGAGAGCTCATTATGGTGGAAAGCAGCCCCATGGTATATCTGGGGGTACTTAGCACTGAGTGGTTTCTCGTGCCATCTATGTTGTCACAAAGCCTGTGGGCAAATGAGTGCATTAAGGTTGGTGCCACTTAAGCCCATTAGGTGTTCCCACAGTGCTCAGCTTACTGCTGCTTTTGGGGAAAGGAGCCCACGTAGGGCTCAAATGGAAGGAATACCTATGAACTCAGAAGTTCAGCTTCTACCTTGACCTCTCTGATTTAACACAAAAGAGTAAGCTCCGTCTTGTATAGCTTTGGGTAGTCTGGATGGAAGAACACGTGGGCTTGTGATCACACTATCCTTACTGCCGATCTAATCCACGATTCAGTGAAAAAGTAGTTGTAGAGTATCTTCGATGTATCAAGTTTTCATTGTCTCATCCTCTGCCACATGCACAGCAATGTGGTAGCTACTAGGGAGAAGGGATCAGTAACTAGGCACAGTCTCTGACACTAAAATAACTAACAGCATAATGGATACACAAACACACAAATAGTACACAGAAGTGAAAACAGAGGGGGATCTTAATATGGAGGTGACAAATTCCAAGTTTTCCAAAGAAATTATAGTTTTGTGGTATACAGGGCTGCTTTTATTTTAAAATAACATTTCTTTCTTTAAAATCAAATTAAATACAGGTTTGGTTGTGAAAAGATGTGGAAAAAAATAAAATTCTTCCTAATCTCGCCACCCAGAAATAATCACCCCTAGTGGTGATACTTGAATGTCTTACATAAATGTCAAGTGTTACGAGCTTCTAACTGACCTTCTATTCTATGTGTGTGTGCACATGCGTGACCCTGTATCAAACCTGCATCCTCTGTTCTTTCCTCACATCATGGCGACATCTCAATGGCACCACCATCCACGTGGTTGTTTAAGGCAGAAATTGGGAGTCCTTCAGAACAACCAAATCTTCTCCAGCATCCAGTTATTCCTAAGTCTTTTCTATTCTAACTTACAAAATATACCTGAAGCTGCCTATTTGACTCCCTCTTCACTGCCACATTTAGCTCAAGCCACTTTCTTGCTTAGATTACTCAATAATCTTTCACAAAGTCTATTGATTTCACTCTTGCCTCCTCCATTCCATTTTCTTTTACAGTAAATTGGATCAAGTTATTCATCTGTGTAATAACGTTAGTGGATTCCAACTGCACTTAGAATAGACTTCTCTTTCTGAGGACAAGACAGGCTAGGTTGTTTGGACAACTTTCATGTTGGAAACAATTAAAGGTAATGAATAATTTTTGTAAAGAATCTTAAAAGCATCAAAGAGCTAATTTATGGTAAGGAATTACTACATCAAAATGTATGGGAAGTTAAGAACCCAAAGCATCAAGTACTGTGTTTTGCCCTCATGATATTTGCTGAACTGGATAAACTGCTTACAGCCTCCTGGTACAATGAAGACATAAAGCAAACCTACAAGCCTTCCTAGATTTGAGCATCAAATAGGATTCATCCTCCTATAAAGCTGAAACACCAAAGGACAGGTGTAGCCACCCTAGCCCAGGGATTTAAAGGAAAATTTTCTAAACTCTGAGCAGATCAAGAAGAGATAAAAAATCTCTCCCTTAGAAGTTGTAAGTACAAAATGGTCCTCTAGAAATCTGTGGACTAAATTCTCATGAACTAAAAACCATATACATAAAAATCTGGGAATTTGATTTGCTGTGGCCAAATGCTAGGAGTAATCATAGGCATAAACAAAATAAAACACACATGAATTCCATTGTAAGACGCTATCCCAGTCTTCAAAAAAGTCTCAGAAATAATTTTCCAAAATCATTGAATAGAACACAGTAGAAAATACCAAGATACAAAGCAAATATAATCATGAGAAGAATCAACAAAAACAACAGACAGCAAAAGCAGACCCACAAAATCTTTATATTAACAGAAGCATTTTATAATACATGACATTTGTTTACTTATTTATTTAGAGGAAAAAAGACAAGCTTAGAAATATCTTTGTGGAACAGAAAACTAGAAAAACAAACCTATAATATTTGAAATAGAAACAAATAGAACTTCTAAAAATAAAAACACAGTAATAGAGGCTCAGTACCCATAGCACAGTGGTTACAGTGCCAGCCACATACTCTGAGGGTGGCTGGTTTGAACCCAGCCTGGGCCAGCTAAAACAACAATGACAACTGCAACAAAAAATAGCCAAGCTTTGTGGCAAGCGCCTGTAGTCCCAGCTACTCGGGAGGCTGAGGCAAGTGAATTGCTTAAGCCCAGGAGTTTGAGGTTGCTGTGAGCTGTGACATCATGGCACTTTACGGAGGGTGTTATAATGAGACTCTGTCTCAATAAAAAAAAATACAGTAATAGAAACTCAACTAATGGGTTTAACAGCAGATATGCAAATAGAAAATAATTAGTGACCTAGAAGATAACTCAAATAGATGTTAAGAAAGAAACACAGATAGAACAAGCATGAAAACACAAATGAGATTAAGAGAATAAAATAAAATCTGATACTGATTCAATTAAAGTTCTAGGTGGAGAGGAGACATGGAATTAGGAAGAATATTGAAAGAGATAATGGCTGAGAACTTTACCGAACTGTTACGGACAGATTTAAGAGACCTTATAAAAACAGACAAATAAAGAAATTCAGTCTTTAATAGATCCTAGTGAACTTTAGGACATCACAGTGGATGGTGTCCTAAAATTAAGATGAAAATTAAAAACAGCCAGAGGAAAAAGTATTCTTACCTTCAAAGAAGAGGCGGTTATAATAACAGCTGAACTCTCAGAAACACTGCATTTACAATAAAATCTCGATTGCTCATCTTAGCTCTAAGATCCTGTGTGATCTGTGCCTGATCTTCCTTTCCTGTTTACTCTTGTCCTGTTCTCTCCCTTAATCCCTTGCCCTGCATTCACTGGATTTCTCTCATTTTCATGAACACATCGCACTTTTCCCCACTACTGCAGACACTGGTCCATCTGCCTGGGATGTTCTCTCCCATGTCCATATGACTGGCTCCTTATCATCTTCCAGATCTTAGCTAAACATCCCTGCTTCAGTGAAGCTTCTCTGACTACCTGGTCTAGAATAATTCTTATTATTCTTTCTCACAATATTTTATTTTTCTTTTTCATTTTTCATGTCTCCTACTAAATATCTCCCATGAATATCAGAACCACACTATTTTGTTCACTCCTTTATGCCTAGCATCCTGAAGAATTTCTCACATACAGCACAGTAAAAACTCAGTAAATAATTGTGAAAAGAATATTTTAGCATAGATATGTCTTATCCTTTCCTGGGCCCATTTACTTACATGGTTGTGTATCATATTTTTTATTTTTGCAAATATGATAACATTGTATTTTCTATTTTTTTTTCACTCATGCAAAATAACTTTTAATATTTTGTTCTGTACTCTTCCCTTTCACTCTTTAATTGTGTATATTTATTATAAATGAGGATTTCAACTTACATATTGTTTCTTATTCTGCTTTACCATGTGCTGCTGAGTCATCATTCTCCTTATCATTTTTTAGGCAACTTGAGATAACATTTACTTACGCAAAATGCATCCATTTTAAGCTTACATTTCCTGAGTATTTGCCAAATATACACATGCATGTAACCACCACTATTATCTCTACCTAGACATTTTCATAACCACAGAAATTTCATCGTGACCCTGCTTCATAAACTCTCCCAACTAACTCTCAATTTCAACCACTGATGTACTTCCTATTAGTAGAGACCATGTTTATCTAATTATCTTAGAGATTTATGTCAGTGGATTCACTTAGTTATAGTCTTTTGTGTCTTAATTTTTTTCATTCCATGTGTTTTGATATGACTCTGCTTGTCAGTACTGATAGTTGCGTAGGATTGCACTGCACAGACAGACCACAGTTTGTATATCCACTCATCCGTTGCTGGATCATCAGGTTGTCTCTAGTTTCAGAATGCTGTGGTAGAGGTGCTACAAATATTCACAGACATTGTTTCTGTGTGAACATATCTTTTCCTTTCTTTTGTGTGATTTTCTAGGAGCAATTTTATAAGAAACTTCAAAAGAATTTCCAAGTGTTGTACCATTTTACCTTTCATGGGAGTTCCAGTTGCTCCATATCCTTGCCAACAGCTGGTGCTGTCAGTCTTTTTAATTTTTTGCCATTCTACTTGGCATTTAATGGTATCTTCTTTTTTTCTTTTTTTTTTAAATTAAGTCATATGTACATAGATCATGGATACATTTATTATAATGGTATCTTATTGTGGTTTGATATTTAACCTTCTATTTTCTAGCCTATGTTTTAAATTTATTGGCCATTGTGGCTCATACCTATAAGCTCAGCACTTTGGGAGGCTGAGGCAGGAGGATTGTTTGAGTCCAATTCAAGACCTGCTTGAGCATTAGCAAGACCTCGTTTTTACAAACTATAAAAAATTTAGCTAAGCATGGTGGCATGCGCCTGTAGTCTTAGCTATGCAGAGGCTGAGGCAGGAGGATCACTTGAGCCCAGGAGTGTGAGGCTGTAGTGAGCTTTGATGATGCCACTGTACTCCAGCCTGGACAGCATAGTGAGACTGTCTCAAAAATTAAATCAATCAATCAATAATAAACACATTTGTTGACATATCATAAATTACCTTCCATGTGTATAAACATATACACATGTTCTTCTACAACTTGATTTCTGATGGCTGCAGGATAGTCCATTATAAAGATATCATAATTTATTTAACTAGTCTACTACTATCAAATGTTTAGATTGTTCCTCTAAATTATGAAATCATGATGTGAATAAATCATCTCTTCTTATTTCCTTACCAATAGCACCTCAGTCAAAATACAAAGGGACCTATATGTATGTATACACACACACACACAGAGTATCCCAAAAGTTTCCCCTAATATCACCATACACAGGGACAATGGGAAATTATAGCTAAAAATACCTTTATTTCATATATATATATATATATTTTTTTTTTTTTCAGTTTTTGGCTGGGGCTGGGTTTGAACCTGCCACCTCTGACATATGGGGCCAGTACCCTACTCCTTTGAGCTACAGGCACCACCCCCAAAATATTTTTTATAAAATTATAAAAATAATTTGTATTTTTATAATATAAAGAGGTGGCCAACATGCAGGCAATGTTTTGTAAATATTTTGTAATATCTATATACATACACACATATTTGTGGACTGAAAGTCCCTCTCATCCCAGCCACTCCATTTACCCACCCAGAAAATTGTTTATTATCTTGTTTACTACACATTACTATTTTGACCTATAAAAATGGCAGTTTTGTCAAAATTTCCTTTTCTTTCCCACAAGTTTTTGCTTAAATAAACCCAATGTACCCACCTTGGTTTGTTTGTTGTTTGTATTCTCCACAGTATAACTTAGGTATTTTTTTGTATCAGTTCATAAAAATTTATCACATTCTTGTTAGGTGTTACACAATATTGTATTGTATGTTATGTATCCATTACAGCCTGATGTATTTAACCTATCATAGGGCACATTAGACAATGAATTCATAGGTGTGAACTTGAATATATTGATTTTTAGCTATTTTTTTTAAATAGTTTGTATTGCTGCACTACAATGCATATCTACCATCAACATATAAGAGCACATGTTTCCTCACATTCTCAGCTCCACTATTTTATCAAACACTCAGATGTTTATCCGTCTGACATAGAAAAATTGTATCTTGTAGCTTTATTTTGCATTCCTCCTCTTAGGAACGAGACTGATAACCTTTTCACTTATCTAAGAGCCATTGGTCTGTATTTCTTTTCCTGTGAACTGTTTATATCACTGCCTATTTCCTAACGGATTATTGTTCTTCTTTATCAATGTGTTGTTATTGTTTACAGACAAACCCCCATGGTCTTAGTCACAACATGCTAAAAACTAAGAGTTTTCACAAATTCAATGCTAAAACTCAGTTGGTGTAAAACTTTACTGGACTAACAAGCGGTTTTATCTGTCATGCTTGCTATGAATATTCACTTGCATACTATAAAAGCCGCAATGTATTTGATTCCTGAATGCTTCTCCAAATGCTACTGGAGGTGTTTCGTAACACACGCTATATTAACAGTCTTTCCCTTCCAAAACAATTTAAAACCCAGTGCTTTCAGAGAAGGAGTTGTGGGAAGCATTGAGAAAAATTGTTCAGATTTGTGCTCCTCCTTCGTATCCCCTACATACTCAGAAGCAGAAAATTCAGGCAAAGGGCAAAGTAAAAGTCTCTTTGTACCCAGGGTATAAGCCAGATTTTGCACCGTTGGATCATAATCTGACGGTGTTTGGCATGTTTTTCTGTGGAAGGCATTTCAAAACATACAAGGCAATCAAAGCCGCCCACTGAAACATCTTTACCTGCAAATCCACAGTTGGCAGATAAGTCTGAAATATTAGTCACAGTTATCATAAACGCGAGCCGTATTTCAGACACTTTTTTTTTGTCTTTTATCACCTAATATATATGTTTATGGAAAGAAATCTTAAGATATCTTAAGAGAAAGCTCTTGCTGACTCTGAAATAATAAATGATCGTTCCCATGTTTTTTCCATAGTACTTTTATGGACTCCTTTTTCACATTTGTACATTGGATCCACCTGAAATTTATTTTGGCATAAAAAATAAGGTAGAAGTCCAACTTAATATTTTTTATCAGATGGCTACCCAACTATGTTCATTCACATTTCATCTTGACTTCATCAATTTGAAATGTCATTTCATCCGATACTAGATTCTTAAATGTATTTGGATCTATCTCTGGGTTTTTTGTTTATTCCATTAATAGGTCTAATTAGTACCAAGGGTGGGCCATTGCTTTATGCTATTCCCTGCTCTCTAGAAAGGTTCTACCCGTTTCTGGTCCCATCAACAGTGTGTGAGTAACTTGCCCTTCCACACTCTTGACAACACTCACCTCATCCTATCTTGGAAGATAAATTATAATTTAACTGTTTTTATTCGCATTATTTATTTATTTATTTTGGCTGGGGCTGGGTTTGAACCCACCACCTCCGGCATATGCGGCCAGCGCCCTACCCTTTTGAGCCACAGGCGCTGCCCTTTATTTTCATTTTAATTACCATCGTGGCTGATGTTGGTTTTATGTGTGTAGGTGTGTGTGTTTGGTTTATTGAATATTGTGTTTCTTCTTTTGTAAATTAGATATTTGTGTCTTTTACCCACATTTCTAAGGGGATGCTTAGCATTTTCTTGATGCTAAAGGCATCCTTTAAAATTCTGTAAAGAACTGCCGTAGAAGACTAGGCTGGATGGAGGAGACTACTCTAAAGTGGGTCTTCAATAGCATGTCTGGAGGCAAAGAGTCTTTTAGGTGAGGAGAGGGGAGAGAGATCTTAACAATATCTGCCGTGGATTGATTGTATGTATTCCCCAAAAATTCACTGTTGAAGTCTAATCCCCAAGGTGATGGTCTGTGGAGGTGGGGCCTTTTTGAAGTAATTACCATACGAGATCAGTGCCCTTATGAGGAGGAAGACTAGAGAACTTGCTGCCTTTTTCTCTGATCTCCCCCCATGTAAGGACACACCAAGAGGAAGGTTGCCTGCAAGCCAGGAAGAGAGCTTTTACCAGAACCCAACCCTGATCTTGGACTTCCCAACCTCCTGAATCATGAGAAATAAATGTCTGTTGTTTGAGCCTCCCAGGTTATGTAGATCTACTCAAGTCTTTATTTTTAATTCTTTGCATAGCTATGATATCTTATTATAGCAGTTTGAAGTAACACAATATCTAACATCTGCTAACCACTCAACTTTCTGTTCATTGTATCATCAGAATAACCTTACGAGGTAGCTATTCTATAATCACAATTCTCAGATAAGTGATTGGTGATTATATAACAAACTCAAAGTCACATAACTAGGATATCACAGAATCACAATGAAAATTCAGCTTTCTGGCACAAAGTAAGTACTCTTAATGTCCATATATTCTGAAATTCTGTCTCCAGTAACTCCAGGCTATTGGAAAAGCCAAATCTATACAAACACAAAACAGTGAGGCAGACAAAGCTTGTCTTCGGTGGAATGGCCCTGTGTCCATCACACAGATGGACGGGTGTCCTTAGGGATTCACATCCCCATTCCCACGAGCACCCACTGTCCTGTTGCTGCCCCAGGTGATCAGGGCCCTTGACCACAATGTCCACAGGACCCGACCCCCATGGGTACTGCCCTCAGCCATGCTCATGTCCCTGAACCCATCCCTTTTTTTTTCATCAAAATGCCCCTGGCCTTCGAACTAAAAGCCATAGTTTCTGCTAATTTGCTCGACCAAATTGGACAGAGTTTTTAATGAATACTAATGAATTAATATATTATTCACATAGAAGCCAGGAAGGACAGAGGTGAGGAGAAAACTGAGCAAAGTTTATCAAGTGACAAATACAAATCTGGATGAATCCCTCAGAGAAAAGAAAAGGATTGGCCCAAGGCAACCTGGGGATCCAGAAGTCGGGGTGCCCAGATGCTGGGTGTACCATGTCTCCTCTCTCCCCCACCTGGCTCCACCACAGACCTTGGTCTCCAAGCCTTAGGGCCTGCCTTGTCTCAGCACCTTTTCCAGCCCAACAGCCCTGCCCAGCTAGTACAGTGGTGGCGATGAGGGCAGTGTAGGGGCAGTGTGAGGGACGCTGTTCTTAGACAGTTGGTGCTACCCAAGGGACAGACTCCAAGAGGCAGGTCACAGGTAGGGAAAGGCTTCTTTCTAAAGCCCCTCAAACTTTTCCGAAATTGATCTACAACTATGTAAAGAATTAAAAAAAGAAAAGAAAAAAGACTTTAGTAGATCTACATTCATGCTCAAATCTTAAAGCCCATTCCCCCCACCCCGTGGCAGACCTACCTTCCTCCCCTCCCTGAGGCTTCGTCCTGCAGCTTTTCCATCAGCCAAAGGCCAAGGAGAGGAGGCTGGACACAGCGTAAAGGAGCACTTTGTGTCCACCTGCAAATTGTACAAATAGCTCTTATACTGTAGGAGGACAAAGGGTGGGCAAATGGGAGGGCATCTGTATACTCTGCAATTAACAGAGATAATAAAATATTTTCAGAATTGTTTGCTTGAGGCTCCAGATTTTCTCTTTAGACCTTTTTCCTTTGATAATGAGAGCTACTCGGGAGGATGTGTGTGATACAAGGCCCTGAATCCCTCACGGAGTTGTTCAGGCTGGAAGTGAGGGTCTGAATGAGATGAGCTCTCAGGTCCTCTCCAGCCAGATGCTTCTGTGATTCTGTCTGACTTTATCTGAAGTGACGAACTGCTTTCAGAACAGAGAGTGAGGAAGGATTAATTATAGCCAATTGAATAAAAACATTATTAAGAATAGCCCCTCGCATTTTTCTTATGACTGTGCCTTTTTACTTTCTCGAGGCACTAAGATATTTCAAGACTACCGTGAGTTAAAATAACCTCATTGTTGGCACTTTGAAACAGATAAGATCTGCACTATCCTCCCCTTCTTGAAGAAGAAACTGAGGCCTGGAGAGGTCCCCAGGCTTTCCCAAAATCCCAATTAGAACCCAATTTCCTCTCTGCCAATGGGAGCTGCTTCCCCTGGATATGCTGCTCTCCCTATAAGACTCAGTCTGCTGATTAGAGCAGGTTTTTTTTTTTCTCTCCCAAGCCCCACTGCATTGGACAGACACATTAAAAGCCTCCCCAGGTAGACAAATCCTGCAACCGACAGGTAGCTTTCCATTAATAAAGCAAAAATACAAATTAAGCCATCCTCTTGGTGATTCTAGAACAGGACTCACCCCCTCCTCCCCGGGCCCCCAGGAATCCACAAACATATTTTTAAATAAGAAAAGAAAATTGAGTACCTGATGCAGTTAGCAGTGGCCCCGTGGGGGCTGGGGAGACCAGAAAAAAAGTCTATTATTTTGCACCTGTCCTGCCCAGTCGCTCATTGTGCAGCAGTATTTACTTAAAAAGCAGAGGAGGAAATCATTATTTGCTCTCAGTCTCGCAATTCCTGTGGCTACGCTCTTTGGTGGAAGTGTTTTATTTTATTTCTTTTTTTCTCCTTCTCCTGTGCTTGAGTTGCAAGAGGTAAACGTGGCAGTGCCTGGTGCATATGATAGGAAGGATCAGCACACAGGCCAGGATGGGGGACTCACACATCTGCTCTGCTGCCTTTCATGTCCTGACAGCCATGAAAGGCCATGAGCTCAAAGGAAGGGTTCCCTCTCTCTCTCTCCCTCCCTCTCTCTCTCATTTCTCTCCCACATGCACAAAAGCTGCATATGTATTATATATGCATACCATCCATGTAGGCGTACACTAACTACATAAACAAATATACATCACCATGTATTCACATACACTGTGCAGGTTACACATTTATGACCTAAACGTATTCCCCATTAAACACACACATACACACAATACTCCACTTCCCTCCTTCCAAACAGAAGTGCAGACACACACTGATAAAAAACACTGTGTAAAAATACACAATGTGGCGCAAAATAAAATAAAAAATAAAATAAAAGCGAAGTCCCCATTTTAAATGTTCTAAGTATCTTCTAGTTACTAATGTCTCCCCCTCTAAATGACTGTGTTTCTCCAGCTGGAAATTGGCAGCAATCAGCCTTACAAGTGTTGAGGAAAGATTTACTTGGACAGATGAAAGAAAATCATTTCCTTCTAAATGCTGGCACCCACCACAGATAATGTGGCGCTCCCCTGCTTGGCAGAGGGCAGTGCATTTTGAAGGAGCTTGTTTTCTTGGAAAATATAGTCATTGCGCAGGGAAGGCAAAAATATGACCAGGCGGGTAAAAATGTTATTGTTAGGGGTAATAAGAGGTTAGGGGAGGTGATTTAAAGGCAGAGAGCATATTCTAACACTTCGAGAGCAGAATGGGCAGAGGGATAATAGCCCTGGGGGAGGAAAGGACCCCCAGGACAATGTTTGGTTGTTTTTAGGCCCTTTGCATCCCTGCAGAATGTCAGTACAGAAATCATTTTGTCTTACCTCCTCATCTTCTATGCCCACAGAGGAGACAAAGCCAGTTGCCCACGTCACAATGTACAGTTAGAACTGATGCTGGCAATGCCCAGATTCCCACTGCATGCAGGGTGTGTTCTGTGGGCCGCAGGAAGCTCAGCGCGCTCCCCACTGCTGAGTTTCCAATCTCCCCGTGTTTCAGGAACTTTCAGCGGAGGAGAGGAAAGCTAGGACCCAGTTGTTAAGTCAGGGGCAGAATCAGCGTCAGTCAAAGCAAATGTGCTTGTATTTGTTTCAATGATTTGTCTTCTATAACATGTTGTGAGAAGAGGGTCTGTAGCTAAAGAGGCTGAACATCAGCGTTTCTTCTGGGTGGCTCTTTCAGGCTGCCGTGTCCTCCCCCAGGCTTCACCCTATCATGGTCCAAGAACGAAACCACTCTTCCCAACTCCTGTTTTGCACCCAGATTGCTCATTTATAGATTTTGACCTTTCTACTAGTTCTTGCTTTCCTGCCCTCACCCTCCATCTCTCCTTTGCCTTTGGGAAGTCCCATTCAACACTGTGTCCCTTAGGGTGACATAAATTCCTCTAAACTATTGTTCTACTTGTCTTCCCCACTCACTGCCTACCCTGTCACAGGCTACCTGGGGTGACTGTCCCATGCATTTGACTCACGTTGTCCCCTGTATCATCTATCTGCTGCTGACTCCCAAATCTATTTCTCCAGTCAAGGTCATTGGCCTGGGTTTCAGACTGATATGTTCCAGCACATCCTGGCTATCTTCATGGGTAGGTTCCATGGTGTAACTTTTCTTCTCAAACCCACCCCTATGTCTGTGTTTCCAATCTCACTTAGCAGGACCAGCCCCTCTAAGAGCATTGAAAGAAGACATGCAACCTTCTCCCACAATAGATGACTGTCAAATCTTGCCCATTTTGTCTTTCCCTCAATTCTTCCACTTTCTCCCCATTTCCACGACCAGCACCTCAGTCAGTACAGGCCCACACTGCCTCCTCCTGGCCTCCCTCAATAATCTCCCCAACTGAGGTCTGTGGCTCTGCTCTCCTTTCCTGCCTGTATTCTCTGCACAAATGCAATAGTAACCTTGAAAAGCAGATCAAGCCTTGCTTGGTGTCATTTCCAGTTACCCCTTGCTGTGGCCTGACCGGCTGAAGCTTCCTGCCATCTAGCCCCTGCCTACCTCTCCAGCCCTCCCCACCTTGCACCTTGCAAACCAAGCTGCACCCATTCCATGCATTTCCTCTCTCCTAGTCTTTGATTTTCCTGTCTTTTGTGCTTATCACACTTTCCCTGCTACCTCAGCTTCTCCTAGACAATGTACCTCTTAAGTCTCAGTTTGATGTTTCCCCTGCCAGGAAGCCTTCCCTGTGTCCCCTCTGCGCGCACACACACACACACACACACACACACACACATGCTGGTGTGGATGCTCTTGCCCACAGCTCTCTTGACACCTTGTGCCTGCCTATCCCTAGTCACTCATGATTTATTCATTTTACCAATATGTATCAATGGCCTAGTATGTACAAGTACATGGTGGTGGGGACATAGCTGTGCCTACAACAAAGAAAACCCTTTGCCTCTTGGAAATTAAATTCTACTAGATGAGAAAGAAAGAAACAAGACATGTAACATGTTTTGTGTTAGTCACAAGCAGTAAGGAGAAAAATAAAACAGAAGAGAGGAAAAATCAGTGTAGTGTGTCGGGCTGCAGTTTGGATAAGATGGCCCAGGGGAGTTGGAGGAAGGTGACATTTGAGAAAGATCTGAGGCCTAGGAGGGGGTGAGCCATGTGAAGAGCCTTTCAGGGCAGAGGCAACATCAGGCACAAAGATCCTGGGGTAGGAAATGCCTGTCATGTTTGAAAAATAGCAACATGCTATAAATGGGGGAGAATAAACAGGAGATGACGTAATAGTGGGACCGGGTAAGAGAGGGCAGAGCACATTCAGCCTTGTCTGCCACTGCTGACCATGATAAAAACCAGGGGTTTCACTCTGAGTGAGATGGGAGCCGTGAGAGTTTAAGGAGAAGAGCGACACTAATTTCCATTTTTCCAGACCTCTTAGGCTGCTGTATGGAAAACAGGACATGGGAAATTAAGGGCAGAAACAGAAATAAAAATTAGTAGTCTCTACCAATAATCAAGGCCAGAGATGATGGTGGTTTGGATCAGGTATTTGGCAAGGGAAGTGATGGGAAGAAGCCATAGTGTGGGTATATTTTGAGATGTATGGGGCATGGCAATTAAGTTTCTGATCTTGTCCTAGGAAACATGCGCTCCTTCATTGCTGAACATCACTACAATCACCTTCTAACTACTCTCCTTAGGAAGCTCTGAACCAATGTGCCTAATCCACCCTTCAAAGCAATTTTGGAATCATTTTTCTGGAATGGCCATGAGGGCTGTTGTCATATCACATACAAAAACATACAACAAGAAAAATGAACTCCACTCAGCAAGACATTGCTACATGTCAGCATGAACACAGCTGAGACGCTGATATACCAAGGTTATAAAACTTCACTGAATTGTTTGTACAGTGCTGCCAATACAAGTGCACTGTGGCAAGTTGGCAAACGTAATTGCCAGGCCTCATTGTAGCAACAGCTCTGATTGCCATTCCATAAAGAGTTCCAAGATTTCTTTGAAGTGTGGACTAGGTGCTGGCATTGGTGCATAGCTTCCCAAGGAGGATACATCAAAGGTGACAGTAGTGACAGTCAGCAACACAGCATGTAGCACTTTTTCTAGGATGAGTTCTCAAATTTAATTGTCAGACTTTTATGCATGTGATAATAATCATTATAAATTAAGTGATGATTGAATGAGTTATCAACTTTCTAAAAAGCAAAACTTTGCCCTTGGGAGGGGAGAGACAGAAGGCTAAGTCAAGCAGACTCCAAAGTTCCTTGTCTTCTAAAACTCTAAAATCTAAGAGAGGCCATGTGACAAGCACACATGTATATCAAATAGCCATAAACAAACAGTGGGCTGAGATAAAAGCAACAGCCTCCCTACTGCTAGCTGCTGTAACAACCAACTCTCCACCTCTCTGAAACTATTGCCTCCGACATATTTCTCCTTCAGCCGTCACTGTCCACATGGGTGGGCAGGCAATGGGGAGTTTGGCACTCCCTTCAATGTGGTCATCCAGATGCCTCAGCTTAGACGATGACTCTACCTTCTTCTCAGACCCCTGAGTCCTTTTCTGCATCCTCTTCTTACCTTAACTTATCCTTTTTTTTTTCTCCAGTTCCCTAACTATCTCAATTCCAATGGATATGAAAGGGTAAGAGTACATCAGGTATGGGAGAAAGTGGTTAAGAACTTAGGACTTTCTCAAATTCTCTTCTCAACTCCTAACCTAAAGCATGGGATATGAGGGGGCTGGGAAAGGTAGCTTGGTCAGTGTGGCAAGGCAGGATCCTGGTGAGCATCTATAGTTTCTTCACAGCCTCCCAAATAGCACCTGGAATCCCTCCCATCCTGTAGCCCATTTGCAACCCAGTTGCCAAGATCTTCTTCCTAAATCAGAGCAGATTGCATGAGTTCTTCTCATTCCACAGGAGGACACACAAGACCTCCTTTACAATCCCACCTCTAGCCACTCTGTGCAGTGTATCTTACCTTGTACCTCCTTATGTGCTGTGGACAAGCCTTGCTTTTTCCTTCTCTGTGCCTTTCTTCATTTTTTTTTTAAGTGAAACCCTGTCTCACTTTCTTATCCCTGTTAGAGTACCATGGTGTCTTAGCTCACAGCAACCTCAAACCCTTGGGCTCAAGCAATTCTCTTGCCTCAGCCTCCCAGGTAGCTAGAACTACAGGTGTTCATCCCAATGCCTGGTTATTTTTTAGAGATGGGGGCCTTGCTCTGGCTCAGGCTGGTCTTGAACCTGTGAGCTCAGGCAGTCCACCTGCCTTGGCCTCTCAGAGTTCTAGGATTATAGGTGTGAGTCACCACACCCAGCTGGACTCTTCTTTTTGATTGGAAAGCACCTCTTCCTTTCTCCACCAAATGAGCCCCACTCATCCTTTGAGTCCCTGTGAAGTTCTCTCAACTACCTAGCCTAGATGACATGTCTTACTTTGCAATATGTGCTACATCTGTCATAGTATCCACTAGTCCAGGTGGCTCTTGTGTACTTAAAGTGCATCTAGTGCTGCATGTTGAAGTGATAACATTTTAGATTATCTTATTATTTTATTTAGTTTAGTTTTTACCTTTTTAAGAAGTAAAAGGTAACTAAAAATCTTTTTAATTACATTTGTGGCTCGTACATGACATCTGACAATTAAGTTCATGAACTTGCCACCATGCACTCACATTGACAGCACCATACAAACAACTTGTTAAGGCTTCATAACCTTGGTATATCAGTGTTTCACAGCTGTGTTCGTATCCATGAGTGGCAGTGTCTTTCTGAGTGGTGTTTATTATTGTTGTTAGGTGTTTTTATATGCCATCTCAAGAATATCAGAGCTTAAATTAGAGCAATAAACAAAATTCATAAATGTCTTGTTAAACCTGTCATGAGTGGAGTGAAATCAGGGACATGTTAGTTCACATTTATGTGTGTACAATGCCATGAAGAAAACATCAGTGTACAAATGGATTAAGTGTTTTATTTTTTTTTTAAGGGGAGAGAAAGTGTCACTGATGAATAGAAGTCAACTAGGCCAGTAATGAGCAGAACTGAGAAAACTTTGAAAAAAATTAACAAATTCTGCATCAGAATCATTGACTGATTTTGAGTAGCACAGCAGACCAAATAAGCACTGATAGAGAAACAGGAAAATTGTACCTGAAAATGTTGGCATGAGAATGGTACATTGTGTCACCAGGACAATGTACCAGCTCTCACAACACTATTAGTGAGAGTGTTTTTAGCCAGTAAACCAATGGCTGTGTTGGGACCACCTCCCTACTCAACTGATCTGGTCCCCAATGACTTTTTTCTTTACCTGAAGATAAAGGAAAGATTGAAAGGAAGACATTCTGATGACACTCAGGACATCAAGGGTAAACAATGACACCTTTCATGGCCATTTTTTGGCCAACTCCAAAAGAGTTCCAAAGTTGGTAGGCATCAGTGCAGAGCTTCCCAAGGGGAGTACTTCAAAGGTGACTGAGGCATGTAGCACTTTTTCTAGGACAAGTTCATGAATTTAATTGTCTGACCGTGTATTTTTAGACAGGACTGGCTTTAGCATTTTTCACACGTCAAGATGCCTATTTGAATGTCTGTCTCCTGTACTAGACTCCTCCACTATAGGGAAAACTCTTACTCCTCTTTGTGTCCCGGGGCCTTGAATCGGGTTGTGTTCATAATAGAATCACCCTCTCCCAAGCATGTGCTGAGTGAATGAATGAGCTCTCTGAGAGAAACACAAACCGAGTTAGCTACGGACAGGGAGGATTTTGACTGATGGAAAAGGGAATATAGAAGGAAGTAGGGTCACAGGAAAATCAAGTATGAATAACCCAGGGATTTCTGAAAGCAAGGGCAGTCAACAAAGCATGTGAAGCGAGTGGTTTTTCTGGAATGCAGGACTGTGGAAAAGGAAAATGAAAAGGTCTGTGATGGGCCATTGGGAGGGGCCTTCCAAGTCCAGAACGAAGGGTCTAGATGGTGTTCTCTAACCAGAAGGAGTCACTGGAGATTTGTGAGCAGGAAGTGGGTGCCGTTCTCAAATACAATTCAATGGTCACAAATTTTTGTAACTTGTAGTCTCATAGGCCATCACACAATAGGTCAGTATGAATTATTTGCATTTATGTACTTGATTTGTTTTATTTATCTAATTGCTTGGGGTTTATAGCCCTAGTTTCAGAGTCGCCAGGGTGACCCCCATTTGTATTCCTATTCTCCATATCAAATCTCCTAGGCCCAAGCCCTTTCCAGGGAAGGGAGAAAGTCTAATTTCCCTGGGTTCTTTCCCTGCTAAAATTTACTTTTTGTTCCCTGGGAGGTCTCTGGGGGAGGCCTGGGGAGTCAGACTGGAGGTTTCCAGAGTCTTTCAGGCTGTGGCGCAGAGCTTTTATTCCTTTGAACACAACTGCTGTGGAAACAAGTGAGGAGTTGGCCACAGCACCCAGCTCCCAGCTTTGATCTGGGGTTGCTGGGTCCTTTGATGCGTGTGTATCCAAGCCAGCCTTGGGGGATAATTAAGGCATTTTTCATAATGAGGTCCAATTTGCTCCTTAATTATATTTTTTCCCATCTTATATTTTTTTAAAAAGTGAGCCACCTAGGTTTGTTGATCAAAACTGGTGTAATATGTGGCAGAGAGAAGGAAAGAATCAGATTTAAATCTGAGCTCTTGTTCTTCATTAGCAGACATCTAGGTAGTGAGGCTAAATCCAGAGATGGAGCAGGGAAGCCGCTCTTGGCAGCAGACTGCACCAGGGAATAAGTCTCTTCTAGGACACACGGAGACTTGGAGCCTAACATAAAATCCCAGAAATTCAGCATTGGCAGAAACGTCAAAGATGTAGGTCCCACACTGTCCTTCTATAGATAGGAAGCCTCAGCTAGAGGGGAGAAGGGACTTGCCCAAGACCATACTTGTTTTGTTTTGTTTTTTTTAAAGAGACAGTCTCATTTTGTCGCCCTTGGAAGAGTACCATGGCATCA
>NW_003852481.1:6467711-6480260 GCF_000181295.1 Otolemur garnettii | reverse complement strand
CATATGGGTCCAGCGCCCTATTCCTCTGAGCCAGAGGCACAGCCCCAGCCATACTTTTTATTGTACCAGGCCATGTGCGTCCTCAGACTCATGCCAAAATTGTGACATCATATCAATTTCCCTTGATATGTTGATCTACACTTTAAACAACTCTTTCCTAGCCCTTTTCGCATTGATCCTTGGGACAATCTGGGAGCTAAGTCACGCAGTATTAACTGTTGCCTTTTTTTTTTTTTTAAGAATCTGGATTTTAAAGCCATTCAGTGTTTGCCTACAGACACACATAAGTGGCAGTGCTGGAAAATGTCCATGATCTTTCCCTTTCACTGTGCGGCTTTCTTATGCTCCCATCACTAATTATTTCACTTGGCAAACACTAGTCGAGAGCGGAGCCCTGTGCTAGGGGGCTTTCTTCTGAGTTCCCCAGCCTCCTTCCTCCAGCCCTATCTGCCTTCGTGGGGTTGTCGTGTGTTTAGCCAGAGGAAGGACATGATGGAGCCTGAGTTGTAGGAAAATGTCTTTGGTAGAGTGTGAAAGACGGCTTTGGCCAGGGTAGCCCCTGGAGGTGGAGAGCATGGCGGGCCAGGGGAGAAACAGGAGGCCCAAATGCAGTGGGAACCTCCAGGTGGGAAGGTGGCTTTGAGAGAGAGTTCAAAGTAGAATGCGGTGGCTGGGGAAAGTGAGCAATTAAAGTCTGAGATTTTATAGGTTAGTTACTGGGCCAGTCCTAACAGGGTTAACTCTTAAGGGGCAAAAGAAAGAGCCCACAGTGTCTGTGAGTCATTTTGGCAGGAATGTCTTGCGATTAATTAGGCACACCTATGAGTCCCAAGTTGAGGAGAGAAGGGAGTCCTGGAGCTGTCAGTGTTGGTGACAGTGGCCCATGAGACTGTGTGATCACCCCAGGAAAGTGGGAAATACAAGAAGAGGGCTTGCAGGGGGCTCTCAGGGATTATCACTTCAGGCCTCATGGAAATACTATAATCGGTGATGAAAATCCCTAGCCTTGGATTCTGACCAGGGGTCTGTCCGGGCTGTCACTCACCCCAGTGTCTTCATATGTAGACACTGGGGCAGAAGCCCCACGCGCTGCCTTCCGGCACTGACATCCCCGAGTCTGAGATTCAATTCACATAACCATGCAAGGATATTGCAGGATCTCAAAGGCTGGCCTGGTTCTCCCAGCTGTCTCCCAGCTGACACAGTCTCCTGGCCGGTGCTAAGGAGGCCCCGGTGGCCCCATCAAGCCCGCTGCCCCGTGGTTTTGTTCTACTGGCTCACCTCACTGCAGCACGAGGAAAGCCTTTCCTGCAGCTCTGAGCCCCGGGAACCGCCAGCTCCCAGCCTCTACTTGCCTGCACTGCTCCGTCCTCTGCCCCGGGTTTTATTACTCAGTGAGTGATGTTTGCCTGGAAACACTTTCTTTATGACTTATTAATAAAAAGCGAGAAGGGAGAAATGGAAGAAACACAAGGTAAGAGAGCGGGATTGTATCTAAGTAAAACACTTTTCAAAGTGTCAAAAGGTCTTCGGGGAAATGGGAAAAATAAATGAGTCTAAGTGAGGAGTGGGTGAGAGGCAGGCAACTTTGGCTTTGGGAAATAAGTTCTCAGCCACAGCAATTTGAACTAAAACAAAACAAAACAAAATCCGACGAAATGGAAACTAATAATAATCATTGTCATATTCCTCATCGTTGCCGCCCTTACCACAACAGCCCGTGTTGAAATATTATTCTGATGCTAGATTGATCCAAAAAATGACCAAGTCATAAGAGTAATGGAGCAAGGATGATGAAGGTGGCTGGTGGGTCCAGGCAGAGCAGAGCGATCAGGGATGGCCCTGCTTCCCACTGGGGTCCAGCAAAGGGGAGGGGGAGCACCAGAGTCCCCTGGGCTGGGGGACACCTCCAGCAGTGGGTGCAATACTTGGATCAGGCTTTGTTTCAGAATCTAGGGTTTCCGGTGTCTCCAAACCTCTCCTAGAATTGTCTGATCATTATTGAAAAGGAGGAGGTAGCTACAGGATTGCAAATCCAATCTGCGCCCTGTGGGTGAAGTGGGGAACAGATGGGCGGGGGGGGGGGCACACTTTGCGAATGTTTGAGATTCTTTGTACAAAGAGAAAGGCAGGGGGCAGCCTCCTAGAGGCCTTCCAAAGGATCACTGAGCTTTGGTAGTGGCTCCTATAGAGACTTCAGAGGTTTTAGCAAGAAGAAAATCATTCTCCTTTCTTATTCCTTTTGCCCCCCCCCCCATTCCTGAAAGACATAGATTTCAGGGGGATTTCATTCTGCCTCCCTGCCCTGCTGCTCTAGCAGCCAGACCCCAGCCAGCCAGGAGGATATCTCTGCCAGTTAGTTTGCTTTGTGTTCCATGTTGATTTTTCTGCCTAAAGCCCCTCCCCACTTTTCACCCCAATTCCTCCTCTGGAAATTCTACCCATCTCTAAGAAGGACAACTCAATGCCTCCACATGGAACAGATTCCCCTGCTTCACTCTCCTTTCAGTGCATAATCACATTTATCCCTGTTTCACGAATGTTTGTACACATCCAGGACTTACCCTTCCTACTAGTCCACAGACTCCCTGAGAGATGCAACCGGGTCTTACTCATCTCAGTAATGTTTGAAACAGAGAGCCTAGGAAATTTGTCAGTTGCAGGAGTAGCAGATGAAAACAAAGAAAGCTCGATGCTTTTCCAGCATGTAGTGTCATAGCTCAGCAAACTGAACTGGGTGGCCTAAATCCTTTTCATCCTTCAAGCCTCAGATCAGATGTCACCTCGTTCTTAAATCCTTGCCAGGTATTTTCATTTAGAAGTGGACTTTCTCTTCCCAGATTTCCTGTGAAGGGCATTAATCACCAAACAGTCCTAGTGCTTCTGGACATATGGTGGTCAGATTGTACTTCCCTGACCCCTTAGAAGTTCAGTGCAGTCACAGGACTTGCTTAGGACAAAAAAAAAATCAGAACAGAAATCATCTGTGTCACTTTAGAGTTGAAAACTTTAAGAGCCAGTACGAGATTTACTGTGTCCTGCCTCAGCAATCGTGGGAGGCATAGAGTTGGAGCCTCCCTTAGGCTGGAGTTCTTAGATGGTGGGAATACCTTTCCAGAATAGCCATGCTGGCCCGTGATGGAAATATACGGGACCAAGAAATAAACCTTTGGGTTTTATAAGCCACTGAGATTTCGGAACTTCCTATTACTGCAGCGTAACAACCTGTCCTATCTGATAACGCCACCATTCTTCTCAATATTGTATTATTTGTGAAAATATCTCCCTAATAAGTTGACTGTTTCTTTCTCTGTTCATTTATTTCCTCAGTCTTTTACTTATTCAGTGATTAGTCTCTTGGTTTACACAGGAGAGAGGTCCTAGGCTTACCCCCCTGTCCCCATAAAACCGAAAATCTGCAGATGCTCAAGTCACTGACAAAAGATCATATACTATTTGCATATAACCTCCACACATCCTCCCATATACTTTAAATCAGCTCTACATTTCCTAAAGATGATACCTAATACCTCATATAATGTAATAAAATGTAAATGATATGTCAATAGTTGTCAAGCTGTATTTTTTTTTTGTTACACTGTGTTTTTAAATATTTGTTGTTTTTTATTGTTGTTGTCTTCTCCGAATATTTTCAATTCAGCGGGTTGAATTGGTGGATGCAGAAGCTGCAGGTATGGAGAGTTGATCATAGTTATGGAGCATGACCATATGTCTCTTAACCACTGAGTTAGTTGCCTGAGATAGATCAACAGGCAAACCGTGGTATCTGTTGTCTATTAGCTTCTGATCTGGGCAGAAGGATGGGTAAGTAATAGGCAGGGTGAATGAAGTATGAAGCATGCCATGGGGAGAGCACAGGCAGGGCACCTAACTCTTTAGGAGTTTGGGAGGATCAGGGAAGGATTGCTGGAGAAATTCCCATGTAGGTGGAGACTGAGTCATTCAGGGGAAGGGGTAAAGGGAAGAGGACAGAAGAGTAACGCAGGCAAAGGAGACGACCTGTGTGAAGGTGAGACAGGCAGGAAGGGACAGGGAAGGTCCAGAGAACTGCAAGTGAGGCCACGTTGCTGGAGCATGGGGCTGGGCAGAATGGAGACCAAGGCTGAGGGGGAAGCTGGACTGGGACCTACGAGATCTCTGCCTATAAACTTGAAGACATTGTTTGGACTTCATCATACTGGCAACAAGGAGCTACTGAAGGTTTAAAATTAAGTGGGGGACACACCTCTTGGGAGCAGGACACTATTAAGAGAGGGACTTCATGCAGCAAACGCAAGCAGTATAACCTGGCTCATGGTCTCCTCAATTAATTCCCCAACAATAAAATAAATAAATAAATAAAAGTAAGTGTGTGACATACCACATTTGTGCCTTAGATGTTAAGGGTCACGATGGCCGTAGTAGGGAGAAAGGACCAGAGAAAGGGCAGCAATGAGGACAAAGTCTGTGTCAGGTTCTCATCCGTGCCTGTGCCACCCTTCTTGTGCCAAGCATTCTGGAAATGCTAATTGATGAAGAGGTGATGATCGGCGTGTGAGTTCTCAGTCCTGCTGAGTCTCCGTCAGGGACACCTCCAGCCTCTGAGCAGTCACTCACCTCAGAATGGCAGTGAGTGTGGTGGGACTGGTGTTAGACACTAGTTCCCATCATGAGCTTATCTGAGCAAGCCCCAGCCTTCTTCTATTAATAGCAAGGCTGTATTGGGCAGCGTGGGCCTGGCCTCTTCTCCAGGAGGCAGGGAGCATCTGGGCACTCCCAGAAAGAAACCAGCTGCACTGGGGGCTGGTGGGTGCCCCACTCTGGGCTTTGCTATCCCCCTCCTACAAAATGTGGCTGCAGGCTCTATGGGGGCTGTGCACCTCTCTACCTCCAAACCTTGGAGGCAGGTGGGCAAACGGAGTCTCCTAAGGCCACATGGAGAGGGAGCTGTTAGAACTCTTGATAGGCCAGGGTTGGGGGGGCAGTTACGAAACCATCACCACTGCAGGCAGGGGAGCTGTGCTCTTCCCCAGGAGCTGGGCTGTGGGCCGAGCCAGGTGCTGCTGAGCAGGAGGGCTGCTCACACTCCAGGAGCCAGGCCGGCAATTCCAGAAGGCAAAACTTCAGTGTATTCCAATTTTCCAAAATAGAAAGAATAAAACAAATCAGAGCAGATGTTCCAACATGTAATTATCAACTAATCAGTTTGGACTTTTTTTCAAAAAGGGAAATTTCAAAATAGCTCCCAGATTTCTTCCACTACAGCCCGGGTGGAGGCTGGCTGGGATGGAGAGGGTTATTGCAGAGGATTGCAGGTGCCCAGGTGGTGGGGGAGGGGAGTGATGGGGGAGGGCAGGTGCTTCTGCTGTTTCTGGGTTCAGCAATGGGGTAGCATCTCCAGGCTGCAGGTGCCAGGTTGAGACAGCTGGGCCTCAAGACAAGCAGTTTCCCTCACTGGAAAGCTGGGAGCTGGGATGAGTCAGCTCCATACCTCACTCTGCCCCAGATCTCATCTCTGGCAGACACGGGAAATCGCTTGCGTGGAAGAACATGAGTTGACCACTCTGTCCTCAAGCTTGAGGCCTGGGCCAGCTCCCAATAACTGACTCTTTCCTGGTAAGCCCATCAGATGCAGAAAGACACAGGACATGCTCTTGTATGGTCAGCATGTCCTTGAGCTCTGACAGTCTTGGGTCCCTGAGTTCAGTCCTGGAATTGGTCCTAAAATCTCAAGATGCCCATTTTCTGTGAAAGTGCTGTTGGGACCTTTGCGGGATTCTCAGGCAGCTCACAATGAGAGAGACGCAGCAGAGGAAGAGGAGGACAGAGAGAAGGAAAAGAGGAAGAAGGGAGAGAGATGAGGAAAGGGAGGACAGGGGGAGAAAAGACAGGGAGGGAGGCGCTGGAGGACTGAGACTCCATAGTGGAGTCTGTATATCATGTATTTACCACGGAGTGGCAAGACGTTAGATCCTGTTCAGAGATGAGCATGCTCTTTCTGCTGATGGAGGCATATACACGTGAAGCTGGAGCTCTGCTAATGGTCTGCACCTCAAGCATGTGCGGTTTGCTGGAATAAGCACTCTACAGTCCCCAGAAACCTTTAGAAACAAAGTGTTATTAACACACATACAGATTTCACAGCTCCCTGCAGTAGGTGCTAAATCCCTGGTTTCCTAACCCAGTAGGCAGCCTGTGGACCCTTCCTTATTGCTGTAATCTAGTTTCAATCTCATTCCCAGGTGAGGACTGGACTGGGCAGCCCTCCTAAGTGCCTGCTGTCTGCGAGCCAGTTTCCAAAGACCAGCCAGGTGGCAGGATGGCACAGTGTTCTCAAGTGTGGTGGGCTCCCATTGTCAGGCTGCCTGGGGTCCAGCCCCCACCTCATCCCTTGCTGGCCGGGCGTCTGCAGTAAGCTGTTTAACCTTTCCAGCTTCCATCCCCGCACCTGTAAAATGCAAGTAATGACTGCACTTACTGCACAGGGTGGCTGGGAGGTTTGCAGGGGGTAACGCACATGAAAGGTTTGACACACGCTTAATAAAATCTGGCCCTTCCGAGCAGAGCGTGCCTCCCGATGGCTTGTTTGTGCAGGGCTGGAAATAAAAATTCACCTGGCTGGGAAGAAATAGGAAAGAAGCTGTGGAACTGGGAATTCTTTTCCAGGAAGTTCTGCCCATGGTAGGAAGTCCCTTGAAATTCCCTGTATAGCTGCCCTAACCTTTTGATGGGGTTACATTGCCATAAACCCATTATAAGTTGAAGATTCATTAAGTTGAAAATGCCTACAAGGTAGGCAGGGAGCAAATGAGCAATGGGGTGACAGGGAATCAGGAGAAGTTCTCTTTGCTTCCGTGGGTCAGGGGCTTTGGCAGCCAGAAGGAGAATGAATGGTCTATCCTCTCTTTGCCTTATGATGAAACTAACTGTTAATTTATTACTAAGAGGCGGCTTAGCAAAGCAGTTACAAATAATCACTAAGTTTCTATCCCAGCTCTACCTTTTACCTGCTGTGCAAACTCATGGGGTTCACCTGACCCTTCTCTGCCTTTTCCTCAACTCTGAAACGCAGGCCGTGATGCAACCTACCTCTCCAGTGGTCGTGAAGACTAAACGAGGTAGTCGGTGCCAAGTACAGTATTTGGGCATCACTCAGCTCGTGGCAAGCACTAAATGTGTGGTCATGAAGACATACCCACAAGACCAAACCACAGGAATTTTGTGTGAGGCTCCCAGGGCACAGATAAGAAAGCCAAGAGGGCCAGGTTCGAATGCTAACCTTTTCGTCCAAATTCTGTAACTGCAAGATTGAGCTTCTGTGCCTTGGTTTTTGTATAAGTAAAATGAGGATTAAATCTGCAATTTCTAAAGGTTTTTTCCCAAGGTCTCTATTAATAAGTCTATGAATATTTTAGGAAGAGACTGGGCACAAGAAACAAACATTACGTATACCACAATTTATTGATCCATTCATGGGTCAATGGGCACTTGGGCTTCTTCCATGACTTAGTGATTATGAATCGTGCTGCAATAAACATTCTGGCACATATATCTTTGTTATAATGTGATTTTTGGTCTTCTGGATATATACCTGGTAGAGGAATTGTGGGATTGAATGGCAGATTTATTTTTAGATCTCTAAGTGTTCTCCATAAATTGTGGTATATGTGCACCATGGAATATTATGCAGCCTTAAAGAACGATGGAGACTTTACCTCTTACATGTTTACATGGATGGAGCTGGAACATATTCTTCTTAGCAAAGTATCTCAAGAATGGAGGAAAAAATACCCAATGTACTCAGTCTTACTATGAAACCAATTTATACCTTTCTTATGAAAGCTATAACCCAATTATAGCCCAAGAAGGAGGGGAAAGGGGATAGGGAGGGGAGGGGAAGGGGGAGGATGGGTGGAGGGAGAGTAATTGGTGGGACCACACCTACAGTGCATCTTACAAGGGTACATGTGAAATTCACTAGGTGTAGAATATAAATGTCTTAACATAATAAGAAAATGCCATAAAGGCTATGTTGACCAGTTTGATGAAAGCATTTCAGATTGTGTGTAAAACTAGCACATTGTACCTCATGATTGCATTAATGTACACAGCTATGATTTAATAAAAAAAACAATGTTACGTATACTCAATGCTGGCTTTGTGGACCCGTTCCCACCCTCTATATCTCATTCTTTACCTCCTGTTCCCTGCTCCCTTCCGCCTTTCCTTCCACAGACTCTGATCTGTAATCTCTCTCCCCCCCATCACACAGGTGCACACACGTGCTTCTGTAATCCCTCTCCTCTGTCACACTTGTGTGCGCACACACATGCATGTTACTTTTTTTCTTCTTCTAGGCTCATTCAGTTTCTTCCCTTTCAGGCCCTGCCTCTGACTCATCGCAGTTTCTCATGACAGGGGCCTGGGCCAGGCGGAGGCGGGAGGGACCTGGCCTCTGCTCCATCGGTTACCTGTGAAGCCAGAGAGCCTGCAGGGGATTAGGCTTTATTAGATGTATATATGCACCGGCTTTCCATGGGCTCAGCTCTCCCTGGTGCATCAAGAACTGTGTGGGTTTGACAAGTAGTCAGGGCACTGGAGAAAAATGAAAAAGGATTTTTTTTTTTTACTTTTTTAATAAATGATAAAGAAGGAAGATAAAATTAATGAATTAATGAACTGCAGACCCCGCCCCTTCCTCATGTCTCACCCACACAGGGTCCAGTCCACCTGTGTGCCCCCATGGAGGGGCCACCGGCTCCCTGGGGCCTCTCTGTGCAGGCTGGCCTGCCACCCAGCCCCATAGCAGAAGCTTCGAGAAGCTGGCTGGGACCTGTTTGAGGGCTGTTCCTTCTGCATTAGATCTCCTCCGTCTCTCTTTCTCCTGCTTCTGTGTGTCTGTCTCCTACTCTGTTCCTGACACCTTTTCTCTCCCTGGCCCTCTCCCCACCACCCTTCCCTCTCACCGCGCTCCCAGCCTGCACAGAGAGGCTCCAATTAAAGCAGAAATGGCAGTGTGGCTCCTGAGCTGACATCTTTGTTGCAGAAGACGCTTTCCCAATTGACAGAAATCCTTGGCTTTCTTTCCGGCCTTGTTATGTGTGGGGTGGGCGGTGGGGGAGGGAAAAAAAAACGACTGCAGGCCCGTTCACCCCTTCCCGTTCCCTCTCTCTCCCTCTGCCCCCCAGCCCCGGCTCACTCTCCCCTTGGACCCGGGCAGCATGGCATTTGGACAGGAGGGATTTGCACCTCCTCGGTGTTTCCAGGGCACCCTGCTCCTTGGTGCGGTGGAAATGCCTTCCATGTCGCATTTCAATTAGAGTTTGAAAGAAGCGGCAGAGGCACCTGGCCTGATCCTGGGAGCCCCTCGCCCGCCTGCCTGCCTGCCTGCTTGCCTGCTATTCTGAAATGTCAGGATTTGTAGCGCGGTGTTTTCCAGCGTTGTTCACTAATGACTACATTTTGTGAACATTACCCTGAAAGGCTGGAGCTGAGCCGCCCTCCATTCTCTGCACCCCCTGGAGCCCCGGCATCTTCCGCTGCACCCCTTCCCAGAGACGCCGCACTGGGCTGGGGGCCTAAGTTCCTGCCCCTGCCCCTGCCCCCACAGCCTGGCTTCCAGCTGCCTCCCATGCAAAGCGGCCAAGGGTGAGCCCACTACCTACTCCCCCACAGCCAGGCACCCCACCTCCCTGCTCTTCCTCCTCAACGACAATGTTGCCATCCTTTCAGTGGCGAAGCCTAGACCAAGGCATCTTCAGACTCCCCCACTTGCTGCCTCCCAGAGCCAGCAGCCGTGTGGCCTCAGTGCTACTGCCCCCGGAGCGCCTTCAAGTTCACCTCTCTCCTGCCCACTTTCATGTCGTCTCCTCTGTCACCGCTGCTGTGGCCTCTGCCAGGCCTCCTGTGCTACTTCAAGCCATGATTCCCTCTACTTTGGGTTTTTTTATTTCAAAATCTAGGCTATGTCTCATCTACCTCATCCTCAAGGACCTGCCAAGGTTGCCTAGTCCTTAAAGATGGGGGACCAAACTCCTTTTCAGCCTTATTCCCCATTGTGTCACTGGGCCCACCTCAGCCGTCTCCCATCACTCCCCAAAACTTCTGTGCTCTTTCACAGCCCCCCTCTATCTCACGCTGTGCCCTCAGCCTGGAATCTCCTTCCCACAGCTTGTCCTGCAAAAGGCACATAGAGATAGATTCAAATTTAAAAATCTCAAAGTTCTACATATTAATTTAATGTGTATTGTATGCCTACCATGGGCCTGGCCCTGTGCTACACCCTGCTCATAAGTTGATAAGAATAGATCAAGGCAACTACCCTTGATCTGCTTACAGTCTAGAGGACTGACGGAAATGACATAAGGGAATCTCAGTGCGATCATAATTTGATAAATACATCATCATTTATTAAATGTCTATTCTACGGTAGGAGCTGCGACAGATCCTGAAAAGCAGGAAAATGAGTAAGGAACAGCCTTGACCATTGAGGAGCTTCAATTCTAGCAGAAGAGACAAGAGAAAGGAAATCAGAACCGGACGTGCTCTGGGAGTACAGAGCAGGGGGGCAGCACCCAGCCTGGGGAGTCAGGAGGGGATGCCTGTGCTCAGTTACAGGAGAGGAGCAGGGATGGTGAGATGTAGGAAAAGGGAGGGAAAGAGGAAACGAGGGAGGGAGCAGTGGGTGTGCGCAGGCCAAGCAGGGAGAGAGCTCTGAGAGAGTGGCCGAGGGCGCAGTGCTGGAGGGGGCGGCCAGGCATGGGCCTGGAGAGGCTAAGGTTGAGAAAGGAGGCTGAGGCCAGGCAGAGGCTGGAGCATGAAGGCCCCAGGAAGGAGTACTGAGAACAGAGCGAGGTGGTCAGATGCATACTCCAGAACATTGTCTCCACTGCTCTCCTTCCTCACTGTTCCTCCACTCACTGACGCATTTGACACACATGGAGCATCTATTGTATGGCCCCGAGCGCTGCGAGGCATCATGGGGATTGGAGCCTGGGGTTCAGCTTAGAGGCTGCAACAGAATTCAGGAAGACAGTGCCCTGTGATAGAGGGATGGAAGGAAGAGGAAGCAATGGGGGCATACTTGAGAGCTTTCCACAGTGGAAACGACAGGCCTTTGTGACAGTGTACATGGGCTGCAGAGGGGTGTGGGAGCTGATAATAATAATAATTACAGGAGAACCTCTGTGAGTTGACCACCCAAGGGATTGTGACTAATTGGTCAGCCGAGGCAGGTGGTCAACATAAGGAGTTTCTATTGTGTCCATGTAGTGTGTGTTCAATCTACGGAAAATAGGTCAACTTAAAGAGGTGGTTGACATGGGGAGGTGGTTGCCTATGGAGGTCCCAATGTACTGACATATTTATTTTTTATTATGTGCAAGGCATGATTTTAACTGCTTCACATGTATTAACTTCTTCAGTTCTCACAACTTTACAAGTGAGGCTCTATTATTACCTCCATGTCTCTCATGAGGAATCTAAGGCACAGAGAGGTTGAGTGTCTTGCCCAAGGTCACACAGCTAATAAGAAAAAAGGCTAGGACTTCAACACGACCAGAGAGACTAAGAGGCACATTCATAATGTAGAAACAGCCTGGTTAGATGGGCAGGGGTAGAGGTGGGTATGTCAGGTGGAAAGCATCAATTTTAGAGAAATTCAAAGCCAAACGAGGTATCACAGAGCCTTTGGGGTGTCAAATGAAGCTGTGTATGACACTTCCCAAAGCCAAGATTTTCAACAATTTTGGGAAAGCAAACCGTGGAAGTAGAGGCAGGTTTGGGGAGCATCCTGTTCAGAGGGCCCAATGTTTCCCTGGCTCCAAGGCTACCTAAAGCAGAAGGGCCCTTTTCTTCATTGGACTGGAACAAGCATGAGAAACATTGTTTTAGATTGATTATTTTAATGTCCTTTCATCCCTTACCTTCCTCTTCTGATCAACTGCAGGGAAACTTCCCTTCATATTGTATTCCATCAGCATCCAGTGTGTCCTGTGTTACCCTGACAAGGCAATGGCATGTATGTTCTTGAAGTGTGTCGTGCACCTACGCAGTACATATCCATGACTGGCTGCACAGTGTGCAGGTCCAGTGCCAAATTAAAGTGAGGGCCTCTTGCTGCAATGTGATTGTCGAGACAGCCACAGCAGAACCTTAAATCCAGGACTGAGCCTCTGAGCACAGGGCACTGAGCGGCCACAGCCCCGTGAAGCTGGGCCTGCAGGGATTGCTAGCCCGGTGGTCCTTTACCTGTCTGTAGGGGAAGGGGTTTGCTTTCTGTCCAAGAAGTAGTTAGGAGTACAAGAAAAGACTAATCAAATTTGGGACACACAATACAGAAGGGAAGTGAACTTATATTAATGAGTACTTATTCTACCTGGCCTGCAGTGTGTTTTGTAGATGAGCAAATAAAGGCTAAGTGAGTTGCCTAAGGTGAATTACCCCTAATAGTGGACCAAACCTGGATGGACATGCAGTTTCCTGCTCCAAAGTCCATACGTGTTGCAGTATATCACCCCCAAACACACTCAGTAGAGCGATGACTTACAT